>NC_134408.1:36898157-37232323 GCF_038048845.1 Mixophyes fleayi
AATGCCATGGTCCCTGGGGGAGTGCCTACTGCTCCCAGAAGCTGCCCTGAACCCCACTCTCTACCCCTAAAAAGACCTTTAAATTCACCATGGTGAGGGGGAAATACCTCTCTGTTATTATAGTTATGCCTGAATAGTTTATGTATCACTAGTGTACGCTGCTCCTTACAAGATTAGACGTTACAGACAAGGGAGAGAGTGCATTATGCCTGGTGAGTCCACAGTGTCAGGGGATTCCGGAGGTAGGGAAGTCTTCTAGGGATGAGCTGACGTGGATTTGATTTGTGTCTGTTGATGGGTGATCTCTAATATGTTTGTTTGGCAGGAAGAGATTTGGATTTTATCCAGAGGTTTTCTGCAGAGTGAGTACAAACACAAAGAAAATGTGTTTCCTTATTAAGACAAAGCTGGGGTTTTGAGCATTGGTTTCAGTTTGTTGAGACGTGCTGTATTTCAACTGCATGATAGTCATGAAAAAGATCTCTGTTTAAACAAATGCACTCAAACTTGCTGTGTTAATGTGCATCTGTTTCTCCAAGAGTCGGGTGACAGGGTCATTTATAGTAATTGGATAACAATTTCCTTCACTTTCAGCAATTTTAATGTTTATGTCTATTCTCCTACATAGGTGGTGGAGGTGGTTTTGGAAGACAGTCCGAAAGGATCGCCCAGATTGGACCTCGGGACTTTACCCATAAAGACACTTAAGGAGCCAGTCAGTGTAAGATGTGTTATATAGACATTGGGTAATTGCTTTAAAGACGCTGTACTCAATGCACAGTCAATAATAGTATTATTATGTTATTTTCGTGGTGTAGTGAGGGATCTTATTGTCCCCTTTCTACCTTGCAAATACACACATACATACTAATAATATACCTAAATATTGTTCTCTTCTAATCTAAACAAGAAGAGGCCTGATTCATTATGGATCTTAACTTAAGAAACTTCTTATTTCAGTCTCCTGGACAAAACCATGTTACAATGCAAGGGGTGCAAATTAGTTTTCTGTTTTGCACATAAGTTAAATACTGACTGTTTTTTCATGTAGCACACAAATATCAACTTTATATTTCAGTGTACAAATAAGCTATCAAGTATTTGTGTGTTACATGAAAAAACAGTCAGTATTTAATTTATGTGCAAAACAGAAAACTAATTTGCACCCCTTGCATTGTAACATGGATTTGTCCAGGAAACTGAAATAAGAAGTTTCTTAAGTTAAGATCCTTAATGAATCAGGCCCAAGGTGTAAGGTTATGCAGTGCAGAATAGGCTCCATTATTGTTTTTTTTATGTTTGCATGTAAATTAAAATATAGCAGGCTTGGATTAGCAGTGGATTATGAATATTGCATTTTTAATACAGCATTTTGATAAAGCTGGCACCATGAGTGATACAAAGGGTTAAGAGATGCTCGCTGAGTTATTAATGGCTAATTTACTTTTAAGCTTACATAGGGTATCTGATTTGCAGCACAAGCAGAGTCTAGGGTTGTACCCTTGTCACTAAGAAGACTTTTTCTACTTTTGGCATTTCATCACAGCTATCTGACCTCACATCTGCTGAGGGATTTCCTTGGAGTAGCACTTAGTATAAATACCCTGTGCTTGCCAATGAGTTTCACACAGCCTTTTACAGCTTGTTCCAGCCTTATAAATATCGCACAAGTCTTTTGTCATTAAGGGCACCCTGTAACGCTGATGTGGTTCAATATGTGTAAAAGTTGTGTACCCTGTGATTATACACTTGTCTGTTTATGTTTATATTCAAATTTCTATACATTGCTATTTCTCAAGTGTTTGCTTGTAAATATTTTATTGTCAACAGGAGGGCACGGTTCTCTGAGTTGTGTCATTGCATTAGCCTGTATTTTATTGATAGGCTTGCAGTCTCCTAGTTAACAAAATTGTTCTGTAAAAATGTGTGAATTCACACACAAACATGGACAGTGATAAGTGTGTCCGACAAGTTCCATGTTAGTAGCTTTTTTAGAAAATTCTTTATATGTCATATGTGAAAACAATATTTTTTTTTTAGGGGGGGAGGTTAGTTGTCAGTAAGGGCTGGGTATAGTACAATAGCTTTTGGAAAAGTCACAGAATAAAATCCACAAATTCAAGATTTTTAATTACAAACCAAATGGATTCTTGGTTAACAGGAGTAGCTAAGTGATCATTATGTCCTTTGTCAGGAATAATCCATAATAAATCTGCAGGGAGAACTCTTTGCATGACCTACTTCAGGTGAGTTGCTTGTAGTGTGGATTTAGATTAGTGTAGCAGCCTTGCCCAGTACATCTCATGGATTGTTATTGGTACTTGTGACATATATTAATCTTTGATAATCATTTTTCTGGTCTTACCAGCATTTATGCAGGACTGAACAATAGGGATGAAAGGACCTAATTATAAATGACTGGGCTTCAAATCAAAACTTAAAATGGGTCACCATGGCCTGTTAAGCTCCATTCTAAAGTCAAAGTCAAAACCACCAAATCTTGTCCATCACAAATCAATGTTAAAAACTACTTTCTACATTTATTTTATCTTCAAAGTCTGTCTGGATAAATCTATATATAGACAGGCCAAAGGGGGCTTGAGAGGCATGTGTTTTTCTCAGAAAAAAGCCCTGTAAACATGAGAATATGGAATCAAATGGACCAAACACTTTGATTAGCCTTGTTTCCTTTATTTGTTTCATAGTTGCCTACACTCCCGGAATGTCCAGGAGACTCCCGAATTTCTGGGAGTCCTCCCGGACTACCGGAAGAGCAGGTCAACCTCCCGGCTCCTAACCACCTCAATAGTAAAGTGGCGGGGCGGGGCTTAGGGCGCAAATCGTGCTTCATCGTGGCTCCGCTCCCTGCTGTACTTGGACACGAAATGTGATTGCTGTTTAGGGGGCAGGGCAAAATATCCATCAGGCCCCACACCCATCACGCCCACCTCCCCTTGATCTCCCCCCCGATCTCTCTCTCTCTCTCTCTATATATATATTCAGTGCGTATACTAGCCCCAGGGAGGAGACATATTAAGCTTAGCGCTTAGTAATCTATTTCATGGAGACATTATCATTAACCCCTAACAACCTACTACCTTCCGCTCCTGTTAACGGGATTGGGACGCCTCTCCCAGCCGCACCTGTAAAATAAATTGGCATTCAATTAGCAGGTTCTGACCGATGAACTAAATCAAAAGAGAAAGAATGGAAGGCCAGGCACTATCTGGTTAACCTCACATTACCATCTTTAATGGCATTTAACCATTTCCATTTGAGAGGATCATGGTCCGTAACTAAGGCTGGGTAGACACTACTGTGTTTTCCGACAATTATCAGGCCAATCAGACGATAAACGACTGATTGACCCGATATCACCGTAATACGTACCCTGGAAGGATTATCATTATAATGCACATAATATCATTGAACAAGATTGCTCATCTGAACTAAAAATCTCATTCAATAATGGAACAATTTTTTCCAATTCTGCAGTGTGTATGCACTCTGCAGAATTGGAACGACAATTTAGCCAATAGGGACAGCCCTGGACACAGCAGGACAACTGCCACCCGGTCTCCAGCACTGACATCTGTCAACCAGTCTCTCACACTGAGAGTTATCATCCAGCTGTAACTGAAACTGATCCAAGGTCAAATAATATCTTAAGGAAACAATGGCCCACTTTACTAATAGACATTCCTTTTCCCTTGGGGAAAACGTCCTACTAATAAAGAACACTGGGTAGTCCGTGCCATCCTGTAGCTGAGATAGGACTGTCCGTAAACTTACTTATTTGAAGCCACTTTATAAGACAAAGGACCTCAACATAAAATAAACTTAATGGATTAAAAGGCCTACTTAGCACATGGGGACCACTTCAAAAAAATAGGTTCTTTCTTTTATAACAGAGCCATATAGAGTATTTAGTCACTTTTGTTAAGAGATGAGGAATGACCCCCCCCCTGCCCCCCCCCCCCCCCCCAGTAATACCATGCCATACCTAAAAAAGTTGAATTAGGGACAGGAGTCTTGGTCAAAGCTCTCACTTCCCTATAAGTGGCTTTATAACTCCATTGCCCAGTAAATATCTCAAATCCTTGGCTTCTCGCTTTGCAAGCACATTCAATGTTGACAAATCTGCTGGTCTCAGGGAACAACACATTGCCCTCAGCCTATTTAGATGGCACTTCCAGTGGGTACTGAAAATGACAATGTCAATGAAATAGACTGCCGCATAGTTCAGCTGGGGGTGAGGAACCTTGTCCATTAATCTTTGCTGCTCCTTGGTGCTCCATGTAGACTGAAAGGCATGATCGTGATTCAAAAAAAGCCTGAAGGGAGTGGCACACACTGTGTTATAGTTTGAAGACTAGTTAAACTGAATATGTCATTATCCCTTTGTTAGGTCATCTGGTCTACTGAGGGTGTCCATAAGATGCTTGGGCTTCTCCACACAAGGGAGCTATTCCAGTTGTTACTGTATCAGGGTCCAACCTTGAGTTGTAGCACCCGGTCAGAGGTGGTGAGAAATGTATCTGTATTTTTCTGCCTCTTTCCTTTTGGGCAGCAGACACGTTACTCCAGCTGATGGTTGTGGTGGGACCAGTAGCAGTTATATTCTCAATTCCTGCATGGCATCCCTGTGTTCAGGCCTCCCTTTCTGTAGCAGGGTGGGTATGTCTCAGGTATGCTGTACCATCCGTGCCTGCTGAGCCTCTTGTAGTTTCCTTCTGGTCTGTATCAGCTGATCAATCAGGATCCCACTGATGACCCCAACATAGGATACGGAATCAACCGAACAAGAAACAATGATAGTTCTTGCTTCCTTCATAGGCAAGCACAGGTGTCCACACAGGAATTTTAACAAGAACAAAAGGGTTACAACAGTCTAGCAGCTACAAACAGACCTGCTTGTGCCTAGGGATGGAAACAGAGTGATAAGCCAATGAGCCTCCTGAAGGGGGAGTCCCAGTATTAACCCCACCTTATGTGGGGACATTAACATCAACACTTAACAACCTATATCAAGGAGACATTATCATTAACCCCTAACAAACTATTGCAGGTCCCCTATACTGCCTGTCTCCAGCAGCACTGTCTACTATGGCAGGACAAAAAACTAGGACAGAATTTGTTCCTATATGTGCCATCCATGCATAATTCAGCCAGTCACACCCCAATTCATCTTCTCACACGAATTTTAACCAGACTGTATCCCAAAAACAGTATGCCCCACCCATTTTACTGTTAGGGGTGTGCTATAGAAAACGCTTCCATCTACACAAATGTTTTTTCTGGATTTAATAAATTACCAATTGTATGTAAGAAATAAGGAGAGACATTCTGTACCGGAAATGTTTCTGCAATTATTTAGAAATCAGAATTTTCAGTCGTCTTTTTTGCATTGGTGAATAGTAGAATATATAGACAGTGTCTGGACAGCATTGTATTGTCTGATACGTTGTCTGCTTAACAGCTGGATCTTAGCGGAAAACCACTAGATATGTGTAACACTAGGTTTGCTACTCAGTCATGACCATTAGACATCTGCCAACAAAAGGAAACACGCAGTACAATACCTCTTGGAATCTCAACCGTCTGCCAAGTAATTTGTGATATCCTTTTTGCATTTCACATATAATCCAATTCCCATGCGTTAATTTGAAAATGTTATGCTACTGTACTTTAGACAAAGGCTTACACAGCCTCTGTCTAATGCCAGAGGAATGGTTTCCTCACATTTGTCCACAGACATTTTCTAATGTCCATTCCTTTGTATTATTTAATATATTTTTTATTAAGTAGAGATTCATTTTACTCTAGCAACTTGCAGTGCTGCAGAAAGAGACAACACAATGGGGTATATATACTGAACTGCGGGTTTGAAAATGTGGAGATGTTGCCTATAGCAACCAATCAGATTCTAGCTATCATTTTGTAAAATGTACTAAATAAATGATAACTAGAAACTGATTGGTTGCTATAGGCAACATCTCCACTTTTTCAAAACCGCAGTTTAGTAAATATACTCCAATGTGTTTTTCAGTCTGTATAGCAAGCTTGAGTTTTTAGTTCAACATGAAACTGAAGATACATGTTGCCTATTGCTGTTCTATTAATTCCAACAGAATAGCCCCATTTTAATGATAACATGATATAATATTTACCTTGCACAGGAGCAACCTGGAATTCAGCAAAGCAAGTTCAATGCAACACATGGTTTTATAAATAGGTAACTTTATAGTAGAGAACAACTTTTAACTATAATTTGGCAAATGCAGTTTTATTACACTGAGTGAATGTTGTTGTAGTTACAATTGCTATCAAGCACAGATTGTGTCATCCAAGCCTAAGACGTAAGAGAGATGAAAGGAGGAATTAAAATGATTTATGTCCTACAAGTGGACTGAGATCAGGGTTACAGAAACGTTTAGACCGGTCTTGAATTCTTGATGAAGCTCCTAGGTGTGAAACATGTTGTGATAATGTGAACATAAAGTTAACCACACAGACTGGGTGTTGTGGAGAGTTGGACGCATTTTACTTAGAAAATGTACATTTAAAATATGTGCAAAAAAAATAAAGACTGCAATTATGTGGGTATGCTGAGTGTCACGGGCACTAGGAGTCTTTACCCAGGGATCACCAGATGGTAGGCTTACCAGAGCAATGTAGATGGTAATAGGGTACTCTGGTAGCTGGGTGATCACGGAACATGAAATGATGGCCGATGAGATGCTCAGGAAAGTCTATGACTAGCAACACTGGTAATAATGAGGTAATGATACACAAGGAACTGTATGGACAAGGACACGTGAAGGTAGTCAGTGGTCTGCGATAGCAAGTTATACCACTGCTATAGTGAGGAGGAATGTCCAACAGAAACAAGGAGGTGATGAGAGTCAGCGGTCTGCGGGTAGCAAGTTGTACCGCTGTCTGAGTGAAGGAATGGAATCCAAGTGGAGGTATCCAGGTAGTCAGTGGTCTGCGGTAGCGAGTTGTACCACTGCTATGTGAAAGGATAATGGAACAGGTGATACCGGAAACAGGGATCAGTGGTCTGACATCAGCAAGTTGTACCACTGAATCTATATGTGAGGAGGTGCACGGGGGAAGACTGCAACACAGGATATACACAGGCACCTTATACACGATCCACAGTAATATGCACAATATAGATATATATATATGTAAATGACTGATCAGGTCTGCAATCTAGAAAGTCTCTTGAAGTAGTCCAGCACAATGATAACACAGTCAATGATGGCAATAGACTCAGCGGATAGCAGACTCCAGAGAGAACCAAACACAGTCCAGCAAGATATGCAATACACAGCACAGTCAATGAGAAGTATGCATACCGTGGTTCAGCAGTAGCAGTCAGATGGGATTGCAGCGGTACCTGAGCGGCTGGAGACCGACTGGATAGGAAGTCCCTGGATAGGTGAAGCAGCGGTCTAGCAGGTGCAGCGCACAGGTGAGTAGACCAACAGGGACACGAATCCACAGGAGTCAGCAACACGTGGAACTGGACTCATAGGGGGCCCAGGAGAATGGAGATGATCCAGCAGAGGGTAGTAGATGAGATACAAATCCAATGCTGACAGAAGGGTAGAGACCAGTGGAACACGTGAAGGCGTGGAGAGTGGATCAGCAGGAGATGGACGATAGCGTTGACCACCGCAGCAGGACTCAGCGGCACACGGAGGTAACCAGTAGCAACCACAGGAACCAACAGCGATGGGAAACAGGAGTGCAGCGCCGGGTCGGAGCTGTTGATCACGAAGTGTAACAGATGGTAATGAAAGCGGCAGTCTCGAGGAAGTCACAGCAAAGATGAGATGAGAGTATAGTGCACGGAGGCAGCGGATAGTAATCAGCTGGCAGTCACGATGTTGAACACAGGCGAGTTGCAAGCAGGAGACTGTAGTGCACAGAGGCAGCGGATAGTAGTCAGCTGGCAGTCACGATGTTGAACACAGGCGAGTTGCAAGCAGGAGACTGTAGTGCACAGAGGCAGCGGATAGGAATCAGCAAACAGTCATGATGATACAGTTGATGGTAGAAGTGGTATGGAACCACAGTAGTAGAAGTGGTTTGGAAACCACAGGAATCAGCAGCGCTGAATACACGAGTAATACAGGAACACCTTCAGAGACTCATGAGGAATGAGACTCCAAGATCAGGCAACGTGGTGGTGACCACAGGTGCTTAATAGGGGAGGTTGCCTGATCTGCCAATTAAGTTAAAGGAGTATACACTGAAGTATAGAAAAGGGCTGCGCATGCGCAGACCCTCAGGATGGTGGACGGCCACGGTTCCTAAATGTCCGGGAAGAGGCACTCACGGTCCGGTGAGTGACAGTACCCCCCCTTTTAAAGGTGGGCACAGAACGCCTGGAACCGGGCTTGTCCGGATTTTTGGAGTAAAACTTCTTCAAAAGGGCAGGAGCATTAAGATCTTCAGCTTTGATCCAAGAGCGCTCCTCAGGACCAAAGCCCTTCCAATGAACGAGGAAGTGGAGGACTCCTCGCGAAATTTTTGCATCTAGTACCTCGGTAATCTCAAAATCCTCCTCCTGATGAACTTGAACTGGCTGCGGAGCTGAGGGAGGAGTTGAAAAACGGTTGATAATAAGAGGTTTGAGCAAAGATACATGGAAGGCATTAGAAATCCGAAGACTCTTAGGAAGAAGGAGTTTCACACATACTGGATTGATAACTTGAATGATCCTATATGGACCAATAAAATGAGGGGCGAATTTCATGGTTGGAACCTTCAAACGAATATTTTTTGTGGATAACCAGACACGATCTCCAATTTTTAGTGGTGGAATAGCCCGCCTCTTCTTATCAGCGAAAGATTTATATTTGACAGATGTCTTCTTTAAACAGGTTCTGACCTGAGACCAGATATTTTTAAAGGTCTGACAAACCGTTTCCACCGCAGGAACTTGGGTGGGCGGGAGGGCAGGAAATTCCGGAAAAGACGGATGGTGACCGTAGACCACAAAGAATGGAGTTTTGGATGATGACTCATGGTACATGTTGTTATGGGCGAACTCAGCCCAAGGGAGTAACTCTACCCAGTTGTCTTGATTGGCTGATGAAAATATCCTTATAAAAGTCTCAAGATCTTGATTGACACGTTCGGTTTGTCCATTGGATTGTGGATGGTAAGAAGATGAGAGTGCTAATCGTATGCCCAAGGTTTTACAAAGGACTCGCCAGAATCTGGACACGAATTGTACTCCTCTATCAGACACAATCTCAGATGGACATCCATGGATACGGAAGATCTCTTTAATGAAATGTTCAGCCAGGATAGACGAGGAAGGCAAACCAGACAGAGGGATGAAATGAGCCATTTTCGAAAATCTGTCCACTACCACCCAAATAGTGTTATGGTTCTTACTAGGTGGTAAGTCAGTAACGAAATCCATACTAATATGGGTCCATGGTTTGGACGGAATGGGTAGTGGTCGCAGCAACCCTGCTGGGGTTCTGCGGGAGGATTCGAATTGCGAACATAATTCACAGGAAGCAATGAACTCTTTGACGTCTCTCCTCATTGAAGGCCACCAGTAACTTCGAGAGAGGATCTCAAAAGTCTTGTGTTCACCGGCGTGTCCAGAAAAACGAGAGGCATGGAACCACGAAAGGATTTTCCTCCTTAGAGTAGGAGGCACGAGGGTCTTCCCAAATGGTAGCGTTTTGGTGGATGAAGCAGCCAGTGAGATACATTTGGGGTCTAGAATGGTATGGTTGGAAACCTCTTCTATATCAGAGGACGTAACAAAGGCTCTAGATAAGGCATCAGCTTTTTTGTTCTTGGCAGCTGGTTTGAAGGTAATTATTAATTCAAAACGGGAAAAGAAAAGAGACCATCTTGCTTGACGAGGGTTCAAGCATTGGGCAGACTGGAGATATGACAAGTTCTTATGATCCGTGAAGATCGTCACCGGATGGCAAGCTCCCTCCAACAAGTATCTCCATTCCTCTAATGCGGCTTTGATAGCCAGTAATTCCTTGTCTCCGATGGTATAATTCTTCTCTGCGGGTAGGAGACCCCGAGAATAGAAGGCACAAGGGTGGAATTTTTGCTGTTCCGAGCGTTGGGAGAGAATAGCTCCTAAGCCCACATTAGAGGCATCTACTTCTAGAAAAAAGGGGAGTGTCACATCAGGCTGACGAAGGATTGGAGCCGAAGAGAAGGACTCTTTTAATGTTTGAAAGGCTTGAATAGCCTCAGTAGACCATTGCTTAGGATTAGCCCCTTTTCGAGTCAGGGCCACAATAGGAGATGCAATGGAAGAAAAGTCTTGAATGAAGCGTCTATAGTAATTGGCAAAACCTAAAAAACGCTGGATGGCACGAAGAGTAGTTGGCTGGGGCCAATGTAGTACAGCATTTACTTTGTCAGGATCCATCTTCAGACCAACTCCGGAAACAATATACCCCAAGAATGGAATCTGGGGTAATTCGAATGAACATTTTTCTAATTTACAGAACAATGAATTTTTCCGTAGCCTGGAGAGGACTTCTGCCACATGTTGGTGGTGAGAAGGCAGGTCCTGTGAAAAAATCAATATGTCGTCCAGGTAGACGACGACACATACATATAATAAGTCCCGAAAAATCTCATTGATGAAGCCCTGAAAAACAGCGGGGGCATTACATAGCCCGAAAGGCATTACCAGATATTCGTAATGCCCGTCTCTGGTGTTAAACGCCGTCTTCCATTCGTCACCGGAACGGATTCTGATTAAATTGTAGGCACCACGAAGATCCAACTTAGTAAAAATACGGGCTCCCTTGATGCGGTCAAATAGCTCAGTGATCAACGGAATGGGATACCGATTCTTGATAGTAATGGCATTGAGTCCACGAAAATCTATACAAGGGCGTAATGATCTATCCTTCTTTTTGACAAAGAAGAACCCAGCTCCAGCGGGCGAGGTGGAAGGTCGAATGAACCCACGCTGGAGGTTCTCCCGTATATATTCAGATGTAGCTTGAGTTTCAGGTAACGAGAGTGGATAGACCCGGCCTCTGGGAGGAGTCTTGCCAGGAAGAAGATCAATCGGACAATCCCAAGAACGATGAGGAGGAAGACGTTCAGACTGAGCTTTATCAAAAACATCGGTAAATGAAGCATATTGAGGAGGGAGTCCCGGTGAAATAGCTGAGATGGAAGCTTGCTGTACCTTGAGAGGAATGACTTGGGAAAGGCAATGATGGTGACATTCAGGCCCCCAAGACGTGACTTGAGGGGTGCGCCAGTCAATCTGGGGAGAGTGACACTGAAGCCATGGAAGGCCTAGGACAATCGGACTTGTCGTAACAGGAAGAATTAAAAACGATATCTCTTCATGATGCAGAGCACCAATCTGAAGGGTTACTGGAGACGTACTCTGGGTGATGAGACCGTTGATGAGACGTGATCCATCGATAGCCGTCACAGTAATGGGAGTTTTTAAGGTAATCATTGGTAGAGACCATTGATTAACTAACGATTTGGAAATAAAATTTCCTGCTGCTCCGGAATCAATCAATGCCTGTGACTCAAAGGTCTTGGTAGCAAAGGAAATAGTCACATCAAAAGCGCAGACTTTAGATTTCATAGACGATGGAGAGGACTCCAGGGACCCTAACTTCACCTCTCCAGAACTAGTTAGGGCCTGGCATTTCCCGATCTCTTAGGGCAGGAGCTGAGGACATGAGTGGAATCAGCACAATAGATACAGAGTCTATTCTTGACTCTTCGTTTCCTCTCCTCAGAAGATAACTTGGAACGTCCTATCTCCATGGGAATCACAGCGGGTGACACTGGACGAAATTGAGGGTTAGAGCGAAAAGGTGCTTTAGCAGAAGTCGTTTTCTCAGCCTCTCTTTCACGAAATCTCATATCAACACGATGGCATAGAGAGATCAAATCTTCAAGTGACGAAGGAAGCTCTTGGGTAGTCAGTGCATCTTTAATTTTATCGGAAAGCCCCTGCCAGAAGGCGGCAACTAGGGCTTCAGTGTTCCACTGAAGTTCAGAGGCTAAGATCCTAAATTGAATGACGTACTGGCCTACAGTATGAGATCCTTGTCGCAGACGGAGGATGCTGGAAGCAGCGGAGGTCACACGACCTGGTTCATCGAACACACTTCGGAATGTAGAAATGAATTTGGCACTATCTTGTAATATTGGATCGTTCCTCTCCCACAGAGGGGAGGCCCAAGCCAGGGCTTGTCCTGAAAACAAAGAGATAAGATAGGCCACTCTGGAACGATGGGTAGAAAAATTTTGAGGTTGGAGCTCAAAATGGACTGAACATTGGTTAAGGAAACCCCTACAAGTTTTGGGGTCTCCATCGTACTTTGACGGAGTAGGCAGGTGAAGCGTGGAAGCTATAGACACCTGGAATGGCAATGGGGAAACGGAGGACAGCACAGGAGCTTCAGTAGTAGCTGTCACAGTCTGTCCAGATGTTCCTTGGGAGGTTAATGACTGATAACACTGAAGTAACAGCTGTTGGCGGGCATCCTGTTGCTCCACACGGCTAACCAGATGTTGCAGCATCTCTTTGGCGGTAGGTTCCACATCTGGGTCTGTCATGGCCTGATCTTACTGTCACGGGCACTAGGAGTCTTTACCCAGGGATCACCAGATGGTAGGCTTACCAGAGCAATGTAGATGGTAATAGGGTACTCTGGTAGCTGGGTGATCACGGAACATGAAATGATGGCCGATGAGATGCTCAGGAAAGTCTATGACTAGCAACACTGGTAATAATGAGGTAATGATACACAAGGAACTGTATGGACAAGGACACGTGAAGGTAGTCAGTGGTCTGCGATAGCAAGTTATACCACTGCTATAGTGAGGAGGAATGTCCAACAGAAACAAGGAGGTGATGAGAGTCAGCGGTCTGCGGGTAGCAAGTTGTACCGCTGTCTGAGTGAAGGAATGGAATCCAAGTGGAGGTATCCAGGTAGTCAGTGGTCTGCGGTAGCGAGTTGTACCACTGCTATGTGAAAGGATAATGGAACAGGTGATACCGGAAACAGGGATCAGTGGTCTGACATCAGCAAGTTGTACCACTGAATCTATATGTGAGGAGGTGCACGGGGGAAGACTGCAACACAGGATATACACAGGCACCTTATACACGATCCACAGTAATATGCACAATATAGATATATATATATGTAAATGACTGATCAGGTCTGCAATCTAGAAAGTCTCTTGAAGTAGTCCAGCACAATGATAACACAGTCAATGATGGCAATAGACTCAGCGGATAGCAGACTCCAGAGAGAACCAAACACAGTCCAGCAAGATATGCAATACACAGCACAGTCAATGAGAAGTATGCATACCGTGGTTCAGCAGTAGCAGTCAGATGGGATTGCAGCGGTACCTGAGCGGCTGGAGACCGACTGGATAGGAAGTCCCTGGATAGGTGAAGCAGCGGTCTAGCAGGTGCAGCGCACAGGTGAGTAGACCAACAGGGACACGAATCCACAGGAGTCAGCAACACGTGGAACTGGACTCATAGGGGGCCCAGGAGAATGGAGATGATCCAGCAGAGGGTAGTAGATGAGATACAAATCCAATGCTGACAGAAGGGTAGAGACCAGTGGAACACGTGAAGGCGTGGAGAGTGGATCAGCAGGAGATGGACGATAGCGTTGACCACCGCAGCAGGACTCAGCGGCACACGGAGGTAACCAGTAGCAACCACAGGAACCAACAGCGATGGGAAACAGGAGTGCAGCGCCGGGTCGGAGCTGTTGATCACGAAGTGTAACAGATGGTAATGAAAGCGGCAGTCTCGAGGAAGTCACAGCAAAGATGAGATGAGAGTATAGTGCACGGAGGCAGCGGATAGTAATCAGCTGGCAGTCACGATGTTGAACACAGGCGAGTTGCAAGCAGGAGACTGTAGTGCACAGAGGCAGCGGATAGTAGTCAGCTGGCAGTCACGATGTTGAACACAGGCGAGTTGCAAGCAGGAGACTGTAGTGCACAGAGGCAGCGGATAGGAATCAGCAAACAGTCATGATGATACAGTTGATGGTAGAAGTGGTATGGAACCACAGTAGTAGAAGTGGTTTGGAAACCACAGGAATCAGCAGCGCTGAATACACGAGTAATACAGGAACACCTTCAGAGACTCATGAGGAATGAGACTCCAAGATCAGGCAACGTGGTGGTGACCACAGGTGCTTAATAGGGGAGGTTGCCTGATCTGCCAATTAAGTTAAAGGAGTATACACTGAAGTATAGAAAAGGGCTGCGCATGCGCAGACCCTCAGGATGGTGGACGGCCACGGTTCCTAAATGTCCGGGAAGAGGCACTCACGGTCCGGTGAGTGACACTGAGCCACTGTACTGTGACATCATAGCCCGGTGCCACACTCCTAGCTTATAAGTAACATGAAGGAGCAACATGCGGCCACTCGACAGGTGAAAAGCTGCTAACTGCTGCTCCTCCATATTAGCTGCCGGCACTTAGCGTGGCAGTGCCACGGGGAAAATAGGAACACTCATTTAGTGTTTTAGGCACCCCCTCAACTCTGGAATTTTAGGCAAGAGATTTAGATTGCCAAGAGAAAGGGGGACGGGAGATTATATGTGACAAGAGGCAGATGAGAAGCTTAATGTGTGACATGGGGAGGTTTTGAGGGCACAATGTGTGACAAGGACAGAGCGCTGCACATTGTGTGTGACAAGGGCAGGAAGTGGTGCATAAAGTCTGACAAGAGGATGGTTGAGGAAAGCATGGCATTAAAATTCTCTCTTTTGTATATTGGTCGGTAAAATGTTCTCGGTAATGTATATTAGTCACTAGAATGTTCTCTGTATTGTATATTGGTCACTAGAATGTTCTCTGTATTGTATATTGGTCACTAGAATGTTCTCTGTATTGTATTTTGGTCACTAGAATATTCTCTGCATTGTATATTGGTCACTAGAATGTTCTTTGTATAGTATATTGGTCACTAGAATGTTCTTTGTATTGTATATTGGTCACTAGAATTTTCTCATTATTGCATATTGGTCACTAGAATGTCTCCTACATTGTATATTGGTCATTAAGATGCTCTATGTATTCTATAGAGATCAGTAGAATTTCCTCTTTATTGTACAGAGGTCACTAGAATGCTATCTGTGTTGTATCACGACTACTATAATGACCTCTTTATTGTATAGCAGTCACTAAAATGTGCACTGTATCACATAGTAGCCACTAGAATTTTCTCTATATTGTATAGTGGTCACTAAAGTGCTCCCTGTATTGTTTAGCAGTCACTAGAATGCTCTTGATTTTTTAGCGGCTGAGGGTAAAGGTTTATCAATGCCTATAAGTACATCCTAAAATGTGTTAGTTTATATTATGCCCCACTTTATATGTGTACATTCAATAAAAGTACCCTCTAATTAGAATAAATGTATACCAAGCCAATCATTATGCATTTAAATGCTTTAAAGCTACACTATCACCTACAGAAAAATGTTTATGAATGTGCTTCTCCCTCTAGCTGGAGCACTGAGGGGCTTCTACATGCAGCCATTTGTACCTGTGCTTCTCCATTCCTATCACAACCATCCAAAAATGGAGGTAGGGCTGTGAGCAAGAAGATCAATCACAAGCCGCAATCACTGTGATTAGTCCTCTTGCTTACCCCCACACACACTTCACCACCATTTTTTAATGGACTGTGGCTAGTGGGAGGAGCACTTTAGAAACAGTATGTGGCAGTGCAGTTTTATAAGTACCCCCTACGATTAGTTTTGTTCATGTTTTTTTATTTGGCAATACATTTAATGTTACTTTGAGTTACATTGTAGTATGCTTCATTCTTTTTGGGGTACCATTTGGGGTACATGTACCAGTGATTGAGAACCTAGAGTTTAAAGTATACTAATACACTTTTCAAACTACTTGTGCGTTTCCCTTATAAACAGAAGGAGTCTGGGTCTACCCCAAAGGAACAGAGGGAGTCTAGGTCTAAAACAGAGGAACAGAGGGAGACGGGTCTAGTCCAGAGGAACAGAGGGAGTCCGGGTTTAGCCCAGAGGAACAGAGGAGGTCAGGGTCTAGCCCAGAGGAACAGAGGGAGTCTGTGTCTAACCCAGAGGAACAGATGGAGTCTGGGTCTAACCCAAAGGGAGTCTGGGCCTCACCCAGAAGAACAGAGGCACTCTGGGTCTAGCTCAAAGGAACAGAGGGAGTCTGGGTCTAACCCAGAGGAACAGAGGGAGTCTGGGTCTAGCTCAGAGGAACAGAGGAAGTCCGGGTCTATCCCAGAGGAACAGAGGGAGTCTAGATCTAGCCCAGAGAAACAGAGGGAGTCTGGGTCTAGCTCAGAAGAACAAAAGGAGTTTGGGTCTAGCCCAGAGGAACAGAGGGAGTCTAGGTCTAGCCCAGAGGAACAGAGGGAGTCCGGGTCTACTCCAGAGGAACAGAGAAAGTCCGGGTCTAGCCCAGAGGAACAGAGGGAGTCTGGGTCTAGCTCAGAGGAACAGAGGGAGTCTAGATCTAGCCCAGAGAAACAGAGGGAGTCTGGGTCTAGCTCAGAAGAACAAAAGGAGTTTGGGCCTAGCCCAGAGGAACAGAGGGAGTCTAGGTCTAGCCCAGAGGAACAGAGGGAGTCCGGGTCTACTCCAGAGGAACAGAGAAAGTCCGGGTCTAGCCCAGAGGAACAGAGGGAGTCCGGGTCTAGCCCAGAGGAACAGAGGGAGTCCAGGTCTATCCCAGAGGAACAGAGGGAGTCTGGGTCTAGCCCAGAGGAACAGAGGATGTCTGGGTCTAGCCCAGAGGAACATAGGGAGTCTGGGTCTAACCCAGAGGGACTCTGGGTCTTACCCAGAGGAACAGAGGGAGTCTGGGTCTAGTTCAGAGGAACAGAGGGAGTCTGAATCTAGCCCAGAGAAACAGAGTCTGGGTCTAGCCCACAGGAACAGAGGGAGTCTGGGTCTAGCCCAGAGGAACAGAGGGAGACTGGGTCTATCCCAGTGGAACAGAGAGAGTCTGGGTGTAGCCCAGAGGAACAGAGGAGCCCAGACCTAGCTCAGGGATCCAGGGAGAATCCAGAAGTGTTTCAGTCGTCTGCTGCTTGTTCTGTCTCTATGCCATTGCTCCAGGTTCCTGCTGCTGCTATTGCTACTATTCCACCTATATTGACTTATGGAGAGGAGAGTCACTAGAGGTCATTCCAAGCCTTTGAATCTTTCAGGTTTCCATAACTGTGTCAGTAATCTGCCATGTGCCTGTGTTACAGCCTGTTTGAGACAGATGCATTACCCTACACTGCTGGGACTATGCCTTCCCTCATCTCTTATCCTTTTCATTTAATGCTGCTTATTACCCAAGTGACTACTCAGCCCCTTTTCCGCTGCACTTATTTACACATGTTCAATTTTTGGTGTGCGATGAACCTACAGTTACCATAGATCTGGGCGTGTTGCCCACCACATTGTCCTTTTTCATAATAATGCTAACATTGGTATTACAACCTCCATTATCATCGTTTTTTTAGCTCCCAAGGTAAACCTAATTGTATTGCAGGTTGAAATATATTTGGTTGCTACCTCATCTTCTAAGAGTTTTCACACACACCATTTTTTCTTTTTGCGTTGGACTAGAATATACATTACACTGGCCATTCATGTCTCCTGTATTCAATTTTTTGATTCAAGTTGGCAGGGCTGATCATCCAATAGGCTGCAAAGTTGTTTTTTTTTTGGGGGGGGCACAACATTTTTGGATGTGCAAAATTGTGACAGGGGGAGATATAAACTGAGTTTCATTTAAAAATATAAGAGAATTTTTATTCCCCAACGTAAAAAGAAAACATGAAAGAAAATGTATTAAGGTTTTAATCTTGTATGTCCATGGTAAAGGCTGAAGACGATGAGTCATCCTTGGGCGGGCACTTGAGGATAAGTGAGTAGGAGAGACATAGACGATGACAGGTGCAGGCATAGCCATATCACATCTTCACCCTCAGTAGCGCTTCTTCATGTCTCCGTTCTGCTTTGCAGTTCTGATTTTAATGAAAACTAAAAGAGTGATAAAGATTGCTGTGACCCTTTTAAAAAGCCAAGTGGAGCTGACTTTTTAAAAACTAGTCAACTTAAACATTGATGGGTGGGGTGAAGGAATTTTAAATTAATGACCAGTTGTTCTTACCAACTGCGTATTAGCATGGCGTGGAAGGCAAGGGGCCACTACAAGCATTTAGCCTAGGGCGGCCTGAACCGTTAGCCAGGCCCTACAAGTTGGGTGGACATTGCAAATTTAACAGAGTAAGGCTAGGTACACACTGGAGCGTTTTCGTCCAATAATCAGGCAAATCAGCCGACATACGATTGTTTGGTCGGAAGTCAGGTCAGTGTGTATAGTGACACGATGGTCGAAAGTCGTTCCAAAGTGTCGATTGTCAGCTCATTTGCTTGGTCGTACTGTTTAATATTTTCCGACCAATCACCTAATGATCATGTAGTGTGTATGCACTCATGCTGACGATTTCCATAGAGTTTACAGAGTTGTGCTCTTTTCAGCCGATGCTAGCAGTGAATGTCCCGGGGAATAAATGTAGAGAGTGCTGTAGGAGGAATAATTCATTTGTTCATTCTGAGACAGAATGTTTAGTTTCAGAGTCACAGAAGCTAGCGAAATTCGTTAGGACAAGTGTATAGCTATAACAAGACAATGTGACAAGAATGAATGTATGAATATTGTGCTGTCATTCTCTGAAGACTAGAGCACCAGATGAAGAGCACAGATCTGAAGGTAAATCGTGTCAGTGTGTACGCATGAATCACCAGACTGATGAGACCTTCAGTCATAGGTACAATCGCTTGAAATAACACGACAGTTGGAAAATTCTTTAGTGTGTACCTAGCCTAACCCCTTTACACAACCATGCTAGCCTGCCATGTTTGCAGAGTACCTAAGTGACATGATACAGATATATCACAGTCTTCTTCTTCTGCTGAGCATAATATATTACTTTTCTTAAGAGTCATTCAAAGTGTCTTAATCACGTTGCATTAAAAGTGTCTTCATAACATTGTGGTTATTCATTTTCTATTACATCTACACAGGGCCGGATTAACGGAATGGAGGCCCCTGGGCTAAGGGAGCCCCCATTCCTCCGTGAGGCCCCCCCCTGTTAGCAGACTGGCCCCCCTGTTAGCCGACCCCCCCCAAGCGCTTACCTTCTCCTGTCACTGCAGTCCTCCTTCCGCGGCGCGCTGTAAGCTGCTTACTGAGGAGATCTTGTGACACTCTCGCGAGATCTCCTCAGTAAGGAGATTACTGAGCGCGGGAGAAGGAGGACTGCAGTGACAGAGCTCAACATTGATCGGGCCGGGGGTGCCCCCGCCCCTGTCCCGATCAATAATTCTGCTGAGCTCTGTCAAGGGCCCCCTGGATGCCCGAGGCCCCTGGGCTGTAGCCCAGTTAGACCTCGGGTTAATCCGGCCCTGCATCTACATTACTATTGTCATTTGCATTCATATATTATGTTATTGCCTTAAAATATTACTAGTGTTCATTATTGTTCAAACAACCTTACTCTTACATCTATTTATCATCTTGCAGTTACATTACTTGCCACCTTTTCACCATCTCAGATTTTAAACTATGTAGACCGCCCACTACTTATCAAGTTTCAGGTCGTTATGTTACAAGGCCATCAATCAAACATGCTGTGGCTTTTCCCCTTTACCTGTGAGTGTGCGTTTCCACAAGTTACTTTTTAGAGAGTCAGATGGGTGTTTCCTGAGTCAACCCCTGGTGGTTCATGCTAGGATCTACAAGAGTGAGAATGGTTTGGCTGGGGGCACTCCATTGAGAAGTCAGGAAACAGTGAGACAAATCTAACTGTACCTCTAGGTACATTTAGATTCGGGGCAGTACGGAGCCTACAGATAATTTTAGAAATACACTTCCTAATACTAGATTATTCCTGTCATATTGGAAATAGTAATTTCCTTCCTATTACATAAATCAGTCAAAATACATATTATTTACCTGTTCCTTAACTTATCCACTATATCATTAACATAATCATAATTTTAGCCATTTTCAGCCCCACTATACAAAGCCATTTCCAAATTCCATATATTTATTGTCAAACGCAGTCCCTCTCTGCTTGCTTCAGTACGGCCGCCTGCTTCCTGTGCCCGGTCTGTATATGTTTGCTCGACAACCAGACGGACTGTTTCCAGCCCGGTGGTCGGCTCTACTGAGCATGCCCGTCCTGTTGCTAGGCAACGCAATGCGATTCTAAGCCCTGCGGCGGCTGCTGACTTCACAGCCGCTGGCAATTAAACCCTCAATCCCCCATTATTTAAGGAAGTCTTTGCCATTAGATAAAGCACATTATATTGGTAAAATGATGTGGCGGGATGAGGTGTTGGCCCCTTGGTATGCACTGCTTGGCCAGCTCTCTACACTAGGTACGCTCATGGGTAGCCCAATTCTTGAGGGTCCCTCAGTGTTGAAGTATGGGCAATCAGGGCCGGATTAACCATAGGGCTAACTGGGCTACAGCCCAGGGGCCTATGGCATCCAGGGGGCCCTTGAAAGTGCTCAGCAGCAGTATTGATCGGTCGGCGCTGTCAGAGCTGTAGTCTCCTTACTGAGGAGATCTCGTGAGTCTCACTCTCACGAGATCTCAGTAAAGAGCGTACAGCGCACCGGAGAAGGTGGTAAGTGCCGGGGGGGGGGGGGGGGGGGGGGCCTTAGCCCAGGGGCCTCCATTCCCTTAATCCGGCCCTGTGGGCAATACATTTATAAAAGAACATTTCCAAAAGTGGACATGTTCTTTAAGCTATTTTAATAAAATGTTGTGTTTAATAAGCACCTTTTATATTATATATTTGCCCCTATTATATCTGCAAATGTTTGTATATTATACCAATATATACCCTGTCTGCAAATATTTAATAAACACCATCTCAGAATTGCTTTATATAGTATTGGTTTTTTTTAACTAAATCTGGAAGCAGCTAATTTTTATATACATGTATATAGGCAATTATTGTAACTTCCGCTACTGCATTGGCTCCATATACTATAGTTTAAAAAAAAAAATGTGCTTTTGATATTGTTCCATATGGTAAACTGCTGGTGTGTATGAACTCAGATTCACCTTGTGTACCCAGCAGAGTAAATGGATATGCAACCCTCTAATCAGAGCTTTCTCAAATTGCATCAGATTTACCCTATTACTTTGCTGCATTTCCCTTAAGGACTAAACAGGAGCTTTGACCCGACATCCCTCCATGCTAACTCTTTGCAATGTCCGCCTGGCACAGCATAATATTTCATCCAGATTTTTGGCATTGCAATCACAGGGTCCATATGCCAAACAACTCAACAGCATGCCAGGACTGTAAGTGAAACATAACCTGAAAGTTAAGATGTGCTCAGACTTCACAGACCAGTGAGCAACGTGAGAGTTTGCAGCCATAGAACTTGTACGTGGGCACTGAAAAACAACGCTAGTTAAAAGTTAAACAAAACCTTGTACTTTGTCCTTGCTTTTAACTGAGTGTTGTAAGTGTGTTCTCAAAGCCTCCCTGCAGCACAGTGCACATAGTCCCATAGAACTCTATTGTAATTTTACTTAGCATTAACTCTTCTGAATGGCAAATTGACGTGCTTGTCATGTGGATGCACAGCTCACTTACTTTACTTTCTGGTCTATCAACATCAAATATGCTTTAAACATGTCCATTAACAACGTAAAGTGATTGTCTCTTTGTAAAAACGAATCCTTATTTTTATGTTTTAATTAAATCACTTATATCACTGTTGTGGCAACAAACTAAGCCCAACAATTATACCATATACAGAATTAAATTATATCTAATTTTATATAGTGTTGGACAGATATAGATTGAAGTGTCTGGCACCCCTGATCCCCAGATCCCCAATATACCTGAAATAACTGGTGTAGCTGCAGCAGTAAGATTACATTACTTCTTTCAGAGCAGTCAGTTAACATTAAAGGGAGCAGAACAAAATGTTCTGATTGCTGCTGGCTTTCAGACCATGTTCATGTTATATGATACACTGTAGTAGCTGGAGCGGTATAAAAAAAAAATGAGATCACTTCTATTTAGAAGAAAGCGCTCAAGCTGTGCCAGTGTGTTTGTTTTTTTTCATTAAAAATGTAAATAATGCAAAATATTTTTTTCCCGTTGAAATAAATAAAACAATAATAACAAATAAACATGTTGCAGAATATTATACGATTCTCCGTAATGTAAAACATATCTCAAAAGGTTTTATTTTTGTAAAATAGCACAAAAGGGAATAAAATTTGTATGATTGCCCTATAAACAATATTGATCAATAATTGCATCAGAAATAATGGCATTAGTGTAAACTATTAGTCAAGAGAAAAGAAAAAGCTACGTCAGACAAGGTTTTTTTTATTTAAAGAATTTTTATTTTTCCATCTTCCAGCCACAACTTCAACATTGTGATTGGTCGAAATCACTAAGCGTCATCCAAAAAACACTTTAGACGTAACATCGAATCAGCAGAATACCTGTACATTGTTAGATATTTTTAAAAGTCCCAAAAACAGTTAACAAACAGGCATTTTTTCCAATGCCATGAGACGGTATAAAAATGCACAAATAAGTTTCAGCCGTGGTTGAGGTGCCTGTTGGGTGAAAATTGAGGGTTCAGTCCTTGTTGTCTTGGTCTTGGTCTGTTTATTGTTTTACTAGAGCCTGGAATTCTGAAATATGAAAAGGAAGACAATTATTAATTAAATGCCCCTAAAAGTGCATTTTTACCCATTTGCTCTGAAATTTAAATCCTTAGACATGTGTTGGATGCCTGCAGTAATGATTTTCTTAATGTCGGATTGGGCTCTAAAGCTGGTACACTTTTTAGAATAACAACATAGTTACAAAACGTGCCGTAGGAGCAAACGTGTGCTAAAAAAGCAAAGAAAAAAAACTACAACAAAAAGCATTAGAGAAACCTATGAAGTGTAAGTGTCTCTAGTACCTACCACCAAGAGGCAAGCAAGCACTCAGTCTAAAGTATGGACCCTTGGACCATTTTTAAAATGTCTATTTTTTATTTGATGTCTAGCAATGTATTTGGTATATCTACATTACTGTGTCTTCTACTTCTGTGTAGCTATAATAAACAGACTGTTCATGTATTATAAATGTAAAGTGTAATTATAAAGTGTAAATGTCACAACGAATGTGGTTAGTCTGGATGTGGAGCCCAGACGCTTATGAGAGCCTAGAAACCCCAGCATCTCTCCTATGGTGCATATTATTAAATAAACCGGTTACCAAATGCTTACCATCTACTCCAATCTTGCCATCTCCATCGGAGTCACCAGCCTTCAGGAAAGCCTTGGTTTCTGCGTCATTCAGAGCTCTGGCATCAGACTTAAAGTTCTGAAGGAAGAGTCTAGTGGTAAAAGAAAAGAGCCGTAAGCTGCCATGTTTGTGATTTGTCAGTCGTCTATTGAATTACGTATAAGTCTGTTATTGCAATATCAACTGGATTCAGGTTAAGTGACCAAAGCAGTCAAAGAAAATAGAGTTTTTCGATTTCTATTTTATTTTGCAGTCTGCAAATAAGATTTTGAGGTATGTTATGCCCTCTTATAGTTGTTTATGATAGCACAACTGCTTTCGTCCACTGAGAGATTTATTTTAAGACAACTTATTATTCAAAAAATGTATCCTTACGCTAGCTCATCTTCCTCAATGAATCCGCTGCAATCTCTGTCAAGAAATTCAAAAACCTTCTTGATCACATCAGGGGACTTGCCGGACAGACCAACCAACTTAACGAAGGTTTTGAAGTCAAATGATCCCACTGCTGTTGCAAAAAGCAAAAGATTTATTCCACTTACGTGTCTCCTCATGCAAACAAATAATATGGTTGGATGAATTAAAACCCACGACTATCCCAATTAAACTGTCACTGTATTTTCTAGAGGTTTCCTAGGTATTATTTACATAGTATTATGAAAATAATCTAAGTCAAATATAAAATTAAGTAATATGTACATGGACAAACTAAGCCGTTTTCATCCAATGTTTCCCGATGAAAATAAAATAATTAATTTTTTTTACAGCTGTAGGTTCAATCAAATCAACATCTTTCAGTTTAACAATGTTAATTCTATGCAATATAAATTAATTTTGATTTTTTTAATCTTTCTAATGTAACATAAATAAATGTTAAGGGAAGCTGTAATATGTCCTTTCGCACATATGTAATTTAATCAGTGTTCATAAATTATATAAATAAATTATAATCAGTATATTATAATTCAATTAAAGCTATCTTTACCATTATACTTTTAGTATTTGTTGCACCTGTCTATTATTGCATCACTTTTTGTCTGTGTTTTTGAACAAGCAACAGTCTGTAACTTACCCTGTACACTTTTCAAGGCAGCTTCAATGTCCTTAGCGGACAGAATATCATTGATAGACATAATTGTGCTGTGAATGAAAAACAAATGTATATAACTTGCCATTTGCAAATTGAGAAAGAACTATTTAAAGTTTTCCTTTATAAAGCGTGATATTACCACTGCAAAGCGTTTGAGGTTATGCCCATTGCTGAGTGTTGTAGTACTCTAACTCAGTCATTTAAACCCCACAACATTTCCTAGGAAAATGTGTTTTAGTGTAGCAGTGAAGAATGCTAAATTATAATTAAAATAATACAATTTTTGGTTTTGTTTTTAATGTCAAAATGTCATATTGCATATTTTAATTGTATTCTAGATCAGGTAGCAAAAGTGACTCCTCATTTCTCAAACTTTGCAAAAAAAAGTTTTTTTTTCTTTTTGTATAATTGTTTTCTTATATTGATATAGTTCTTGAATTAATTATAATGCACTGTGGAGTTTGCGGGTGCTATATAAATAAACAGGAAGGATAATAGTCCGTGTCGGCTTCAGTTGCATCCTTCTGTTCCGGTCCTGTGCAGCTGCAGTCCCTTCCTTGATCTGCTATAACTCATATGTCTGCAAGTGTCTGCATCTTAATATCTTACCTTGTGGTGTTTTGGACTGGGCAGGGAGACTATCTGCTTGGCAATGGAGCGTTTGCTGAGTCTCCTCCACGGGGGTAGCCCCATTTATATATACTTTAAGTTGCATACCATATACAGGTCTTAGGTCCCAGCCCCACAGATAGGGAATGGTGTCAAGTGAACTTGCCTAACTAATCATCTAGCACTATTTTTATCTCGAGAGAATTCATATGATATTTGCAAACGCAACAAGATAAGGGACCAGATATATTAAAAATAAAAAAATTCAACCTTGGGAGGGGTAATATTTCTTTATGCATAAAGTTGAAAAAACTATAGCAGGAAGAAAAATGTATTTTTATAGTATATTTTCCCAGCGTAAGAGAAAATTAAGAGTCATGACATTTTTTACAGGTTCTGGACTAGAGCACAATAGGACAACTCGGAACAACTACTGTATTATCCAGAACATCCGGATGCGCGCACACACACACACACACACACACACACATACACACACACACACACATACATACTCCCCCCGTTCCCATGGTAACAAAATAAATATGGATAAATTACATTAGGAAAGATACATGGTTTTGATTTGTTTGGTTTTTGATCAATACAATGTACTTGTACAAATCTCATTATTTCATCTTAAAAAGTCAAGTTTTACATTGGCAGTGCTGGTCCCGGACAGTTTAATGTCTTCTTGTAGTTTATTACTTTTGTTGATTGAACTGATAATTTAGTAGTCTGATTTAGTTTGAAGCCTTGAACTGCTTTGTTTCCATTGAAGGGGTTAAGATGTTTCTGACAGGCACAGAGGGATAGATGCCAAGCAAATGAATGTGCTGTCTTCAGCCTCCACTTACAAATCTTGTGTTACATAGACTCAGTAATTCCCTTTCACAAGTTGCGGAATATATCCAGACCCGTGCAGTGCAGTTACTTTCCCCAGAAGTCACGGGGATTCCATCCTAAACTTTCTGCCTGATGACTAGTGCGGTGTTGCACTTTACCCATATCCGTACATACTTCTTGTCACCTGCTTCATTCTTACTGTTTCTGTTCCATAAACACCAACTGATAAAGAAACTTTCTATCTCATGCATTTTTTTGCCATTAGTAGGAGAACACTTGGGGAGAGGGGGGGGGGAGTTTGATGATGCCCAGATATGCCTGCACCCCACATGTTTGAATCACATGATCTGCCGGTAGGTTAGGGTTTGTTTTTTTGTGCTGCTACTCCTGGCATAATTCCTGTCTATGGCAGTTGTGTCCCATTGCAGCCAGCTTGTGACAGGTAAGAACTAGTGCCAGGGCATCCCACAGTTCCATGTAGGCCAATCAGAGGAGTTGCTGTGTTTTCTGTGAGTCTTCTCTGATTGGTTGGCATATGGTACACACACTCTATTATTAAAATGCACAAATAAGTGCCAACCATAGATTAAGTGCCTGTTAGGTGAAAACTGGGCTGTTTATTGTTTTACCATAGCCTGGAAATCTGAAATCTGAAAAGAAATAAAATGATTCATTAAATTCCCCAAAAGGTCCTTTTTGCCCATTTGGTCGGAAAATTACTCCCTAAATATAGACGTTTTATTAAGGACGCCCTCATTAAATTGTTGAAGTTTGATTCTGCTCTAAAGCTGGGCCATTTTTAATATATATATATAGTCACAAGATCAGGTTAAGGTGCCGTCTCCTGGGATAAATGGTAGCACTTCTCAAGCATCAGCCAAGTAATTGCACACCAGTCCAGTGCCTCTGTATAAGTAGCCGCAGCCAGTTTTATTTAGCAGCATAAAAATAAACAAAACAAAACATAAATCCTAGCCTGTCCGGCTCTAACTAACGTAATAGAAATAATTCCCTCTCTAAGGTGGAAGGACCTAATGTCCCACACACACAAAAATAGCAGAACTTAAAGGTAATAATGGCAGTGTCTTTCAACAGGCCTCTGATCTGTTTCCATGCAGTGAGAGACTGAGAGAACAGCATGACAAACTTTTAACTACACCTCACAGGTGCAACTCATAATCAGCTGGCAAGTGTTTGGCAAGTTGGAAGACCCAAAATGGGCCTAATTGATGGAGCCCACCCTTTTCTCTCCATTCATAACCCCAGGTACCCTACACTGGCTCTTCCTGCAGCCAAAAACAATGTTTGGGAAGCTCTTTCCCAAACACAATCAATCTCCCTGGGGCTTTAAATCACATAAGACAGAAACCTTGAAACATACATTATATAGAAAAACAGGGATACTCTGCACTCTCCAAACATATAATTAATGCTGTACTAAATACTGTTCTATATTAAAAACAGGGAATGTTAGTTCCACATATTGCAATATATGTTAAGCTGACCAACTCACGCCAAAGTCTTCCCAATCTGGCCAGTCCTAACATGATCAAACGCTATGCTATTTTATCTGGGCTTAAGGCTTACCTGCACACAGCTTTTAAAGGCAAGACTTTCCCAAGCACTAGCAGCCATGGGAGACCTGGGACTCACCTGACACAAGTTGGAATTAATTAATGTAAAGAATGGGGTGCAAGAGTGATGGGACTTACATTGTATAAACAAAAACAGACATAGATCCTCTGCACTGACCATGTATAGACAGGGGTGCATTTTATATATATATATATATATATATATATATATATATATATATATATATATATATATATATATATCTGCTATCAACAATTACCCCAGTGCTTCTGTTACATATGCACCCCTCTTGTTTCGACCTGTGGGGAGGAACACCTGTAGTCCTTAAACAATATATACGGGACAAAGCATCTGCATTCGCCAGTTGGCTACTGGGAATTTAAAGTTTTGCAATGCCAAGAACCATTTAGTAATTCTCCCATTGGTCTCTTTATTTTCAGCAATCAACTTCAAATGAGCATAATCCATAAATAATCTAAATTTTCATCCTAAAAGGTAATACCTTAATGTTCCCAATGCCCAGGCTGTTCCTCACCATCTTTACTTTGAGACAACATCACACCTATAAACCTTCTATAACACCCTGTCCTTCTATAATATCCTGTGAGCCCCAGGAAAATTCTCACCTGTTACTTGTTTAGGGATTGTGGCCATTTTTAATGCCTCAATTTTATTAAGTTGGGGCTTTATCAAACCTCTGCCTACTGTGTATCCCAAGGTATTTCACCTCATCCATCCCTAAGTAACAATTTTTGGGGTTGGCTATTAATCCTGCCTCACGGATGGAGTCCAAAACTACTTGTACCCTGTGTAAATGAGATTGACAATCAGGACTAAGAAAGGCTACATTATCAAGGTAAGCAGCGGCATATTGTCTATGAAGCCTTAGAATTTTATCCATCATTTGCTGAAAGGTGGCAGGTGCCCGATGTAATCCAAGTGGCAACTTCTTATATTGGAACAGAGCCTCTGGTGCAGTAAATGCTGTCCTTTCTTTTGCTTTGTCCATCAACTGCATTTGCCAGTATCCTTTTAAATCTAGAGTGGTTAAGTACTGTGCTGTTCCCATCCTTTCAATGAGCTCATCCACACAAGGTATTGGATAGGCATCAAACTTAGATGCACTATTTAGTTTACGGAAATCATTGCAGAAACGTAAGCTCCCATCGGGTTTTGGAATGAGTATAATGGGACTTGACCACTCACTATGTGACTCTTCAATTATAACTAATGCCAACATTTTTTTTTATTTTCTTTAGACAATGATTCCCATTGGGCTTCTAGTATTCTACTTTAGATTAACCTTAACCCCCGGATCAGTGAATATGTCATGTTTAATGACTGCTGTTTTATCCAGTATGTCCAAAAACAAGTCACTATTTCTTACGAGAAGTTGTTTAGCATCATGCTGTTAAATAGTTGAGAGAGTTTTGGCTCCTTCTGGTACCAAAGGTATAGCACTTACCAGAGGGACTGGGCGGGGTAGCTGACAGAGCTATTCTTTCCTTCTAAGGTTTTATAAGATTTACATGATAGATCTGTTCCGGATTTCATTTCCTTAGCTGGTATACCTTAGAACTTCACCCACTTGTTCTGTGATTTCAAATAGTCTTTGCCACTTACCCAAAAACATTTTCTTTCTACCATGAGAACCAAAATAAGCAGTGTCCCAACGAGCAAAGTTGCGTAATTGGTTGTACATCCTTTGTTGTGCTTGTTGGGTCTGTTCCAAGTGCTCTCTCACTATTGGCACCACTACAACTATTCTTTCCTGCATCTGAAAAACAGTTTATTTAGCAGCATAAAGATAAACAAAACATAACATAAATCCTAGCCTGTCTGGCTCTAACTTAATCAAGAATTCCCTCAATAAGGTGGAATGACTTAATGTCAAACACACACAAAATACTACAGGCAGCAATTACAGTGTCTAGCAATAGATCTCTGACCTGTTCCACAGGCAGTGAGATCCTGACGGAACAGCCTCACAGCCTTTTAACTACACGTCACAGATGTAACTCATAATTAGCCAACATGGCTAATTAGCCAAGTGTCTGGCAAGTTATAAGACCCGAAATGGGACTAAAAATTTGAACCCATCCTTCTCTCTCCATTCATAACCCCAGGGACCCTACACCAACTCTTCTTGCAGCTGAAAACAATCTTTGAGAAGCTCTTTGCCAACACAAGCAATCTCCCTGGGGTTTATCAATCACATAAGACGAAAACCTGGTTCATATATATCTGCCATCAACAATTTCCCAGGTGCTTCTGTCACTATATATATATATATATATATCTATATATATATATATCACAATATTAAAACCACCGACAAGTGAAGTAAATAACATTGATTATCTCGTTCCAATGATACTTGTTAAGGGGTGGGTTACATTAGGCAGCAAATGAACAGTCAGTTCTTGGAATTGATGTGTTGGAAGCAGGAGAAATGGATAAACATAATGATCAAAGCGACTTTAACAAGGGCCAAACTGTGATGACTAGATGACTGGGTGAGTGCATCTCCAAAATGGCAGGTCTTGTGGGGTGTTCCTGGTATGCAGTGATTAGTACCTACCAAAGTGGTCCAAAGAAGGTCAAACGAAGCAGTCATGGGTGCCTAAGGTTCATTGATGCGTCTAGCCTTCGCATTGAGCGAAGGCTAGACTACCTGGTTCAATCCTACAGAAGAGCTACTGTACCACAAATTGCTGAAAAAGTTAATGCAGGCTGTAAAAGAAAGGTGTCAGAACACACAGTGCATTGCAGCTTACTGCGTATGAGTCTGCGTAGGTGGTCCGAGTAACAATGCTGATCCCTGCCCATCGCCATAAGTGTCTACAATGGGTATGTGAGAGACAAACTGGAACATGAAGCAATGGAAGAGCGTGGCCTGATCTGATGAATTACATGTACATCATGAGGACAGCTGGGTGCGTGTGTGTCATTTACCTGGTTTTTGGTAGTCCATGTGACAATGCTTAAACAACTAATACCATATTGTGCCTAAAGGGTTTTCCAGAAGAGTTTGCTGACTCACCAGTTTACTTACCAGAGTTATTTAAGTATATTCTCCCTGATGTAGAGATAGATAGGACCTACAGAATTTTACAATAAAACTCAAGATGTGCAAACCTCCTAGGGCCATTATTCTAAGGCTTCACCATTTTCGAACAAAGAGGTTGTAGTGTTGGTAATTAGATGGCTTTCACCAATACTGGTGTCAAAAGCCTATTTTTTTTGAGATTTGCTCCCACCACACTTCCTCAGTGCCAAGTTGCTCTGCAGCTCAAGGTATACATATGGGGATTCGTGTTCCAACCCATTGTAGACACATGTGGCAGATATGTATCCTTAGGGACATATCAGAACATTTTTCCTGAACACCCTGGGACTAACTTTATTACATCATGCTAGACCACATGACACAAGAGAACTGGCTTATGGTGAGGTCTCCTGTCCACCTAGGAATATTTATGGGATACAATTTTGATATAATCTCATGATTGGCTCCTGAAATTATTTCTGCGGAGATGGGGCAAATGACATTCAACCCATCTTGTTTGCCCTTATGGAGCTACACCAGATGAAATTTAATTTTCACAATGCTGACATGAAGTACGCAAATGAGGGTATCATTCTAAATATTTTTGGTTGCTGCACATTTCATTCTGGACTCCTAGTTATTACAAATTACCATCCCAAACGCTACCCTTAATTGCTGAGTTGCTCTCTCTCTCTCTATATGGCAATGTTCTAGGATCTCACTGGTAAGGTGTATGCTTTAGCTGTTGTGTTTGTGCTCTCAAATTACAAGTTGTGACAGAATGGTCACTTGTCCATGTTCAATGGTTTCTTTTTAGCATTAACCTACAATGAACTATGTTTTCACTGTATGTAATCCCAGAAGAGCAGAATTATTCTTGAACGGTCTGTGATGAAATGAGAACTCCCTTGCATATTGATTATATCACTGTTATGTTGATCATATATTATGGTTAGTGCATATTCCCATAATCATAGTTTTTTGTTCTTAAACTATAAATGTTTCAACTTTCTATGGTGACCAGTGGAGTTGGGTCAAGCCTTCATCACAGTAGCTCCCACTGCTGCAACTCCATATGGGAACTCTTGTGACTACCAATGCTGTCAGGGCTTTTCACAGACCACCCATATGGTGCAAGAGCTGTTGCTGTGTAGTGCTGTGCAGCCCATGTCCACAGGACACTGTAGAAGCTGAAATGTTCAGTGGCAGAGGAGAGACATTCAGTCCCTAAGGCGATTAGGATCAGAGATGTTTGCCCCCCCACCCCTGCTCTGGGCCCCTATTATAATCTGCCATTGTTGACTATGCTACAAGTTTCGTCTCTTTTCATCTGTAAATCTTAATGTTCCCTGTTAAACAAGCCTTTCTATATACAGCAATGCTTTGCAGATCATTATACAGAACTTAATGATGGAGAGGTCACTGATAAACATCTGGCCTCTACTACATCCATTAATTGTTTCCTCTGTAAGAGCTCCTTTCCTAAGTTTAAAATTTCAGGTGAAGAAATGGAATTATTCTTACGTAGAGCAAATTATCTGTTGGTAGACAAGTAAATCATTCCTCCAGATATTTTGAGAGCCAAGAATTCAGTCTATAAACTGAACAAGGATCCATCAGTGTCCTCTATCGTCCTATAACATTAATTAATGGATATATGAAAATAGCTGCAAATATTTAGGTTAATTGAATTAACCATAATCTGGAATCCACCACCCGTCCTGATCAGAATAGATTTATTCCCTTTTCTGTGGTTCCTCAAAAGGGACCCGTTTGTGACTAGCCAATCAGAGTGGCTTACCACTGATTAGTTTGAGCATCAGAAAACTGATCTGATTAGCTTGTCACATATAGACCCCTCAAGGGCTATAAATGCACTACATTGTATAAATGCATCATTGTATCAATGTACTTAATTGAGACAATGTAGCTCATTCATAGCCATGGCTTTTTCTAGAATAAGGAATAAGAACAGAATAGAGCAGGCCATTTAGTTAGGTGACAAGTTTTTTGTAGAGAATGTTCACAGCATTGTATTCCTCTAGTATTCCAGTTAGGAACATGTGTTTAAAAGTCAGTGAGAATATTAAGTGTATGTATTATCAGCAGAGATGAGTGGTTTGGATTACTTGAAATCCGACATTGGGGATCCAAGTGAAACTGAGTTGTGACTCGGTTTCTCCTGCCAAACTTGGATCTCAAAACGAGCAAAACGTCATTTCTGGCAATTTCTATATGTAGCTGCGTTGCTCTGCTCATAAAAAAGCGTTAAGGGTGAACCAGGGACATAGGAAAGCAATAGAATCTTGTAGTTATTGTAAAGCAGTTCTGTAGAGAATAGTCAGCTACAATAGTTTGCTGATCAATTGTCTTTAATTTCAATCTTAAAAACAGTTTACATAGATTAGTGGCTACTGGTTGTTATTAATGCATTGCATTGCATATATCTAATAGTACTAGACAGTATATACAGACTGAGTTAGATAGATATAATTCTGAACTAACTTATATATTCTTTGAGAAAAACAATGCTTTTGCTGTCACTGTTGTTAACTGTTATCACCAGAATCCAAAAAACAAACAGATTTCTTTCTTTTAGATAGATAGTTTTCTAGTGAAAGTAATCTTGTGTGGGGCAGTGACAAGTGAAATAATTAAAAAAAAAAAACTGGGTTTTTACGTATTAGATTCAGCAGCAGTTGCACACCCCAAAAAAAGGCTATATATTATTATACTCTAATCTTTATTTTTCAATACTTGTCTATTTTGGTAGGGTCATTCAGTGAAATCTATATTTAAAGAAGGCTGTTAGTCAGGGTCAGCACGCAGCAGTTATATATTCTAATCTTTTCTATTTCTCAATGTATTCAATTCTATCTAATTTGTTGTCGCTATATAAATAAATGAGGATGCTGAGAGATGAATGTGGCCTGCATCCCTACTACAAAAATTCAAAAACTAGGCACACAATACATTGCCAGAGTATTCATCTGTTGCCAAGTACATGACTTTTATTACCTTGCCGCTATATAAATAAATGAGGATGCTGAAAGATGAATGTGGCCTGCACCCCTATTACAAAAAAATAAAAAAACAGTACATCCACTTAGAATGTAAGCTCTCTAATGAGCAGGGTCCTTCATACCCTTTGTTTTCATGTCTGCATTTATTTTGTCTACCTTGTATATCCCTGTTTTATGTATGTACTATTTTCCCTACTGCAAAAATAGAATGTAACAGTTTTAAATAGGCGCTCTAAAAAGGGAATGCAGCTATTGTTCCTCCTAACGTGTAATACCCAAAAGCCACGTTAAGAATAAATAACTGAATAATATAAAGCACTGAAGGAACAATCAAGCACTTCCCTTTCACAATCATATATCTCAATACAATCTTAGTAGATATAATAAGTACATATAACTTATCTATTCTTTATAGTAGAAGTCCTTTTCAACATATAAGTCTTGCAAAAAGCAATAATGAAACAGTAAGTTCCTCTGTGTCTTGTTTTTAGCATCACCATGTAATTCTCCCACCTATCGTTTCTCATGTATGGAGTCTGTAAAAGACCTTTTCAATATATCTTCTGTTATAAAACCAGAGAATAGAAAACTCCTATACACGTCCTCATCAGGTCTAAAATGGTATTAGGCATTCACCGCACAAAGGCTGACACATCCGGATTCTTGTCTTCCCAATGGGTGATTCCTAGGGAGTAACTCTCCAGGTGGACCTGCTCTGCACCAACGCGTTTCAACCATGGTTAGTCTTTTTCAAGGTAGCGCTATACGTTGAAAAGGACTTCTACTATAAAGAATAGATAAGTGATATGTCCTTATTATATCTACTAAGATTGTATTGAGATATATGATTGTGAAAGGGAAGCGCTTGAGTGTTCCTTAAGTGCTTTATATTGTCCCTATTGTACAGCGCTGTGGAGCACTGTGGCACCTTACAAATCTACGATAATAATAATAATAATAATAATAATTGCCATCTAAAAGTCTTTACTGTTGCCAAGGCTTCCAACTCACTAGTCTTTCTCCTGTCACAGTTCAGGGTTTTTCTCAGATCCTTGTGTTCTTCTTGGTTTAACGCTACCCTACTGGGAGGCATGGAGTCTAATAAGGCAGGGACCCGTGCAAGGAGGTTTGGCCTTAGCTGCTTCGCGGTCGCGGTCCTCCAAGTGGGTACCAAGGGAAACCAGTTGGAGATAATGAAGGAATCTAGAAGCAAGCAGGTCCAGGAGGCTGGGCCCTCTTAAGAACCTCTTGGGCCCCCGGGCACAGCAGTGCACCGGGGCCCCTATATATACAAAAAAAAAATAATTATTATTTATATGGGCCCTGCAGCCCAGAAGGGTCCTCCGGAGGCAGAAAAAAAAAACCCTGCAAAAAAAGAAGAAAATACTTACCGTACTGTCAGCTGGCGATCCGGCTCCCTCCCTGGTTTCCTCCTCCGTCGCGCTCCGCAATGGATGTCGGGCGGGCGTGAGGACGTCACGCTCGACTTGCACTGCCAGCGCGACGGAGGAGGAGACCAGGGAGGGAGCCGGATCGCCAGCTGACAGCACAGTAAGTATTTTCTTCTTTTTTTGCCCAGCGTGCCCAATGGGAAAGACAGCCCTGCCAGGAGGTGAAGGTATGAAGGTGGCATTGATAATCTGCAGACAGAAGTTGTCCAGTGTCCAGGTAAAGTTGGGAAGCTTGTGAGCTGGATACCAAGCAGTAGCAATAATCTGCAGGCTGAAGTCATCCAGATGTCCAGGTAAAGCTGGGAAACTTGTGAGCCAGATATCAGACTGTAGCGAAAATCTGCAGGCAGGAGTTGTCTTGATATCCAGGTAAATCCAAGAAGCTTTTGAGCTGTATATCAGATGTAGTGATAGTCTGCAGGCACAGACAGCACGGAGGTCCAGGGAAGTTGAGAAGCTTGGAGCTGGATACCAGGGGGGTAATGATAGTCTGCAGGCAGAGATAGCACCAGGGGTGGACCTAGGCTTTATTTTTAGGGGGGGGGGGATTTAACATAGTCATGCCCCGCTTCATGTTGATTGCCTGGTCCAGGATGGCCCCTTGGTCCTGACTGGCCCTGCCCCTTTAGCGGTTTTGATCAGCTTCCGAGCTGTACCTTGAAGATATGTTTTTCCTGCTAGGGGAGGCCATTGCCCCGAACGCCCCCCCCCCCCCCCCTGGATCTGCCACTAGATAGCACTGAGGTACAGGTAAGCTGCGAAGCTTGGAGCTGAGCAGCAAAGGATATAGATAGCTACAAGGAACCACTTCTGATCAGACAGAAGGACTTGATGATCTGGCACCATTGGAGAGACTCAAGTGCCTTAAATAGTCTGGTAGGCTTAATTAATTAGCCAATGGCTGCAGGGCGAAATTAATAAAAGAGGGGTATGCGCAAGCACAGATCCAAATCAAATATGGCATCCAACATGAGCGAGATGAGGCGCTCTGCGCCAGGGAGGATGATGGTGGAGGCACACAGGTAAGTGCTCTGGGCCTGACCGGGTGGTCTGCTGGTCATGACAATGACAACCTTTCATACGTCTCTGAGGATTCCAATCCAAGGCTGCCTTCTCCACGGCTTCATTAGGCTTCCTTACCATATGTTCCTTCGATCCACCTGTATGTTGATCGGTTGCTCTTCTCATATTTAGCAGGTCATTGTTTCATATTACTTAGAGCCACTGGACATTAATAATACTATGGAGGCACCAATTTACGAGTAGTTGCAGTTTATGTCATGCACTGGTTTAGGTGCCAATGCTTGTCAATGCTTCTTGTTGGCCATCATTATTTTTAGATAGAACTCGGGTATTAAAATATGATGGTCACTACCAATATCTGTGCCGAGGATTCCCCGGAGGAGACCGGGGAGGAGGAGTCCAGGGAGGAATTCCCAGGGGGAGTCCCGGGAGGAGAAAGAGGAGTCCAGGGAGGAATCCCCGGAGGAGACCAGGGTGGAGGAGTCCAGTGAGGAATCCCAGGAGGAAGTTAAAGAGGAAGAGGCTGTTGAAGAATGTATGGAATTGTGTTTGTAGCCAATCAATTGTCCCCCCGCCCCCCACCAGGCACCACACAACAACATATATCTACATGTCCAAGCAAAAATTCCTTTGGCTACTACTGTGTTTAGCATAACATGACCCTTTGCAGAGAGTTTAAAGTTATGTATCACTTCATATCTCTGCAGAACACAGCAAATGTGTAAACAAGGTGTACCCCTAGAAGTAATATATGTTGTCAAAATGCCCTAAGCTTTGAAATCCAATTTTAATTTTTAATTGCTTTTATTTACAGCTCAAGAAGACAGCCATATTTTAGACTCCACAGTGCAAGGGTCGGTCCAGTCCAACCTCCCCTGCCCTGGATTCCCACATCCATGCCCTGGATTCCAGCCCCCACCACCCAGTTCCAAATCCCCCATCCCTTCCTTTTCTTTCAAATCAAATAAAAAGAAAAACATTGAAAGAAAAATCAATAAAAATGTTCACTTAATCAAAAAATATTATTCCAAATAATTTGTTTTGTGTGAATTTATGTTTTCTATCTATTTTAGTTATTATTAAAAAAAAAATAGGTTCCATACATTGGTGCGAGTTTTTTTTTTTAAACAAATAACTGAAATGTGTATTCATGTAAATTTGGGAAATGATGAAGGGATATTTGGAGCATAAACTGTTATCTCAGATACATTTGTCCCTTTCTACCAGGTTTTAAGTCCCTAAATTTTAATATAGCAGGATTACTACAAGCACAGGCATACTCCATGGCTGCAAAGCCATGCTGGGACCTATAATGTCTTGAAGAAACATTTTAATAGAATATAGACAAAAGTGTAAACATAATTTTTAATGGAAAAAATGACACATCTGCATATTAGTCAACTAAATGATAGTGTGATCCAAATAAAACAAAAAGCCTGGTAGATGATGCAAATTCAGCTCCCCTGCAAAGTAAGGTCTCTGTAAATACATTATTAACAATTTTAAACATGTCTGTTAATAAACATAACAAATTATAATAAATAGTTCTGTGCAGTAGATTTTAGGTGCATTGTGCTGTGATGAATTGACTTAAAGTGACTTTTTATTGAACAACCTTGAGTTTACTGTGCAGGACCGTTTATAATTATTATTACTATTAGTTAATATTATTATTCTTTACCTTCCATTCTGTGGTCAGTCCTAACCTAATCTTTGGACGTCTGAGTTAGTTCCTGTTTTTCATTTCCGAAAACAACTTCTTTCAAAATATTGCGTTAAGTATATTTCATTTGATACATTTAAAATTACATTACAATCATTAATCGACATAACTAAAATGTCTGAACTATGTTTCATATTTTGGGGTCTATCTGCTATAGTAACATTCTGTGCTTGTATTTGCTATTTTTAATGAGCTTCAAGTGACTGCTTGGGGTATATTTACTAAACTGCGGGTTTGAAAAAGTGGAGATGTTACCTATAGCAACCAATCAGATTCTAGCTGTCATTTTGTAGAATGTACTAAACAAATGACAGCTAGATTCTGATTGGTTGCTATAGGCAACATCTCCACTTTTTTTAAACCCGCAGTTTAGTAAATATACCCCCTGGAGTTCACTGAATGAGAACCAGTAATATAGTATAGCAGTACATGGTACCTGTGTTAGTAATGGGCAACATGTGTATATGCTGGGTAACAGGTGGGCATACAGAACATGCTGCACAACAAGGAGGTGTCTGTAATCTATGCTGGGCTAAATGGATCTATATGTATTTTGGCTCGACAATACAGAACCTGTATTTTATGCTGGACATCATGTATTCAAATATTTCCCCATTGTTGGTGCTCCTATTCTTTTATGTTATGATATGCTGGTCATTGCTGGCCACTATATATCAGTCATTGCACTGACTTTCCCATGAATATGTCAGCATTTCCTATTAATATGTCAGCATTCAGTAAGTACAGAAAGAAAGAAATAATAATGCCACTGTATAGGTCATTGGTACAGCCTCATCTAGAACATTGTGTTCAGTTCTGGAAGCCATACCTCCAGAAGGATATAAATACATTAGAGACTGTACAAAGAAGGGCAACCAAATGGTGTATGGCCTACAGCACACAACTTACCCAAAAAAGTGGAATAGCCTCCCATCAGAGGTGGTAGAAGCTAATATATTAGAGCAATTTAAACATGCTTGACATAAGGATATTGTTGCAAAGAACTAAGGACCAAAGAGAGTTTACGGTTACCATAGGTTATAAATGGACAGACTAGATCAGGGGTCGGCAACCCCCGGCACGCGTGCCAGACGTGGCACGCTGACCACTTTTGTCTGGCACGCCGACGCTGAAGCTGCTTCAGTAAAGCAGCCGATGATGGCCGAAACGGAGCTTCTGCGCATGCGCAGAAGCTCCGTTTCGGCCATCACCGGCTGCTTAACTGAAGCTGTTTCATTAACGAAGTATGCCACAGTGAAGCTGCTTCATTCAGCAAAGCAGCCAGTGATGGCCGAAACGGAGCTTCTGCGCATGCGCAGAAGCTCCGTTTCGGCCATCACCGGCTGCTTAACTGAAGCTGTTTCATTAACGAAGTATGCCACAGTGAAGCTGCTTCATTCAGCAAAGCAGCCAGTGATGGCCGAAACGGAGCTTCTGCGCATGCGCAGAAGCTCCGTTTCGGCCATCATCGGCTGCTTTACTGAAGCAGCTCCCACCCAGGTTTCAGGAGAAAGACGAGTCTACAAAGGTAAGTAAGAGCAGCAAATTGAGGGGCACATATACTTGGCATATTATATATTTCCGGGGGCAATTGTGGCATATTATATATTTCTGGGGGCAACTGTGGCATATTATATATTTCTGAGGGCAACTGCGGCACAGCATTTTGTTTTACCATACTTGACTATAAGGGGGGACATATGAAGTTGCTGTACTGGGGCCATGAATTTATCTAGGCAGCCCTGTATGTATGTATGTATGTATGTATGTATGTATGTATGTATGTATGTATGTATGTGTGTGTATGTATGTATGTATGTATGTATGTGTGTATGTATGTATGTATGTATGTATGTATGTATGTGTGTGTGTATGTATGTATGTATGTATGTATGTGTGTGTGTATGTATGTATGTATGTATGTATGTATGTATGTATGTGTGTGTATATATATATATATATATATATATATATATATATCACACCCAACTGGCACACCTGGGCTTCACTAGATTTTAGCCGGCACTCTGATAGAAAAAGGTTGCCAACCCCTGGACTAGATGGACCAAGTGGTTCTCATCTGCCATCAAATTCTATGTTTCTATGTCACTAAACAATTTTCTTATAAATAAAGCTGTTCTACAAATTAATGAAAATACTCTGCAATTTACCTTCTACTCCATCATTTGTATTTCTATATATATATATATTTGTGTCCTCCATAAAATCTTTTGATAAATACTAGAAGACTGTAACAATGTCATTGAGCATTTCCCTGTCTTAACATTACTGCCATTAATAAATATTAGAACAGCACTTCTCTGTCAAGTTGAGCTATCCTAAACAACATATATTCATCATGGCAGTAAGTAAAGCTGAGAAACTTGTGTCCAATATAGACCGGCTGCCGTGCTTCCATAAAGTGCGTGTGGAGCTAGAATCTGAGAGTCCTTTGTCATGGATTAGTCTTGTCAGTTATTGACTCTCATTCCCTCTATGCCCTTGCGTGGTAAAGAGCCAAGTGAAAGGCAATAACATTGGTATAAAAATACTGCAAGCTTTTCAATGAAAGCTCCTGTCTTGAGGAGACACATTATGTCTGTCAGTACATTTTCTCATATTAAACCATCACCTTTATTTAGTTAAGTGATGTGTCAACATGTTAACACTTGGCATGCTTTCAGCATTGCTACGTTGGCTTTAAATTTAATGTAAGCACTTAGGGCCTCGTTTAGACATAGGAGTAAATGCAGCTTTAGGGTGCAATTTTGCACCTTGGCAGGACCATGTTGGACAGTAGTGGGGGGGCAAATTGTAAATGTGAAAAGAAATTAAGCTCTCATGAGCAGGACCCTCTGTACCCCATAGTTACCTTCTCTCCTGGAATGTCCGGCCGACTCCAGAAATTTCTGGGAGTCCTCCCGGATTCCTGGGAGAGCAGAGCAAACTCCCGGATCCTGGCCAGTGTGCTAAGTTAAATGGAGGGGGCGGGGCTTAATGATGCAATTCTCAGAGCCCCGTCCCCACACGCCCACCTGTCCCCGGACCTCCCTAGACATGAATTGACAAACTAGGCAAGTATGCTCTACCCTATGTCTCAGGTTCACACCTACTTTATATACCTTATATGGACCTGTTATGTATTTATGTTTATTTTCTATTTGCATTATTTCACATGTATTTGTTTATTTGTATTTGTATGAATTATACTTGTATCTGCACTTCCCTGTTTTTGTATTGTGTTTCTTTGTTTATATGTATGTTTGTATCCCTATGATTTGTATGTTGACTATCCGGCGCTGCAGAATTTACAAATAAACAATTCTGATGATGATTAAGAGTTGAAAAGGAGGAGTGCCCTAGCTGAACTCTCCCAAGTGTAGAAATAGAGCTGTAATTAGGCTGCATGCTACATGCAAAAACAGGCAATATTGTCCCTGCATGCACAGAAAATTGCATTTGCACCACTTGCATTATGCATCTTTTAGTTGCTTTGCTCCTAAATAAATCAGGAACCTTAGTGTTTCATGCAACATCAGCAGTTATGTCTGATCTCAACAATTCTAACTCTAAATTATGTTAAAGTTAAAAAGAAAAAAGTTATAAAACCCCATTGCATTACATGAGACAGTTTTGCAAAAAAGGTTTCCCTTTGAAAATATATCTCTAGACTGTTAAACATCCAATTTGAATGGCTGATGCTAAACTCTTCTTAACATTAACATTAACATTAACATTAACATAAGAGCAGCAGTGATTGTTTTAGTTAGATTGTGTAGTTATCAAAATTAGTATTTTCTAGTGTACTTTTTGCACACACTCCTTCTGATGACAGCTGAGTAGTAGTTTGAAAGAGCGCAGATGAGAACAACATATGATTGGTTATGAGGTGATGAAGGCAGCATGTGAGTGGTGGCCAAGAATCACAACTAAAAAATTTTTACCTTCCTTTAGACCATAATACTTCCTTCCTCTCAGACTTCTTCAAGGTCAATTCCTCCAAAACCAGACATCCATTAAGTGCTTTGAGTATTTCAGTATAATACTGTTATCACATTATGGCCTGATTCATTAACGAATGTAAATGACAATACGTGACGTATTTTGCGTAAAATCGATCTGCACATCCCCAGAACTGGACTACACACTAGTGAGCACAGCAACATCTGAATCATCTTCAAGCCACAAGGACCCTTACTACAGCCTATGATTTCATGGGGGGAACGAAGAGGGGACTGGGCGTATGCACATAGTCAATATACAGCAAGGACGTGCCAAGCTGGAGTGCACACAGCAGCGTCTGATTCAAGCTTTGAGCATCTCAAAGGTACGTGTTTTTCTGTCGTATCACTTGCTCCAGCTACACGTCTGGTGTAAGTGGCGAGTAATAATGATTACGGTCGCATATGCATGCTAGTGTGTTTGCAATCACGAGCAACCAGTGGTGGAAGTGAGGGTGTACACGGTGGTATGCCATACCGCCACTTCTACTGTATTGTAATACTGTCAAATCCCATTCTCTTACATTTTCCGTTCCGCCACTTCTAAATTTCCACTTCCACCACTGGTAGCAACTGTAAAAATGCATTTTATGTACAGTAGACAATAAGAAGATCATGACAGATGTATTGCATGTCTTAAAAAAATATTCATTTTTTTAAAGTTTTTGTCATTAATGACTGTGAGGATACCACCTTTAGCTGGGATGGAAGTTACCCTCTGTGGGATTCAACTCACTCGGGTAGACCAGGATATATCCAAAATAAGACTTTATTACGACAGCACAACACCACAAGATGTTCACAAGTTACAGGGTAAATGGTAGCATGTATCCTCCAGCAATATTACCACTACCATTTAGCAAAACAGTTATGGTGTCTCCTAGCCTGGGTTACTAGCTCACACCAACCCTGTCCTGGTAGGGTTCCCTCCAGCGGCACCACCATGCCTGGCCCAGAGTCCTTTTCACTGATGTCTTCTACACCAGGATCCTCCAAACTAGCATCGCTCTCCTGGCATTCTCCTCGCCCTATCTTATTTTCTGTATCCACAGGAAGTAGGGTCAAATGTCTCAAACCTCCCCTTTACAGAAGGGGTCTCCCAGTCAACAATTTAGCTACTAGACATACTGTCCCTGTTACCTTGATTAGACAATAGAATGGCTTGACTCAATTAGCTGTTTTGGCTGGATACACTACACATGGGGTTACAATAGTACATCAAGGAATGACACTGCACGCTTACATGGAACAATAAGACTTTTGACACATTATATCAGCAGTGTTACACAATATAAGTCTGTGATACCTTTTGATACAATTACATTTATATTGATACATTTCCCCATGCTATTTCAACCAATATATTACCGTGGAGGCACATTGCATGTCATTAGAAGTTCAAACCTCATTACCTATCAGGTTACCTGTTGACCTAGCTAATTAACATGGGCTGCCAACTAGTTAACTCAGACATTGTTCTGATTACAAACCACATCTCAGCTGCACCCCATACGATAGACATTTGAGACAAATGGTAATTACATTAGCTAGCACAAGCAAAATGACTGCTGTTGTTCTGATATTTTCACACAGTATGGCAATATTGTTTATATTTATACTACATACAATATCGCAGGTAATAGTATGGGCAAAATGTATCTAATAACATGAAATAATAATACACATAATACACCGATGCTCTGGTGTATATACTTAGACTGGGCCAAGGATTAAAAAGTACCTTAAACCGTGAGAAACGGGTGATGAATACAAAGTTCTCAATCCAGTAGCAACCCGTTTCCTCACAATGACTATGGGCCTGATTCATTAGGGAAAGTAAGGCAAAAAAATCAGTACGTTTTTTCCTGGACTAAACCATGTTACAATGTAAGGGGTGCACATTAGTTTATTATTTTGCACATAAGTTAAATACTGGCTGTTTTTTCATGTAGCACACAAATACTTGATGGCTTTATGTTTACACTGAAATTTGAAGTTGATCTAGAACATGCCCTACCCCAACTATAATTCTGTCGCCACATTATAAATTTAGCTCCTCCCCTAATGCAACATGGTTTTGCCAAGGTGCAAAGTTACTCTTTTTTTTGCTTTACTTTGCTTAATGAATCAGGCCCAATATTATTAACAGGTTACATTAATTGAAAAAAAAAATTCTGTGCGTTCTGCTGGGACTTTATATTCTACATATCTATTGGACATATCCTGCAGTGTATTGTCTGTAAGAGCAGAGCGTGCCAAGACCCATATTCAACAAGAGACGTTTCTTCAGATCCGCTGATTTACGCATGTTTTTTTTTTTTTTTTAAATGCAATTTACTATCGTTTAGTGTGCCTTAATGAATAGACTGACATGGAAATTTTGTTTCCCTTTTGTGGCAAGAATGAACAATTACAGAGGAACTCTCGGTTGGGCATTCTTGTTTGACCATGTCGCAAATAATAACAGGTGGTTATACTTTATGCTTAGCCGTGTTTGCTACCTGTTCAGTTTCCATTATTTTGTCACTTGCCATTGCTTGTTATTTGTTATTATAGGTGGGATATTACCTATAATAGATAATGTGTATCAATTACCTCCTTTGCAGTTAGACATATTGATTCATAAGTTGAACTTCTATAAAACATATATTCACCATGTTTAGTGAAAACTGTGAATCTCAACAGGTCCAAATAATAGATTATTGAATCTCAGAGATGTAAATTGACAAAATACCATTTGCAGTATGCGGGTTGGGGTGTCAGCTGGAAAGAATGCTATGGCTGTATTTAAGCAAAAAGGTAAAACAAAATGCAGAATGTAATATTTATAAACCATTGTCACCATGGTGATAAACCATTGTCACCATGGTGATAAACCATTACAAACAAGACACTTCTCCTATTTCAGAAGTCACTTGTAGTTTCACCCACAACATTGGCTCATAGATCAGTTTATACTTGAAAACAGAGAGCAGCAAAACCATTAATGCCAAGCAGCTAATCCACGTGTGCACACATAGAAAAAGCATTTATTTTGGAGGCTTGAACATTTCCTAATAAAATTATCTTTTTATAAGATGACTTGCAAACCATTTGTATTAACTTTTTAACATTTCCTACTGTTCATTCTGGAAATAAGATAAAAGAGGACCTGCCATGTCTCTTGTTTTATTTTAAAAAATTAAAAAAACATTTTAACAACAATTTTACTTGCTACATAGGGGACCATTGGCTCTGGATTCAGCACTGCTTGCTGCTATCTTGATAACACAATTGCCAGGTGTGTGACAATTCCATAAGAAAACGTCACCAAATTGTCAGGCATGCTCGTGTTACTAGGTAATAGCAGTGTGAGTATCTCAGCTCTGTTGTAGAGATGTGTGTATAGATGCTGAGAGATTTCAAACCAGTCATGGTTTGCATTTGAGGTTCTTAGTTAAAAAAAAGCAAAAATATTTTAAATATAACATACTTTAGCCACTTTCTGTGTCAAACGTGTACGGGCTGCCTCACTCTTGTGCGAATTAGCTCAAACACTATCAAACATGCTTGAATCTGGTCGAACCTGTTCGACTTTCTTGATTCGTTCATAATTCTACAATTCCAGGAATTCCTTCAAATTTTCATACCTATTCCTCAACCAGTTTGAAAATTCGCCCAATTGGAGCGCCTCTAATACATAACTATTTCTAAAACTCTGACAATTAGAGAGTTCATTATGATACCATATGGAAGATTTTTGAGTGGATGTCTCCTTTAAAAATCAGGACACTGCAAAAACAGATATCTGATACTTCATATTTAGCACATTTGTTGTACTTTGCAGCTATAGATAGTAACTGAACTTCCATTAATAATTTTTGGTTTAAATAGCCATTCTTTTGTACTGCATTTATATTAATATAACTCTGGCCATCAGAGTATCTCATTCATACAGCTATCACTCAATATTTACTGGGAGATTAAAGGTGTAAATGTAACTATCCTCCAATGGAAGTATAACTTATAATCAAGTAACAGCTGAGCGGAGACAGTTTAATTTTAAAGTTGTAAAAGGCAACACGATATCGCAACTTAACAGTTATTTGTCTATAAATAACTTAACAAGAATGTGTAGTTGATAGATATAAAAAACGTTATCATGTAACATAAGCATCAGACTTATATCATCCTCCATATAAACCTATTTTTCATGCATCACAATACACATATGTCTATAGATTGACTATGTCTTTATGATTTAACTTCACCAACAACTATTGGGTGGTTTAAGAGATTGTTCTCTTACAGTTTATACTTCTGACATATTTTCTGCAAATTGAAAAAAACTGTCTAGCCTGGGAAATAGTAAGATCGTTCTGTTGAAGTGGACACTGAAGAAGCAGGTGGAAGAAGCAGTTATGTATTGTTTGGTATACATTTTAAAGCTGCACGTCATGAATTAATGAGAGTAATTTATAAGGTGTCTGTGCAGGGTGAAGTGAGAAACTGGTCTCAGGTGGCAGAATACTAGGGGCAAGGAAGAAAAGTTCTCATCTCCTGGCCATCAGCCTACTGCTCCTCCCGTCCAGTTCACCACTTCTGCACACTTCAAACTGTGTCTATGTGATGAAGTGCACAGTGACACACAGTCCATTCACTAGTATGTTTTTCTAGTACCACTGATAGTCACCAGAACACTCCTCATACCGAGAGCATAACTAAACGTTTGTGGGTCCCATAATAAAAAATTTCTAGGGCCCCCATGCACATGAAGCAGACAATGTATGAACTCCTTTGGCTTACTGAAGCTCCCTCTAACAGTAAGTGCATGTCTGCTGTTATAGAAATGTATAGCAAGCAGTCTACACTGTTACCAAATCACAGGCTTCCATTTGGTTACTATGACAGCAGCTACAACCTGATCACTAGAGAGAGCTTCAGCAAGCAGGAGGAGGAGAGAAATCTTTGCAGCCCCATTGTTGCATTCGGTCTACAAGAAGAGGACCCTCGCCCCGCCCTCCAACTCTAGGTTTATCAGCTGCCGCAATAGTTCCACCACTGCCACATACGTAGATTGGAGGCAGAATTTAATTTTAATTGTACTTGTCCATGTGTCACTATTCATGCAGTGACCTGATATATATGGAATACATGAATTAGTGTATTGTAGTTGGATGGGACTACTACTATTACTACATTAGTATTCTCAGTTTTGCTATTTTGCTTCTCAAGAAATATTATATAGAAGGGGGATTCCAGACACCTATAATCCTCTCATAAAATCACCTAGGCGTTTCATCAAGGTTAAGAGAGACCTTAATTGGATAAATGATGTTAATTAGGTAGATAAGAATACTCTCCATAATGTGAGATCGCAGTCTGACTTTTCTTTTTTCGAGGGATAGGGGGCTAGAGTTTTATTACTTGAGCCTAACATCCTGCAGGAAGGCCCTTGTGTCTCCCAGTGCTTGCTGGGAAAGATATTCCGGACAGCCCATTGCACAGCCCATTGTTCTTTTGAGCGCATAGAAAAGCGACAACGTGTTCCAGTCTCAGTCTGCGTGTCCTCTTGGGTTCTCAAAGTATCAGTGATTGCTACAAGTCACCTTTATATTGCTTTGTATCACTCCTTAGTTATCTGCAACTAATGTACTGCTTCCAATATATATCTGTACCATATTAGAGTTCTTCCTGGTCCAATAAAGTACAAGTTAACATCCATCGCTGAATCTTCCTGAAACATTGGTCAACAATGGTTTTGTTAAATGGATAATTTTGACTGATTGTATGTATTTTCTGGTGCTGATTCATAAAACGAGGTCAGAATTTGTCCTAAGGGCTCCATATTTTTTTTAAACCGACACATTTGTTTTTTAAAATTATACATTTTGCTCAAAACAACCTGGTGTATAAGTATTTTTTTTTTACATTTTTGAAAATTATTTATTTTTGTTTTATGACTAATGAGCAAACAATCCTGATAAGTGCATTAGCCATTCCGTATGAGCCATTTATTTATGTATAAGCAGAATTTAAAGTAGATAAATCTGCTGCGTATATGATGAAACTGTATGAGTCACTCCTCCATTTTCAGTTTCAGTTTATAAGTATACGGTGTGCATACATCCACAAAATGCCTCATAGCTGTATAAATCATCCAAACAATTTTTGTTACGTGTGTGGTGAATTAACTTTCAAGTCACAAAGAAGAAACATTACTCCTTTGGTAAGCAAATCATATGAGCTCTACTGTGGGTTTAAAATTGGAGATCATGACAAAACTTCACCCCCTCATATCTGTTGTGCTTAGTATGTAACTTTGCTTAATAGTTGGCTGACTAGTAAATCTCGTCACATGCCATTTGCAGTTCCAATGGTGTGGAGAGAACTGAATTACCATTCAACGGTCCAAATTTGAAGAATTTAGTTAAATATCCTGATATTCCTTCAGCCATCAGGCCTGTTCCTCACAGTACAGAGCTTCCAATTCCAGTGCCACCAGAAACATGGAGCTTAGATTCAGAAGATATTGGTGATTCAGAGTTTCGTAGAATAAGTGAAGCAAAAATCAAAGAGCGAATAATTGCTGGACCACAAATACGAGAGCTCATGAAGAATGAAGATTTTGAGAGAAGCTTGAATGAATCTGAGGCAACTGCATGGGGATCACTCCACAAAGTTGTGGGAAGCAAGAAGACTGAGCACTACAAAGACCTGGTTAGTGAACTTATTAATAATAACTGATCCCTGGGATGCAATATGTCTTTGAAAATACATTTTTGGTTTCACATTTGGACATTTCCCCAGAAAATCTTGGAGATGTAAATGACGAGCACAGTGAACGCTTCCACCAGGATATATCATCGATGGAAACTCACTACCATGGAAAATGGAATCCAAGTATGGCTGCAGATTACTGCTGGACACTAAGGGCCTGAGTCATTAAGGAGAGCAGAGCAAAAAAAAGGAGTAACTTTGTACCTGGTCAATACCATCTTGCATCGGAGGGGGAGGTAAATTTATAATGTGGGACAGAATTATAGTTGGGGTAGGTCAACTTTATATTCCAGTGTAAAAATAAAGCTATCAAGTATTTGTGTGCTACATGAAAAAACAGCCAGTATTTAACTTATGTGCAAAATAATAAACTAATTTGCACCCTTGAATTGTAACATGGTCTGTCCAGGAGAAAACTCCTTTTTTTTTGCCCTACTTTCCTTTATGACTCAGGCCCTAAGAAGGGATGTTCCTCAAGCTAAATACAGAAGAAAAGGCACTAAAAGTTAATTTTATTTGACTTAACTGCATATGTTTTATATTGTGAATATTAAAGGAAAATTCAAATCTAATTTTTTTTTAAAAGCCTGTTACTCAAAAACCCACCCCTCCACATAAATTTGGCAAACACGTTTGAAATCAGTGCAAAAATTCTCTATCAGGTCAATTTAACATTTGAAAAATAAAACATTTGTAGACCTGTGAAACAAGCCCAACATGGCATTTCACATATCCTATATTAGTGGTGGGCAACAGGTAGCCCCAAGATCAAAGCCCCTGCTCTGACATATATTTGTTTATGCCATAGAACAGAGAATAAGACCGAATGGGATCAGATGAACTCCTCTGAACAATGCAGCGAGATCACACGGCAGAGGATGTGGAGGAGGGAGTGCAGTGTATCCTGCATCACATCCTCCTTCTCCCTCCTTCCACTGCAGTCTCTAGACTAAATGTAAGTTATATTTACTATATAAATAGGTTACAGCAGTGGTTCCCAAACTTTCTCAGTTCAAGGCGCCCTTAGGGTCCCCTTAATTCTTCCAAGGCACCACTAAGACAAAATAATTACTGGGTAGTCCCATTTTTTAAGTAGTTGGGTCAAAATAACGTTAGACATATTTAGGCCCCTTCACAATCACACTGTGCCCCTTGATCATACCAGTATGCCCCTTCACCATATCACACTGCGCCCCTTTACAATATCATATGTGCCCCTTCACAATGTCACCATGTCAGAGGGTGAACTAGCGAGCTATGAGCCCCGGTGCTGGGAGGACATGACCAGGGCCCTCTGCCGGTGCCATGCAGCGGGCACCATTATATCCATGGGCACAAGTGCACAGCACCTGTCACATCAATGGTAGTTCCACCACTGTGCCCCTTCACAATGTCCCCCTTCACCATCTCACACTGTGTCCCCCTTCACCATCCTACACTATATCCCCCTTCACCAGATCACACTGTGTCCCCCTTTACCATCTCACACTGTGTCCCCCTTCACCATCCTACACTATATCCCCCTTCACCAATTCACACTAAATCCCCCTTCACCAGATCACACTGTGTCCCCCCCCCCCAAAGATGTTCCGTCTCCATTCCTTTATTTACCTTCTTTCCTCTTTTTCTTCTGTCTTCTTTCTTGTTGTTCCTCTCTGCTGCTGCTGCTCCACACTGACACTGTTGGACGTGGTGATATCACGATAGACAGTCCGTGAGAAGAGAACAGTAAGGAGGGAGAAAGATGATCTGGTGGATTGGTAAGTTTTTTGTTTCTTTTTAATCCTCTTTTGCCGGTGAACAAGCAGCTCAGGCCGCGGCACCCCTGTGACAGCACTGCACTTCAATTGGCAAAGTGCCACACTGTAGCTTAAAGATGAAAGTTCCCTGTCCATACTTAGTGGACCAAGGGCGGAGAGGGCCTTAGCAGTGAATGAACTAACAGAATCCTGAGTCAATGCTTTGCCTGCTATCTGACAGTTCTGATCCTAAGGAAACAGCCAGGAGGAAACAGCCACAGTCACCAGCAAAGAGGTGCTGCAGCCGCTATGCTAAACATGCAGAAGTAAGTAGTTCTACAAGTAGTGGACAGTTGGCACTCGTCTGTCATCAGTGTCTGATGGTCAAGTAATACCAATAGAAGTGGTCAGTAATGGTAGGTTAATGGGTGGTAAAGCGCTACGGAATCTGCTATCGCTAAATAATGATGATGATGATGATGAAAGGAACAAATCAGTAGGACTTCCCTGCGAGGCAGAGTTGCAGAGTAAGCCCATCTTGTCACAGCAACCATCCATTAAATTGTAGCTTCAAGCAATTACTTTTGATCTCAATTTTTTCCCCAATTTTCTTGAATGGCTTCATGTTTCACAGTGATGAGTGATAATTATAAGTATACTTTTAGCTGCTTTTCATGTTCTCTCACACAAATGTCACTGTAGGGACGTGGGATAAGGGACCATGCTTAGTTGCACAAGATTACATGCTTTCACAAAGACTATGATTATATATTGTACTTTTTATTTTATTAGACATTTATACATTCACACTAACCAGAATTAGTGCAGTCCCTCTGTTCTTTTTGGCTTAGGAGCTGCCCAGATTCCGACTGCTCCTGATCTGAAAATAAGACAGAACAGGAGCAGCCAACTTCTGCGTTGTGTTATCTTCTCTGAACAATGCAGGGAGGTCATCAGGGGAGGGCTGCCAAATTTTAGCCTGAGGGACTCAGAAGCCTGTTTAAAGGGGAATAATATGCTGGTGACCCAGTCACCCAGCCCAAGGTAGCCCACTATGGGACTGGCCCAGGGGCAAGATTCCCCTCTGGCCCCCAGCCCAGCCAGTCCCTGGAGGTCATGCAGCTTACCAGAGGATAAGGAGGGAGCTCGGTGTGCTCACTCTCCTTCTTCTGCAGTCTCCAATGTAAACTGTAATTAAAAGTTGAAGTCTGAGAAGAATGGGGGGAAGAGGAGAGGTCTGGTGGGCATTTTAGTGACATGTGGGGAGGTCTGATGGGCATATAATGGGCATATAGGGAGGTCTGATGGGCATCTAATGGACATATGGAGAGGTCTGATGGCATGTGGGTAGGCTGGGGACTGGTCCCATAGTGGGCTACCTTGGGCTGGGTTACTGGAGTAACTGCATTTTTTTCTCTTTAAAATGTTCCTAATAGGCTGCTGAGCCGACTCTAACATTTGCCAGGCAGCCTCTGATGGGGAAAGATTTGAGGGACATGGGGGGGAGGTCTGAGGGGCAAGTGGTGAAATTTTGGAGAAAGTGAGAAACATGTGGGGGCATGTGCAGAGGTCTATGGGGCATGTGTGGTGGTCTGAGGGGCATAGGGGAGATCTGAGGGACATGGAGGCAGGTCTGGCCGCATGTGGGGGAATATTCATGTACTTAGCAATTATCCAAATAGGCCCCAACATTCCAGGGTCCAGACAAGAAACCAGCGATAGGTTGTGAAAGCTGCACGGACGGGTAGGAGAGAACAACACAGTCCACCAACAGTCTTGTCCTTTAGTCCTCCTATTTTTGTTTCTTAACATCTCTTTCTCTCTCTTCTCCTCTCCCATGTTATTCTCTATCTCCTTCATAAATGTCCGGTCCATCACCCTGTTGTGTTTATACATTCCATTTTCCATCTCACCTCCTCCCTGCCACCTTCACTCCTCCTCTTCATCCCCAATATTACCCTTTTTTCTCTTTCTAAACATGCAGGCCACACACCCCTTCCCTGGCAGTCAGGGCCGCCGAGGGGGAATGGGGGGAAGGGTACAAATTACCCGGGCCCGGGCATGCCAGGGGCCCGGGCCCTCACTGCCGACGTTTTTATTTTAAAACTATTTTTTTTCCTTTTGTGTTTCTTAATATATTTTTATTGCTTTGGCTCCGCCCCGTCTGTTTGTAGGTGGAGCTGGGTAGTTAAAAAACAAAACATGTACTCACGTGATCGTGGCGATGGCATCCCTCTTCCTTCCTCTCTGCTCTGAATGTCGGGCGTGACATCATCAAGTCTTGCCAGACATTCAGTGAGGAGCGGCGCAGAGAGGACCCAGACAGAAGCAAGAAGAGAGAAGACAGAAGAAAAGAAAAGATATGAAAGAAGCCAATACAGAGGTAAGTAAAGGAACGGAGGCAAGCAGAAAAGCACAGTGAGAAAAAAGGATGGGGGAGAAAGGCACAGTGTGATTGAAAAGAGGAGGGGGAGGGACAATGTGATTGAAAAGAGGGGGAGCACAGTGTGATTGAAAAGAAGGGGGGAGGCACAGTGTGACTGAAAAGAGAGGGGGGAGGGACAATGTGATTGAAATGAGGGGGGAAAGGCACAGTGTGATTGAAAAGAGGGGGGGAAGCAGCATGGCACAGTGTGATGGAAAAGAGGGGGTGAAGCAGCATGGCACAGTATGATGAAGGGGGGCCAGGTGAAGGGGAGAAAAGTAGCATGGAGGGCGCAGTGTGATCATAAGGGGGCACAGCAGCGTGGTTGTGATGAAGGGGCACAGTGTGAGCATAAGGAGGCACTGCATGGTGATGATGAAGGGGCACAGTAATGTGTGTGTGATGACACAGGGGTCTTGTGGCAATGTAGTGTGTGTGAGGTAGGTGGTGGCTAATTAGTGGGTGGTATTTTGTTTGTGGGGTGAGGGTGTGGTAATTTAATAGTGGAACTATTAATTTAAGATGGGGTGGTTTGGGTGCTATTGAATGTGGGGGTGAGTTTGGGGAGAATGAGGTCGCTTTATTAAATCTGACTATAAATTATTTAATGTCAGAGATGGTTGCGGGAAATAGGTATATTTATGAAATGTAAATACTATTAATTTATTGCTGGGGCTGTTTTCAGGGAGGAAGATAGGTTAATTTATTAAATGGGAATAATATTATTTTAATGTTGGGGCTGGAGAAAGGCCTAATTATTACTCGTAGGTGCTATTGATTTAACGCCGGGGCTGGTTGGAATTTTCTAAATGTACCAATTTTTTTCCAAATAGGGCCCTAACATTCCAGGATCCAGACAAGCCGCAACTAAAGAAACCAGAAGCCACATGTGGTGAAAGACTCTCTGTGCCCTGCTCATGGCATCCCGGCCGTCTCCATGACGACCGGGGCATCACTTCCAGTTCCTGCGCCCCGGTTGCCTAGGCAACAAGCGGGACACATCAGGCTCCCTGCCGCCGCGCCCGGCCAGCTGTCAAACAGCCGGGCGCGTACACGCAGGGTTGTTCAAGTTCAGCCAATTATGGCTGATTAGGTTAAAAGCAGCTGGGCACTCTGCTTTGTCATTGGCAGCAGTGCCAGTTATTTATTATACAAAACCTGAGTACACTTGCATGGCTCTGCCCTGATTAGTCCTTAGCACTATTTAGGGCAGTGAGAACTGAGCCTCACTGCCGGTTATAGCGTTCTGTCTCAGTACTGCTGCCTGCTCCTGTGCTATTTTGGTGTTGAACCTTGGATTGATTTCTCTGTGTATGACCTCTGCCTGTTCCCGGACTCTGAACCTTTTGCCTGTGTCCCTGACCTTCTGCCTGCACCCAGACTCTGAACCATTGCCTGTGACTCAGACCCTGCTTGTGCCTGACGTCTCCACCGGTGCTCTGTCCAGTACGCAGATCTCTGGCCTTTCTCTACTCGGTGTATTACCTCCTGTAAGTTTATGCTGCACTGGTTGCCGTAACAACAGGTAGGAGAGAGCAGGACAGTTTGTGAAATGTTGTGATTCTAGTGGGACAATCCCAATTTTTGGTGACTGTTCTGGCCAATGTAAGGGCAGGCCAAGAGTGTGAACTCTATAGGTACACACTGCATTCTTTATATACTACACTATGGTGCTAGATGTCCTGAAAGTCAAGAGTGCACAAAAATGCAGGGTTTTTTTCTGTAGGAGGGTGGCCTAGGGTTTTTCACCTGCTAGCCACGCCCCAATTATGCATAGCCATGCCCCCAATGGTATGAACACACACACATTCACCTTTATTTACAATGCTCAACTTTAACCGTGAAGTTGTTGTACCAGGGCCCTGAATTCCTCTTGGCAGCCCTGCTGTAATTACTGGCTGGGGAGTGATGTTGTAGGATGTGCCATGGCTTCATCCTATACCACTGGCGGTGAGTAATCTTGCTCCCATCCCAGGGGTTACGTGTTTTACATGCCTGTGCTAGGGGAAGTTTTATCTGGCCATAAAGGAGTGTAGAAATTATTCAGAGTTTGTTATAAAACAGGTAAGAGAGATCAGAAGGTTGTCTGTTACACCAACCAATACAATGCTTTACCTGTTAGGTCTGCCTACTGGGATAAGCTCCGCCTACTGTGACAAGTTACTTTTTGCACTGCTGTGACTCCACCTACCATTGCATGTAGTTACACGTAATGGTGTTTTCAATACCTTGATGTTCTTTATCGGTGGAGGGAAGTAAATAATGGACTTAAAATTCTGTTTTGGTAATCCCTAAATAGATGGGTACTTCATTTGACCTCTAAAACCAAGCCGAAATTTTACAGTTGTCACAGGTCTGGACATACCATATATCTCAGACACTAAACCCTTTTACTATACTTACCATAGACCTGCAGAAACATTAACGCATTTCCTGCAGAATAAAACAGAAACATAATACTGCCTATCTTAAAGCTGCACTGATATAGCAGATAGACCCCGAATGTGTTATATTGATTAATGATTGTAATGTAATTTGAAAATGTATCAAATTAAACATGCTTAACTCAGTAATTTGAAAGAAGTTGTTTACAGTATTGCAAAGGGAACTATCTCAGATGTCCAAATATCAGGGGTATATTTACTAAACTGCGGGTTTGAAAAAGTGGAGATGTTGCCTATAGCAACCAATCAGATTCTAGCTGTCATTTTGCAGAATGTATTAAAGAAATGATAATTAGAATCTGATTGGTTGCTATAAACAACATCTCCTTAGGAAATATACCCGTAAGGTGAGGACTAACTATAGGACAGATGGTTCATCATGGAAATGTTGTAAAGCCAGAAAACCTAAAGTTATTTGTGGTATATGTATGATGGCTACATGTAACACTATCGCATTATTTATTAACTGTTATTGTTATCTTGTTGGTGGTTGCATCCTGCATAAGAATTATAATGCTTGAAGTGTATATAAACCTTGGTCTGAGGCATGATGACCAGAAGCATCTTAGAAACATCTTGATATGAACTTAAGAAAAATTTGAGTTGCATGTAATAAAGATCTAACAATCTAACAAATTTAACATCCCCATCGACAACCCCACCTACCCTGCTTCCAGCAAACTGCTCACCCTCTCTTCCTCCCTTGGTCTCACCCAATGGACCTCCTCCTCTATCCACTGCCTTGGTCACTCCCTTGATCTTGTCTTCTCCTACCTATGTAGTCTCTCCGACTTCTCCATCTCTCCCTTTCCGCTATCCGACCACCATCTCCTCTCCTTCTCTCTCTCCTCTTCTCCTGCTCCCCTCCCCCTGCCCAAACCTACTCTGTCATACGCAACCTCGACGCTCTTGACCCTGCCTCTCTGTCCTCCTCTCTCGATACCCTCCTTTCTCCCCTTTCCTCCCAGGCCTGCCCCAACCAGGCGGTCTCCCTCTACAATCACACCCTCACCTTCGCTCTGGACGCGGTTGCCCCTGCCCACTCCGTCCACCCCCGCTGATCCAAACCCCAACCCTGGCACTCCAAATTTACCTGCTTCCTCCAAAAATGCTCCCGTACCGCCGAACATCACTGGAGAAAATCACGCTCCCTGGCTGACTTCCTCCACTTTAAATTCATCCTTTCATCCTACAGCTGTGCCCTCTCACTCGCTAAACAATCTTTCTTTAAATCCCTCTCTCTTCGAGTCCTCTAACCCCGCCGCCTCTTTGCCACCTTCAGCACTCTCCTGGCCCCCTCCCCTCCCCCCCCCCTCCTCCCTGACTGCCTCCGATTTCGCCTCCTTCTTCTCCTCTAAAATCGAGGCCATCCGACTTGAAATCTCCTCCTCCACTCTCTCTTCCACCCCTCCCACTCTTCCGTCCTCCCCCCCTAACCACCTTCCCCTCCACTCCTTCTGCCCCACCACCGGCGAGGAAGTCCACTCTCTCATTTCATCCCCCCCCCACTACCTGTCCCCTGGATCCCATCCCCTCCCACCTTCTTCGCTCCCTTTCCCCAACCACCTGCTCCCACCTCGCTCACCTCTTTAATCTCTCCCTCTCCACTGGCATCTTCCCCTCCTCCTTCAAACATGCTGTCATATCCAACATTCTTAAGAAACCTAATCTCGACCCCACTTTTCTCTCGAACTATCGCCCCATATCTCTTCTCCCCTTGCTTCCAAAATTCTCGAGAGGCTCGTCTGCAGCCGTCTCACCTCCTACTTTTCTGGACACTCCCTTCTTGATCCTCTCCAGTCTGGTTTCCGCCCCCTCCACTCCACTGAAACTGCCCTGGCTAAAGTCACCAATGACCTCCTCTCTGCTAAAGCCAGGTGCCACATCTCCCTTCTCATCCTCCTTGACCTCTCTGCAGCCTTCGACACTGTTGACCACCCCCTCCTCCTTCACACCCTCCAGTCTTTCGGCCTCTCCGGCCCAGTCCTGTCCTGGTTCACCTCTTACCTTACTCACCGATCCTTCTCTGTCACCACCTCTGGGTCTCTATCCCCCCGTCACCCTTCCAGTCGGGGTCCCTCAGGGCTCTGTTCTGGGACCCTTACTCTTCTCTCTATACACCTACTCCCTGGGTGAACTCATCAGCTCCTTCGGCTTCAGCTACCACCTTTACGCTGACGACACTCAACTATACCTCTCCTCTCCTGATCTCTCTCCCTCCCTCCACTCTAGGGTGTCCGCCTGCCTCTCTGCCATCTCCTCCTGGATGTCCTCTCGATTCCTCAAACTTAACCTTGCCAAAACTGAGCTCATAGTTTTTCCTCCCTCTCATACCTCATCCCCTTCTGACCTCTCCATCACTGTCGACAACACCTCTATCTCCCCTGTCCCCCAACTTCGCTGCCTTGGTGTCATCCTCGACTCTTCTCTCTCCTTTGGCCCCCACATCCTCTCTCTTGCTAAATCCTGCCGCTTCCAGCTGCGTAACATCGCTCGCATCTGGCCCTTCCTCTCCCAAGATGCCACCAAATGCCTTATCCATTCTCTGACCAACTCCCGCCTGGACTACTGCAACCTCCTCCTCACTAGCCTCCCCCACTCTCATCTCGCTCCCCTTCGATCTGTTCTTAACGCTACCGCTAGTCTTATTTTCCTTTCTCGCCGCTCCTCTTCTGTCTCCCCCCTCTACCTAGCCCTTCACTGGCTCCCATTCCCCTTCAGAATCCTCTTTAAGCTCCTCACACTCACCTACAAGGCCCTCGCCAACTCCACTGCGCCCTACATCTCCACCCTCCTCTCTATTCATGCTCCATCCCGCCCTCTCCGTTCTGCCTCTGACCGTCGCCTCTCTTCCCCCCTTATAACCTCCTCCCATGCGCGTATCCAAGACTTCGCCCGCGCTGCCCCCCTCTACTGGAACAAGCTCCCTCCCTCCATCAGAACTTCCCCTAATCTGTCCAGTTTCAAACGGGCCCCTAAAAACTCACCGTTTTCTTAAAGCCTTTCTGTCTCCCACTTAACTTTCTACCTTATCTTCTGCCTCTGTCCCCCTACTCTCCCTCTCTCCCCTGCGTCTCTCTGTCTGTCCACCCCTCCCCTTAGATTGTACGCTCCTCTGAGCAGGGCCATCTCTCCTCCTTTTTCCACCACTTCTAACTCTGCTCTCCAGCTACTTAGCCCTCCTCCTCGAGGGTCCTCCACCCCACGTCCACTCTCGCTCCCTCCTTCCCCCTGGGGGTCTCCCTGTCTTCCGCGCTCTCCTTCTTGGGCCCCGTCGTTTGCGGATCCTCCCTCCCCCTTCCCCGCCCTCTCTAGCTTTGCATTGAGCTTATTGAGTTACTGTGCTTACTGTTTACTGTACTGTGCTGTCTCCCATTGTATTGTAATTTGTTTGTCCCTGTACGGCGCTACGGACACCTTGTGGCGCCTTATAAATAAAAATTATTATTAATAATAATAATAATAATAATAATAATAATAATAATAATCTAAGCTGTAAATCTCACATTCTGATTTGCTTCTGATTTGCTTTGTTATGTTTGTTATGTGAAGTGTTGGAAAAGACTACTGACTTCTGATACACTGATACACCTATGTGGGGAGGTGTTCCCAGGTATCAAGGCAACTTCCACTTAGGAAACATTGTACCTAAGGTGATTCGTACTCCTAGCCAAAGCCCCAACTCCATGCAGTCCCCTGTTTCTCAACAACCATGGGCAAAAGCCTGTGGGGAAGGAGTGGTGAGTGGAGATTGGGAGGGCCAATCACAAGCCACAATTATCCCACCCCACCCCGTCACTGCAGCCGTTTAAAGTGAGTTAGCTGGTTCCGTATTACACATGTATTATCCCTCCAAAAGTAAGTAAATATGTATGTTTATCCATTGCGAATTTGTATATAAGTTTTTTGTAAAATCAGAAAGTAGAAATGGAAAATTAGAAACGTTTACATATCCCAGAATTACTGCTTTGTCTGTTAATACCCGGTCTTGTTGGATTACTATGTTTGTCCCCAATTGTAAAGCGCTACGGAGTATACTGGTGCTATATAAATACCTGTTAATAATAAGGATAATAAAAAAGGGAGGATAGTTGCGTGGAGTGATGGGGTGGTGGAGTTTGTGAGTGGGGATTAGGTGTAGAAAGGTCAAATGTGAAATAGCTCCTCTCTCTGCCTGATCTGTTTCTCTTCTGTCACCGTCAGCTAAGTTTCATCAGACGGCTGCTGGCTGTTGCAGTGGCTTAGCCCGCTGTGCTCATGTTCCACCAGTGCCATACACAGGGTGGGTTTTTCAGCTGTACTTTGACAATACTTTGCAATCTGATTTACAACTCATCTGGCAGACTGGATTTCATGGCAGACTAACAAAACATATAACAGCTACATGCCATAAGGCTGATCTTATTTCAAAATAGTTGTAAAATCATTGTCACAGGAAACCCAGTCCTTCCCAGCACTGTACAGAATATGATATGGGGATGGACTTGGGACAACTGTTTATGCAATTCCTGCTTTTGCTGTGCTAGAAAAAAAAATATGCAGCTCATATATAATATATTGAGTCTAGCTCACTAAAATGATATATTACTGTTAACGTTCTCTCCAAAGCTTCTCTAGTACACTATACTAGAGTTTGCTGTTTAAGCCTCTAGTCTTTATTAATTTGATGTAGAACATATATAGAGACTTTTGTTGGCCAGTATTTGCATTATTGTGTTTTGTGGAGGTTTGACAAAGGAGCACTGATTAAACAAACGTTGTTCAGCTCAGAAAGATAAGAGATACTTAAAGCATTCACAAAACAAAGCAAAGTGGTTTATTCATACCTCTCAACTGATTACTTGGGACAGATCCAATTTGAGGGCTCTATAGTGCCGCCCGCAGGGAGATATCTTTGCCCTGCTGGTCAGACGGCTGTTCACTATTGCTCTGCATACCTGTAAACAGTGTAGTTAATGTAATTATTTTCATAGAAATATGGTAGCCAACAGGGAGCAACTTATGAATGATTTTCCGATGTCATCTTCAATTAAAATAAATCCATGTTGACATCTACTTATTTTCTGCTTTCTCCTCTTCCTTTAATCGTATGCTCCCTACTTTCAATACCTACATCTTTAATTATTTTATAGCAGATTTAGGTTGAAATGATCAGTATAACACATACTTACCTCCCCTCCAGGAATGTCCAAGAAACACAAATTTTCAGGAAGTCCTTCTGGACTCCCGGCAGAGTAAGCCGCGCTCTCGGAACCCGCTTCACATTTTTCTAATGGGCCTGGATAACATGATCCGATGGACCCCTTGGACCTTCCCTTAGGTTTCTGTCGGAGGGTAGGTACAAAAAGTAGGCAAGTGTGGTATAACACACATACAATTATTTGGTTACTAAATAGGAGCTTTGGATGTACAGAGGAGATGCACACTATGCACCAGCTTGCTCAAGTGCTATGGAGATGAGATCACAATCAACACATAATTTATGTGAAGGAATACTTATAAGTATATAGAATAAGTATATAGAATATACTTATAGTCAACATATAGGGCAGGAATGCCTCTGGGATTTTGTCCTTTTGTGATAATGTATCAGCTTTTGTACATAAAGCCTTCTTGTATCTACACATGTGTTATCAAACAGCATGTTAGCATGGAGGGGAAGACATGTGCTTTATAATTGCTGTGACAGGATGGACTGGCTATGCCACTCTGTCTGTTGTTGCTGGGAACCTGCTGGGCTTACTTTTCCACCGTTCCCTTTCTTTATCCCAAATGCACACTCTAACTACAGTAGGTGGAGCTTAAGCTGCTGCCACTACTGGACTTCTTCATGGCATCCAGAACTGCGTTCCTTCTGGGTAACTGTCGCTGGTAGTGTACCCCTCTTGCTGGTGTACCTGAGCTGGTACACCTGACTTCTTGCCTTCAAATCAGGGTTGCTGTGGATGGATCCCACCTGGCCTATCATACTGGCAAGAGCTGCTGTATAGCGGACAGAGCGGTGGTACTAAGAGCTGGGTCCAAACTTCAAAACAGCCGGAAACTGATTTGATTTGGATCTAATCTGTAGGTCACAGAAAATTACAGCAGGGAAGAAGTTGTCAAGCAGGTCTTGAAGCAAGTGATGTTTATTCGCTCAAGTGTCCTGACAAGGACAGTTCACACTGGTTGAAGGTAAGTGATCAGAAAGTCAAATGGAACAATAATGATACATTTCAATACAGACCAGTGCTGTTTTATACAGTTTTGGACATAGCCTAGCATGGGGTAAGCCAGCCCCCAAGCTCTTTGCTGGCCCCAAGAAGTCTGAGTAATTTTTAGTATCAGGATGCAATATGTTTCCCCAAACATGGATTTAAATGCAATTTACACTTAACAAAATTTACACTTATCTGTGATATCCTACATCATGTGCTGTTTAAAATGTTCAGACAGGTTCCTTTTTTGCCACATTAATGAAACTGAACAGTCTAATCTATCTTTCAGGTCAACTGCGCCTGCAGAAGCTAGTCATCCAGCTCACTCATGCGCATATCTCCAGAGACGTAATCCTCCAAGCTGGTATCACCAGAGGAACTGACTATCACAGCAGAGTATCGGGATTATTGTCAAGAGAGTTGAGTATTGGGTTTTTTTTAGCAAATTGCGGTGAAATTAAAGAATATTTTTCTTCTCGAGTAATATTCTATTTTAGGGGTATTCTAGAAACCTGGAAAGCCCTATTAAAGTCACCAATGAATTTCATCAATAGGAGGTTAAGTCGGACTTGTCGACTCTCCTGGAATGTTTCCATTTACTGTTTTTATCCCCGTTTTCCTGAAAATTTGACCCTACTCCCTGCTGCCCATTTGCGTTTCACTATCACAACCAGACTGGGAGAATGGAGGGAATTCCCTTTCCCTCTCCGCCGTTCTATATTATAGCACTGTGCATGCAGAGTTGGGGGAAGGGAATTGCTCTTTCCGCCATCACCAGACTCAGAGAATATTTGGGGTGAGCAGCAGCATGTTCAGTAGCACCAGACAGTGGCACCAGACCAGGCAGTGACACCACACAGTGGCAGTGGCAGCAGGTGGTGGCACTCTGGTGTTAGTATTTGAAGTGGCACTGGCATCAGAGGGACTCTGAGGAGCTCAGCATCAGAAGAGGTGGCTAAAGTGGCATCAGCTGCAGTGGTTAATGTTGGCATGTAGCATCAGCAGTGGCTGAAGTGGCAGTAGAATGGCAGTGGCAGAAGTGGGCAAGTGGCATTAGACTAGCAGCAGCAGAGGTTGCAGTGGGCAAGTGACTGAAGTGGCAGCATAGGCAGACTGGCAGCAGTACCAGAGGGTAAGCACACATTCTCAGAAGAACCCCAGGCGAGTGTGATAATGATAACTGAGAGGGGAACATGTCTGTCTCACTCTCAGACTGCAGTCGGTGTTCATGTTCAGTTGTTCATCCAAGGGGGCTGGAGTGGAGATTGTGGGAATAGCAAAGCTGAGCAGCCCAGGGAGAGGGCCTGCTGGAGCCCTGGGGTCTGGGACTTAGACTAAGACCACAACAAAAGACAGTCAGGTCAGTTCTAATGTACCCCTGTGCCCTATCAACAGTACACAGTGTATCAAATAGGGTGCATAATTTGTATATTGTGCTGCAGAACACTACAGTTGCAATGACAACTGTACATATTATTGACATTCAATCTATGTAATACTGACAGGGACTGACGGGCAGAAGCGCAGTGTCAGAGGCAGACTATCTTTGGCTCCATCTGTGTCTCGCTGACAGACCGGTTATCTCCAAGGGGCAGTGATTATCACAGACTACTCCATAACCAAAGCAACCCATCCCTACCCTACTCTTTGTAAATCTTGTTAACCTTGTTACCAGAACCCAAAATTAAGGCAATTAGGATTACACTGGCATTCTCTCTGGCAGCGTCATAAAACACTGTGGATATTGTTATAGATGAGTTGTACATTCTCTCAGAGGATGAAAATAATCAAAACAAAGAGAAACTGAATAATCCTTCTAGAGCAGCGGTGGGCATCAGGCGGCCCACTGAGCCTTCACCTGTGCCACCCCCGTTAGCTGCTCCTGATCTTATTGTCTGCTTAATAAGCATAGAAAGAGACAGAATGGGAGCAGCCGACTTCTGCACAGTGCATACCTGGAGGAGGAGGAGGAGGGAGCGCACTGTGCTCTAGGCTGTACACTGGGCTGTGGGGCCACATTACAGCTCTCGAAAGTTCTGTGACTTGTGGTTACAGGTCAAAGAACTGAAAGATTGGTTGGTCAAAAAGCAGAATAATGGGGCATCCTGTAAAACTTGTAAAAAGGACTTTAAAATAAATATGTGGCAAATCTATCCTTCTAAAACAGTCCTGGCCACCTGTGGCTCTCCAGGTGTTGTGAAACTACAAGCCCCAGCATGCTCTGCCAGCAGATAGCCAGCTGATAGCTAGCAGGGTATGCTGAGACTTGTAGTTTCACAATATCTTGAGAGCCACAGGTTGTCCAGGCCTGTTCTAAAATATGCAAAGAAGAGCAATATATATGTGAAAGATATGGGAACATTGGCCAGGTTTCAGTCTGCTTGATTAAATATTCTTACGCAGGCAAGATTGGGTACAGATACAGAGAGATTACTCATTAAGGCAAAGATTTAGTAGAGGTTTTTGTAAAGTTTATTAAGAGTTTACCAAAGAAAGAGGTAAAGCTAAGAAGGCAGAAGGCAACAAAGTATCACAATGACGTTCTGGGCCTGATTCATTAAGGCACGTGAATGCCTATACATGTCGTATTGTTTAGCGTAAAAAGAATTATTCTGTGCATTCTTTCAGGACTTTATATTCCACATCTGTATTGTACGTATCCTGCAGTGTATTGACTGTTAGAGCAGAGCGCACCTAGACCCGTATTCATCAACATCCTCTTCTTGTTGAATATGGACATGCGTATACCCAATATATGTGAGCTTTTTTTAAAAAAAAAACGCACAATATGTTCATTTCGCGTACCTTAATAATTCAGGCGCTCTGTGTGAAACTCTGAAAAAACAGGTATATTCTGTTGTGATGAGACAACTGTTGTTTCAGATATAAAACATCTTACAGTTTGTGTTCTTTTTTAAAGAAAATATTGACTTTAAAAGTGATGTGTTAGATCTTGTGGAAATTGCTGACTCAAGTGCAAAATCTGTATTTTTGCACTGAAAAGTTACCTGTCAGACGCCGTCCCCGCTGATCTCCTGTCAGACGGGGAACGGACGTCTGACCTGCTGTCAGGCGGCTCCGGGAGTCCATGCACTTCTGGATCTTCGGGCGCATGCGCCCTGTTTCCTGTCCCGTTGTCGCTGTCTCCACCCGGACCGCCTCCTCCAGACCGCCAATCAGGTCATCCTTACCCCATATTTAAACCTGTCTCTGGTGCCATTAGGGTGCCAGAGTAACAGGTTCACTACCAGTGCTCCTGGCTTCCGTGCTTCTACATCCTTCTGAGTATCCTGCTATTGCTGATTACCTGTTGTGACCCTGGCTAGACGACCATTCTATTTATCTGTGTGTCCCATACTGTTCTGTGACCTCGGCTTGGCGACTATTCCTTTGGATTACCCTTGGTACCTGATATTCCTGATTGTTGTGACCCGGACCGTCTGACCCTTCTACACTACACTGGTGAATGACTGATAGGACCGCGACCTGCGTGCCCTGTGCAGCGAAGTCCAAACCTCCTTGCGGGGGTCCCTGGTGAACACCAGGGGCACGTTAGACTCCGCCGCGCCTGTTAGATCAGTAGTGCTAATACCGGTTAGTGTTTGCTCCACTTCAAGCATCCATAGGTCTACGGCCTGACATTATCTTGCAAAAACTTTATTGGCCTCTGCAATGACGCTACAAATTCCATGTTGAGTTCACATTAAACTGTTGCTGTATATTTTGCATCAGAAGTCCTATAGGTGATTATTATGAAATGTGCATGTCACACGAGTCATCTCCCAGCCTCACATGCCTTTAAACTTCTTCCCAAATGACTGGAGGATTACACTAAGTTTATATATAGTAATTTCAGCAGGAGTTTTAAGCATCAACAGATATACTGTGAATTTCAAGTTTTTGTTGATGCTCCAGTCCACAAAATGCTAAAAAGTGATCAGACTCTCTAAAAGAATGTGTAGACAGGGTACTAAAACAGAGCAAAGCTTTATTTTCCTGATATTGTGTTTGAAGATCCTAGCCATGCTACAGAACTGTCCCGGAGAAGGTTGTCATGCCCTATTAGGTACTTTTTGACTTTGTGTCCTATGCTCTTGAATTGATTAATGAATACAATTTGATGTTTCAAGCAGATCAACCAATGTTTCACAGACTTCAAAAAGAAACAAAAGTCTTATTAAAAGCTTGCCACAAGATTTTATGCAGCTCTACTATGTGAAATATACTGACACAATGGAAATTGATCAAATGCTACACCTACACAATCAGTTAAGGGAGTATAATCTCTGAGGAAACCACACGTTAGTGGAGAAACGCGTTAGTTCAGTGTTGGCTAACCTGTGACATTTCAGGTGTTGTGAAACTATGTTAGTTTATACCCCTTTTAACTGTGATCAGAGGACCTGAGTTTGATCGTGCTCACTGGATTGTGCCACAACTCAAAAGTACCTGCTAATGTTGGTGCAGCTCTAGTAGAATGTGCGGTGTCTAACGCACCCCTGGTCTTCTCCAGGAACCTCCGCAAGGAGGTATGGGTTTTACCGCACAAGATGAGTAGGTGGCTGTCCTTCCCTAAGCCATCTAGCGAGGTACGAGGGAGTGGTCAGGCAAGCCGAATCAGCAACGTGCAAGCAGGGGAGCTACACAGGGAAGAATCCATGGTCAGACAAGTCAGGTCGGCATCTTCCAGGAGAATGCAGTTCACAGGGAGAATCTAATAGAATGGTCAGACAAGTCGGGTCAGAAAGGAAACACTGGAGAGCAGGAGGGAAGGTCAGGAACAACCAAATGGTATACAGGGAAGAAGCACAGGAACGCTGGAGCAGGGTGACCCAATACTCTGGCACTAGCATGGTGTCAGAGTCTGCCTGAAATAGTACCAGCAGCCAATAGAAATGCCGGTGGCGTGATGTCATTGGCCGCTGCCGGGGATCCTGATAGCATCCCGTTGCCTAGCATCATCATCGCAAAATCCTTCTCACAGTGTCCGGCATGGGTAAGATCTTTGCAATGAGATAAAAACTTTTAACTGCGGATGACAGACTCGATATGCAGCTCTAGCAGGCGGAGCTCCAAGACGCTGGCAGGACTTTATGGGTTAGACGTTCCAACTGTGATCTATATTTCCTGAATGTCATATCGACTGCTGTAATACATGAATGATTGTGATTTTAAAAGTAACTGTGACCCACATAAGACTGTGTTATATACTTTACAGTTGATGCATAGATTATATCTAATACAATACTGTTTTGGAAAGTGTGGAATGGTCCCTTGATCTTATATAATCAACAATCCAGGATTATAGCATAAAGTTCTGTTCATGAGATTTTTTTCCCTATATGTGCACTATAGATGATTTTTCATACAATACATCATTAGAACTGGTCTAGATCAATAGTTTTATGAAGTATGTTTTATTAGTATTTTTTATTTTATTTATGTTATATTGATTTATATATTGACTGTTCTTTGAGCTTAAAATAAATTTTATAACTCTACGGTGGTATTCTTACCTTAGATAGGATCTATTTGCGTTTTTTTGTTCTGTTTGTTTTCTAGTTCTAATAAATAGTTAATAAATAGTTAAGAAGGGCTTCCTCGCAATTCATTTATGTGAAGTTGCTCATCCTGGTGTCCCCAGTGTTATTAATACACCATAGGAAAAGAGCCCAGAAAATGCGTCCAATCCAGTCGATGTGGTAAGATGATACCTCAACCCAAGAGCCAAAAAATACAGGATCGTAGAATAATAAAACAAAATTGCTTTTTTATTTACTGCTTAGTCTAAAGTCAGTGAAATGCCAACTTTGTGACCTACGAGGACTGGTAACAATCCAGCAGTCTATGTGAAACATTTGATGAAATGGCCAAGGGTGTAGCGGAGTTGTGTCTGGGCCAGGGGTGGTTTGGGGTCTCCCAATGAGGGTTTCCCAAAGGTTATTCTGGAAAAGAATGAGTCTTAAAGCTGCAAGGTCCCCCAGAAACAGTCTGCTCACTCCAAATTTTATTGAGGATTAGTTTAAATAAGACTGTCTTGAAAAATGTACAAAAATGTATGTTCTACACTCACTCTATATGACTATTAATGTATATATGTTACATACACTCAGTGAGGGCAATCATTTTGTGGGCTGAACCATTTATTGTATCCCCAATCATGGTTACATTTACTATACAGGCAAACTAGGCACATGCCTGGGGATGCATCCATCATGGAGCAACAAAAACAGGTTCATAGTAATGTTATTGATTTTCACCTTTTTATGCTACTTGACTTTTATGAACCATTTATCCCAGTAACAATAATCAAGAATGGGGTGGTGGATTGAAGTACATGAGCATGGTGATTAATAAAGCTCTAGGATATATTCACTCAATACCTGGCACAGTATTACAATTTGTCCTGCACAACTATATTATTTAAGACAATGTATTCCCTGCATATAACTTCATTAAGGTTACATCTTACACTATTGATATACGATCAAATCAATGCTGACCTCAAATCAAACCTGTTGTTACTTAATTGAGTAAGCAACTTCTATTTTGTTTACCACTGTTTGCAAGACATGTAATAGATCAGAAACTGACAGGGAGTGTTGGTTCTTGTAGTGCCATATTTGAAGCTTTTGAGTAACTTCTGGTAAATTAGCTCTCAATTTAGAAACACATGAATATATGATCCAATATAAGGACTCTGATTGATAGCGTTAGGACTACCCAATAGCAGAAGCTCAGTTAAGTGATCGGTACCTTGTAGATTTGCAAATACATGTATCTAACACGTATCTAACTATCAGGATGAGGGCATAAATATGATATGATGAAACAGAATATTAAATGTCAGGGCCCAAATAAAATATTAAATTGATACATAAAAGTGAACATGATTTTCCCCTCAGATAAATGTTTATTTCCTCTTTAAAAATTTTGGTCAGTTAGCCCAGTAGGAGGTAATTAGGTTGAGTAGATCCTTTGTGAGGAAACCAGCTTAAGATATGCAGATCCTAGACATCCATTGTTTGGATCATGTATGCCCCTCCCTAATTGACTTCCTTTCAATAGGTATTGTAAACACAAAAGAACCACTAGGTGTAAATTAGAGAGAGCCATATTCCTAGGTGAGAACCTTGGAGACCAAGGCAGAACCTGAAGGCTCTTTATGCAGGTATATAGGAATATGAACTTCAAAGAAAATGCCTTCATATTTGGGGAAATCAGTGTGGCACTCCATACTGAGGGGCAAAAACCTGGGTTGTGAATCATTCTTACCAGCGGTACCAGAGAACAGCTATAATCACATGTCTTTGGGAAAGGTATTTCATATTGTTATAATTCCATTATGTTGGGTATTTAAATGTGCGGGAGATTATGACTGGTTTATTGAAGGGGGAGTTATGTCTCTGGGATATATCTATGAAGAGTTACCAAAGGTCAAAGCTTTTGGAATGTTTTTTGAGCAAACTATAGTTCACACCCAGGGGACATTCCTGGCCCCCTATTAGCATTAACACTGCCCCTATGAGAGCCGTCCCATTTCATTTTGCTTAAAAACCTTTGTTGTGAAGTGGCAAATTGTCAGTGCTTTGGGAAATCAATCATTATTGATAAGCTGTCCATCTTCAAGCCAATTTCCCTTGGAACAGGATATACCACTTACCTGTAAATTATTCTCTGAATTTAATCCCTTTATTTTAATCTGTTTTGCTTGATATGTATGTCATGTCATCTTAGTTGTTTTAATAGCCAGTAAGCATTGTACTTTTTGTATATTAAATTTTAAAATGTTATAGTTTATGTCTTATTGCTCTAAACTAATTCATTGCCTGTTTAGAAGAGAGAGATTGCTTGGCTGGGTTAACTCTTTAGAACCAGTGTGTGAAGGGTTAACTATTTAGGTACCAGAGCACACAGTGTGCACAATTGGATAATAAAGTCATTGGTTTGCCACAGGCTTTATATGTAGCTGGTGGTGGTTGCTGAGAGGTGTGAAGCGTGCGTCTGTGTTGGGAAAGGGACTAGTTATATCTGTAGCCTGAAAGAGAGAGGTGAGTGTGAGGTTTAGGCTGAAATCCTGTGTGTTCCCTTACAGTAAGCTTCCAAGTCACAAGTGAGGTTTGTGACAGATAAAGGGGGTCAGGAGAGGTTTCCTGACAAATTAGAGGTGATATATTGTTTTACTGTGTGAATATATGATAAGATATTAAATCAGGGAGTAGCCAGATGGGGCTATTGGTCACTCACTCACAGGATGACAGCAGTGTGCTTGGGGTATTTTTGTGTGTTTTAATTCAGGCTACAAGGCCATTTCCTGCTATTTGGAAACGGATGTGTCTACATTTTCATTGCAGATTCTCCAGCAAATGTGGAAACAATGGAAACATTGAGACTACCTGTATTGCATGTGTCTATTTTGTATGTTTAATTGTTTTAGTACATTTGCTGAAATGTACCTAGAAATGTAATTTCAACAAAATGTAATTCCATGGTCTTACCCATAGAAACTTTCACATTTGCAGAAAAGTAGAAGCAATTTCATAAAACAGTAAAGTGACCATCTGTGTGGAATTGGCCAACGGCGTGGTGAAAACGCACCTAGTGCCGGTTATAGGAAGGACAAGTGGGGGACCAAAGTCTATAAAGACTCTGGTTTCCCATGGTATGCGGTGGAGGTGGCCATCTTGTCAAAGAAAGGAGTTCCCGGGCTCCCCCGGCATTAGGAAAGTGGATGAAGATAGAGCCTGGGGGAAGAGCACCCCATTAGGAAAGCCAAATTAAGGAAATTGCAGTGAGGAGGAGGTGAGCGGCAGACACTGCAAGACCGCAGTCAGTGATGGTGCCTGAGAGGAGCAGGGCAAGAGGGGGATCCCCAAAAGCAGGGGTACCCTGAAGAGGCCGACCAGATACAAGAGAAGTGCTGAGAGGGAAGTGTCCCTAAGTAAATGCCACCAAGAAGGGGTGAGTGCCTGGTGGATATCACTGGGCAGCATCGTGTGCAGAACGGGGGGCGGGAGAGCCCCACTAATTAGAACACATAGATTAAGTAATTACAAGTGTCAGGACCCTGGCAGAGGGTTCATGGCTAATAGCCATGGGAGACTGAGATCTATTGTGCTCCTAAATAGAGGGTGTTTTTGACATACTGCAGCATGGTTAGACCCTGCACTCAGGGGAGTGCTGTGAGGCATGGAAAGGCTACAAGTCTGTAGTGGAAGAATCCCTGATCTCTGGGATGTGTAATGCTTGAAAACAATGTGAAAGTGTTCCCTAAAGAGTAGTTGCAGCATCTGTAGGTTTATGATGGAAGGTAACAGGATATTTGGAATTATTGAGATGGCCTGCTGCTCAATATTACTTTAAATTTACACTGTACCACCACTAGTGGCCACTCCACTATATCTGTATTTAAATTCCTGAGTATTCACGGGACCACCTTGGTCCCACACCATCCACACCTTCACCACAGCCAGAGCAGAAGAGGTGAGCGATAGCGAGTGGGGTACCACACGACAACAGGGCCCCCCAGGTAAGTCACAGACCAGAAGGGTTTTAAAGTGATGCAGTGGAATATCATAATAATTTAATCATATGCCAGTAAGGTCACATTTGCACACCTGGGGGTAAATGTATCATAGTCCGGTTTTTGCATCCCGTGCGAGATCGGCGAGATGACAGGTAAAATTTAAGCGGCGCTGCCTTGTAAAGGGAAACTTGCCTTTACAAGGCAGCGCCTCTTTAAATTTTAGCTGTCATCTTGCCGATCTCGCGCGGGATGCAAAAACCGGACTATGATACATTTACCCCCTGGTGCTGCTGTGTGCTTTACTTCCACACATTCTCTGGGAGGCTCCCGAGTTTCGGGGGGAACATCCTAGGTTTCCAGAAGAGCAGTTACCCTCCCTGGTCCTGGAGGAGGTTAGTTTAATGAAGTGAATTGCATATTAAACCTGTCCCCTCATTGTAATGCTGCAATTCGCAACCCGGGGCTGCTGTGACACGATGGCGGCACCACACCCCCTTCCACACGTCCTTCACACAGGGGGCTCTATACAGCCCATTCTTTCTCTTTGGCTTCCCACTATTCCCACTACACACACTTAGGATCTCTGTCAGGCCAATAAATGCTTCTCATCCAAAGGCTCTCCTCTCTCTTGGGGCCTTGCTGGGAGACTCTCCCCTTAATAATCTGGATGACAAGAGTCTTCCTTGACTTGTACTTTCTGAAATCTGGAAGGTTTCCTCTCTCTTATTATTTATAATTAGGGACGTTGTGGGATTTTTGGACAAGTATTTAATGTGTGAAGCTAAGATCAAGCACAAATTTTAAATATTTATTGAACACTTTTCTGCATAAAGCTGAGAGTGATATTTGGGAACACTAACTAGGTGAGCCAATAACCGCTGATATCGCAGTCCTGATACCTTTATCTGAATGGTGTACATTAGTGAACCCATGTTGGTGGTAAGTAATGAATTTGGCATGATCTCTTGGAGTCTAGATGCTATCAATTTTGCTAGTAGTTTAAAATATTGACTATGGAAAGACATTAGTCTATATGATGTACTAATTGTTATTTGGTTTTGAGAGTAGGATAGTATCCGCTTCATTGAAGCGAGGGAAGAGATTCTGGTGTTTGTGAATCAATTACTTAAGGTTAGTCAAAGTGGGCGCCATGTCAGTTTTGAGGAGCTTATATTAGTCACCATTTAGACCGTCAGGTCCTGTGGCCTTGTTAGAGTTTATACTAGTAATAGCTGATTCTAATTCCTCTTCTGTGATGTCCACGCTTAATTTGTCTCTTTGAGCTGGTGTTATTTTGGGAGTTTAGCATTTTGGAGTAGTGTTTGTTGTAAGTAGCATGGGTGGGTGACTTTGTATAAGTCCAAGTAGAAGGAGAGAATCCTTGCAGGATTAGATATCTTTCATCATCATCATCATCATTTATTTATATAGAGCTAACATATTCTGTAGCCAGGGCCAGATTAACCAGAGGTCTAACTGGGCTGCAGTCCAGGGGCCTCGGGCAGCCAGGGGGCCCTTGAAAGTGCTCAGCAGCATTATTGATCGGTGCAGGGCAGCCGGTGCCCCCGCACCGAACAGTAATGCCTGTCACTGTCTGTCACTGTAGTCCTTCCCCGGGGCTCAGTAATCTCCTTACTGAGGAGATCTCGTGAGAGTGAGACTATGAGTCTCAGGGGGGAATGGAGGCACTCTTAGCCCAGGGGCCTCCATTCCCTTAATCCGGCCCTGTCCATAGAGCTTTACAATTGGGGACAAACACAGTAAAGTAATAAACAAACTGGGTAAAACAGACAAAGAGGTGATAAGGCCCTGCTCGCAAGCTTATAATCTATCTTTCACTAATAAATGGATGTGATATAGGTTTTTCCCTTTGTAATTTTTCCTATGTGCTAATACTTTTCGGGCTTTATTGCCCCATCTATAAAACTTGTTTTTGTAGTAATCTATTTCATGTTGGGTTTGATGAATAAAGAAATGTTCTAAGAACTGCATTTGGTAAATGATTCAAGGTTTTCGTGGGATTATTGTGTGTGTGTGTGTGTGTGTGTGTGTGTGTGTGTGTGTATGTATGTATGTATGTATGTATGTATGCATGTATGTATATATATATATATATACACAAGTTAACCCGTGCATGATACTCATGCATTCTAGTCAAATCAAGCTACTTAACGTCTTAAAAAAGTTCTTGTCATGCATTTGGGCCTAGCCCAGGCCTCCTAAAGGGGGAAGAGCGTTACTTCCCGATGCAAGCGCCCTTTTTAATGTGTGTTCATGAGGTAAAATTACCTCACGAAAATGAGTTTGAGCCCTCAACTCGTAAATTTAGCCTTTACTACCCCTCCCACGGGGGGGAAGGGGGGATGATGGGGGGATGATGGAAGTTAACTGACTTCACTATTCTAATTTTTTTGTCAAAAAATTGTCAGTATACCAAATTTCAGGTCAATTGGATGAGCCCTTTCTGAGAAAATATTTTTTTCCCCACACACACACACTAACACACGCCGCTAGGCTTTTACTTTTATATATTAGATAATGCTAAGAATTTAGTAGGTCAGTGTATAACCAGCAGGTGGCGCTGCAGCTTGTTTTGTTTTTTTTACACACAGACTAACACACGCCGCTAGGCTTTTATATTTTATATATATATATATATATATATATATATATATATATATATATATATGTTAGTGCTATGTCTTCATGGTATATAATTTGTTATACTTCTCTTTATAATTATTTTTTTACCAATTAGCAAAATAAAACTGGAATGTACCAGTGTTCAAAATTATTGTCCACATATTTCAACCATTTGTTTCATACATAGGTTGGAAAATCTTCATTTTGAGGTAGGTAAGAAGGGAATGCCAAAATTATTATCTAAATAGGATTATCAGTGACATTAAACTCTCCTTCTACTATCAGATAGGCAATGTTTTGCTGCATAAAAAGCTGATAAAATTTGGTATAGAAAGCATAATTTGTAGTGTTATGTTCATAGATATTGAAAAGAGTTCCTCACTGGTTATGAAAATGTTTAAGCGGATACATCTGCCCGTTGGGCCCATTTAGGAAACTGGGATGCAGAAGAGGGCTGGCAAATTTTAGCCCTTGGGGGGCTAAACTCAGCAGCCTATTAGGAACATTTTAAAGGAAAAAAAATGCAGGTGGCCCAGTGATCCACTCAAGGTAGCCAACTATAGCACCGGCTCGGAGGGCAGATGCCCCCCTGCCCCTCAGCTCAGCCTGCCCCTGCTGGGGTGCATTCTTGTATCCAGTTGCCTTTAAGGGTAGAGTTTTGGGAGACAGTCCAGTGAGTCTTTTGGAGAAAGACAATGTCAAAAGTTAAAACTTTTGAGATGTGTCAAAATTATTTTCATTTTAAAGACCTGCTAAATTCCAAGATATGATTTGCATATTAGAACATGTTATTGAGGTCGGGATATGTAGTGATGTAGTGTTATCCAATACCTTTCCATGATATCGGATATTGGATATTAACACTTACATTTTTGTGGTAACTTGCTCTAGGTTGCTGAGTCGAACCCCATGTGTGATGGAAAAATGGATTACATCCACATTCATTTTCACATGTGGATAACTATATTGTACATAAATAAAAGACAATAAAAAAAAACATTCATAGAAACAGTTAAATCATTTAAGTTCACAATTGTCCATCATTAATCATGAAGGGAATTTGTCTGGCAGCAGAGCCTCAATATTGACAAATATAGTACAGTTGAACCATTAATTATGGGATGGTGACTCACAATGTATGCATTTAAATATGCAATCACTCACATCAGTCCCTGTCCCATTGGAGCTTACAGTCTAAATTCCTTAGAACACACACACACACGCACGCACACGCACGCGCACACACGCGCAAACACACACGGGTGGTTCATTCTGTCAGAAGCCATTTAACCTACTAGCATGTTTTTGAACTGTGGGAAGAAACAGGAGCACCGGAGAAAACCCGCACAAACAGAGGCCCTCAGTGGCGTCCTGGTATTTCCACTCACAAGTGATGGGCCTGTGAGTTAATAATACTGCCCTGAGGCTGCAGATCTCTACTTTCTCAGTTAAGCTGGGTACACACTACACGGTTTTCGTCCAATAATAGGCTCAATCAGCCGACATACGACCGCTCGTTCAAAAGTCGGGTCAGTGTGTGTAGTGACACGATGGTCGAAAGTCTGCCCAAATGGACGATTGTCGCCTCATTTGGTTGGTCGTACCGTTTAATATTTTTGTTCCAATCTCGTTTCCGTTGTGCAGTGTGTATAAACTTCCGACCAATCCACGACAATCCTCCGATACTTCCTCGACCGGGGGGGCGTGTGTATGTAAATATTTTTATGTCTGTCCCTGTCCCACGTGGTGCGGAATCCGCACATTACTGACTTGTGTTTTGTATAGATGTATATTGCACCTGTCTGGCTGCAGACCATTACACCTGTATAAAGCACATGTGTTATTATTACCCTTTGCATCTATGTTGGCAATGTATTCATATTTACTCTTTATAAACTTTAACCTTTATAAACTATTAAAGTTATATTAACCTTTATTAACTTATAATTGTGAAGTACCCAGAATAAACCACAGTGTTCATGCAACATTTTTATTGCAGGAAAAAAGGTACAAAAATTGTTACACACACACAGCTGTCTGAAAGATCCGCATGAGAAGTGAGCGCGCCCATACCAATCAGAGCGCAGAGTACTGCAGAGTATTATTTTTAGTATTTAGTATTTTTAAAGGTGCTACTGGTTTGTGGCAGAACAGGTGTTGATGTCGCTTGGGTTTCTATTCCTTTTGATTTCCTTATCTACGATACAAGGAAATAAAAAAATGTTTACCATTAAACTTCTATATCTGTAATTTATATGCAACAACATAAATACTCATTTTCTCACCTTGCACATTGCTCGAGATCAGTTTATATTTTGGTCCCTGTGGCAAAATCGCAATAATACGGGCTTAACCTCATACATTCTGGAAAACAGGCGCCATTTTGGTTATTATAACGGTACAGGTATGTGCCCAAAGCATTTATCTGTCTACACATATTCACTGAAATACCTTCCTGTCAAACTTCTTTTATTTATTTTGGTGTAACATTAGTGGTATCAGTGGTATCTAAACAGGCCTTCTCACTGTTAATTCTTCGTTCTGACAAAAAAAAAATTAGGTTACAAATTAGGCGTTTACATTGCTTTATGTGACACTAGAATGAAATAAACTCCTTCTAGCAGGTACACTACTGATGTCGTTGTCGTCCTGGTCTAGTACTTTGACCATCATCTCCCCCTCTCTCGGGCTCATTGAATTTGCTCTTTGCTCTTCTTGAGTATCTCCATCCCCCACCTTAACTTTTCCAACAATTTTTGGCCCTTCCAGCACCCCACTGACACCTTTTCCTCACCCGCAACCCCCACTGACATTTTCTCCTCAACCTTAACACCCACTGACACTTGCTCACTCGCCATCTTCTCACGCTCCTCGGCGCCAAACAGGTTTCTCTGTCATTTTATACACTCAGACATGGGCGTTTGTTTCTGCTGTGGACTAATCAGCGATGATGCATGCTGAGAATGGAGCATTCCATTACATTCGAAGGGATTTTATTTAGGGATGAGCGGGCTCGGATTGCAGAAATCAGAACACTCACCGAACAGTGCAGATCCGAGCCTAATCCGAGCACTGTTCGGGGATTCCCGCCAATCGCAAAACTCAAAACGAGGCAAAACCTCATAATCCCGCCGTCGGATCTCGCGAGATCCGGATTCATATTAGTCCCCGCTGCCCGCCGCCATCTTCACTCGGGCATTGATCAGGGAAGAGGGAGGGTGTGTTAGTGGTGTCCTCTGTCCTGCTCATTCCTGTGGTTCTGTTCTGGTCAGTCCAGTGGTGGTGTCCTGTGCTTTGTTCTGCTGAGTCCAGTGGTGCTGTCCTGTGCTCTGTCCTGCTCAATCCAGTGGTGGTGTCCTGTGCTCTGTCCTGCTCAGTCCAGTGGTGGTCCTGCCATAATTCCAGTGGTGCTGTCCTGTGTCCAGTACAGTGGTACTGCTATATAAGTTCACTGATCCTGCAGTATAAGTCCAGTGGTACTGCTATATAACAAAGTTCACTGATCCTGCAGTATAAGTCCATTGGTACTGCTATAGAACAAAATTCACTGATCCTGCAGTATAAGTCCATTGGTACTGCTATATAACAAAATTCACTGATCCTGCAGTATAAGTCCATTGGTACTGCTATATAATAAAGTTCACTGATCCTGCAATATAAGTCCATTGGTACTGCTATATAACAAAATTCACTGATCCTGCAGTATAAGTCCATTGGTACTGCTATATAACAAAGTTCACTGATCCTGCAGTATAAGTCCATTGGTACTGCTATATAACAAAGTTCACTGATCCTGCAGTATAAGTCCATTGGTACTGCTATATAAGTCCACTGATCCTGCCTTATAAGTCCAGTGGTACTGCTATATAAGTTCACTGATCCTGCAGTATAAGTCCAGTGGTACTGCTATATAAGTTCACTGATCCTGCCGTATAAGTCCAGTGGTACTGCTATATAAGTTCACTGATCCTGCCGTATAAGTCCAGTGGTACTGCTGTTTAAGTCCACTGATCCTGCCTTATAAGTCCAGTGGTACTGCTATATAAGTTCACTGATCCTGCAGTATAAGTCCAGTGGTACTGCTGTTTAAGGATGGGTGGGAGGGTCCAAGGACAATTCCATCTTGCACCTCTTTTTTTTCTTTGCCAGCTCGTTTTGTGGGGCTCCAAACAAACCACTCATTTCAGCCACAGTTTTGTAGGCCCTGTCGCTGAAATGATTGGTTTGTTAAAGTGCGCATGTCCTATTTCACCAACATAAGGGTGGGTGGGAGGGCCTAAGGACAATTCCATCTTGCACCTCTTTTTTTGGCATTATGTGCTCTTTGGGGCCTAGCTTTTGAAACTGCCATCCTGTCTGCCACTGCAGTGCCACTCCTTGATGGGCCACGTGTTTGTGCCGCCCACTTGTGTTCGCTTAGCTTAGTCATCCAGCTACCTCGGTGCAACCTTTTGGCCTAAAAACAATATTGTGAGGTGTGAGGTGTTCAGAATAGACTGGAAATAAGTGGAAATGAATGTTATTGAGGTTAATAATAGCGTAGGAGTGAAAAAAAACCAAAAATCTGGATTTTAGCCGTTTTTATGCTTTTTAAAAAAAAAAATCAGAACCCAAAACCCAAAACCTTGAGGGGGGTGTTTTGGCAAAACACATTAGAACCCAAAACCTGAAGGTAATCAGAACCCAAAACACAAAACACGAAAAGTGGCCGATGCACATCCCTAATTTTATTATTTGGGAATATTCATTGCATTGCACTTTAGCAGTTAAATGTTTTTCTAAATGTTATGTATGTTACAAAACTTCTATTTTATATGAATGAACGAAGAGACATTGTTGCCTTCTCTTTTTATGCAGCTTTGGGTGTAAACTATAGCGAACCCTCTGCCCCTTTATGTTAATGTCTTTGGTATCTCGTTACATTTCCCGCAGTGTGTACGAAATTAAAATCATTGCTCACGACAACATGGCTGTAAAAAGTCGCTAAAGGGACGTCCGCTCTTCCCTTTATCGTCCTAAACAAGGCTAGTGTGTATGCAGTCCATGGACCGAGCGATCGGACCATCGATCGCAAGTAAAATCGCTCGGCATAAAAAGTTGGTTGAAATTTCTGTAGTGTGTACCCAGCTTAAGGGTTTAGTATGGAGACTTGTGGTGAGTACCAGGTGGGGAAGAAGGTATATCTGTGGCTATGATTTGGTCCATACAGTATTGCTCATATGATCTCTAGATAGGGGCAGCGGTAATGTAGCCACTTTCTGGGCAGGGCCAAATTCCAAGGAGTTCTGGATCCTGTACACTAAAATGTTTCCACAGCCCTCGTAGGGAGGTATCACCAAGTGGGCCGGTGTGTGTGCCCTGGGCACACTATGCACACCAGGCCTCCCATGCCGGGCACTTCCACTGGTGGCTATTGAGCTCTCTCGTATGGCTGAAGATTCTTCCCACAGAGCTGGAGCCACATTAAAAATGTTCCATTCTTGATGGGTTTGAGGAAATGCGCATAGTGTACAATAAAAAATTATACTGCATGATTTAGCCTAATTTGTGTCTTAAATAAATCATGACAGCTTAACAAATTAGTTAAAAAGCATCTATAAAATCACATTACCACAAAGTATACAGGAGATGCCTTGATGTCCGGCAGGTGAGCTTAACCCCAATATAGCTATATTGTGCACAAAATTCTCCTTTATGTTTATGCTGACACAGTGATTTTTAAATTCTGTTTGTTTCTGAGCGCCGGACAACATTTTTCTTTTATTACCACAAAGTATAGGCTGAGGCCTGGTCTCCACCTTCTCATTTTAAAAAGTAGTCCTTTTTTGGGAATGAAAAATGCTGATAAATAGTGAGTGCCCCCAGATGCTGCCACTCACCTCTTGAATCTACTTTGAATTTTGTCCAAAAAACAGAAATCTTGTTTTTACATGTAGGTTCATAACCACTTATAATGCCAGTGCATAGCTCCTTACATCAGAAGTTGCAAAATTTTACACCCCTGCAAATGCCACCATTCTGATCCACAAAGCCATGCCCCTCTGCATAAAGCACAACATAGTTACACATAAAATAGGTGTGTAACATGACAAAATCATTTGCACCACAGCCATTTTCATCAAGAAATTTGGCCTACCTTAACGTTCTTCCCCCGACCGCTCCCATTTCTTTCCTGCACCCCTCCCCCACATCTCTGATTTCAGTAAAACTTCAATAAAACTTTATTTACAAAAAATAAAAATTGCCTTAGTTTGCCTCAATATAATCGTTGTACTATATGTCTGTGAACACATGAAAAAATGTGTCTGCCTTCTTAGTCCAGTTGACATGTGAGAATTCATGTATGGATATGTGCTTGTTATGATATTCCCAGGGTAAAATCAGGGCCATCTTTTCCATTGGGCACAATGGGCAGCTGCCCGGGGGCCCCACGGGCAAGGGGGTCCCATAGGCACGGCTCTTAATGAGAATAAATAATCCTGCAAAAGAAAAAAAATGAAAAAAAAACCTACAAGGGTCACTAAGCAAGTACATCTATCTATCTCTATCTCTATATATCTATATCTATATCTGTATCTGTATACATCTATATATCTATATCTATATCTATATCTAGGGGCCCCGGTGCACTGCTTTGCCCGGGGGCCCATAATGTTGTTAAAATGGCCCTGGGTAAAATTGCTATAAATGTGTTTGTAGTGTAAGTGAAATTTAATAAAATAAAAATAGTGATGAGGAAGTGATACCTAAACACCCCCGTTTCTAGACATGAAGGGGTAAATGCACCAAGGTTCGGATGACTGGTTCCTGAGGTCACTTAGGCTCCACTCCAAGTATATTTAAGCTGGTCTGTTCTTTCATATACTGTATTAATAGTTCCTTAACCCATTCTGCAGCAATCGGACAGCAATGCGTGGCTCTCATCAGTAAACGGCTAATTGAAGCGTGAACAGACACTCACACGTAATGGGTTTTATATTACACATCGGCCATCTCTCAGGACTGGTGTCTTTAAGATGTATATATCGTTTGGTGAGAGCTACAATAGGAAGCAGTACTGCTAAGGAGAAAACCAGAAAAAGTGCCTATACCTGTCAGTGCAACATTCAACTTTCAAAATGCAGTTTAACTTACTATTGGCACAAATCTAGTAAGCGCTACAGTGAAACCTTTTAAAACTTGCTCATCTATTTTTTATATTTATATTTTTTAACAATGTTTTTTTTAAGACAATACAAACCAACCAAAATCAGCTTAAAACTTTGTGAACAGCATACACAATAAAGAACATTTTCCAACAGATTGTATTACTACTATATTGTCTTGGTTTATGGAATTTATTAAATGGTATAAGGGAGGCCAGGACAGGTAGGGAGCCTGAAAAAATAAGGATTTGGGGAAGGAAGATTTGAGTAAGGAAAGGAAGCAACATACAGCCTAAATGAATGTAACGTGCCAGCAAATTATTCCATGAGCTAAAATAAAGGGGGATGCCATTTTCAGAGAACAACATTTTCGGAGTACAAGTATTAAGGTCATTATGAGTACAAGACCAGCGGATTAGGCAATGTTTGGCGTTCCTGATTTGTAGGTAAACCATGACCCCCATATCTGCTTGAATTTATCTCCTTTATCATGTATATAGTGGGTGATTTTTTCCAATTTAGCTATAAACCACATCTTAATTTTGACTTCCTGGATAGGAGGAGGTAAGGGTTATTTCCAAAATGTCACTACTAAACTACTAGCAGCCAGGAGACGGTTAGAAGTGCTAATTTATTACGTTTTTTTAAGGGTCTTGTGGAGCAGGCAAGCCATAGTGGGCAGTCCAAGAGCTTAACGTGAGATTAGTTTGTAATATCTCATCTAATAACTTTTTAATGTCCAGCCAAAAGAGAGAAATCATTGGACAACCACCAAATATGATAAAAGTCACCCATTCTGACACAACTTACCAAATATTGGGGAGAGGGAGATGGAATGAATTTGTTTAATCAAGTTGAAACTGTGAATACATTTCATATGAATTCTACTTAATTAAGGTGGAGATGAAAGAATAAGAGACTCCTTCTCTAATAATTAGCCAAGAGCACTTGTCTGGCGGCAGGCCTATGTCTTTTTCCAAGTAAGATTTGTTTTTCATTAATGGTTCGAAGTATAAGGAGTGTAGCATGTTATATAGTAAATAAATAATACCATTCCTCATAGTGGAATAGTACTAAGTTGCTTCCAATTGGCTAAAACATCTACATATATTTTCCCTTGGAAAAGTCTGGGGAAAAAATATATACTTGGAAGTATTTGCATAGCTTAGGCTGTGAGATGTTATGTCTCTGGAAAAGTGTATCCATCGAATGCCATGAGGCACCATCTACAAAATTGTATGCTAGCCTTGGGCTCCGCAGTAGTTCTATGAGTGTGTACGGGATTCTGAAATACCTAGGGGAAATTTATTTTGTTCCATATAGGGGTGGATATGAAGGGGAAGGGTATGTGGGGAGGTTGAAACATGAATTGCACAAAGACCAGATTGAACGTGAGAATTTAGTGACTAGATTGTCAAGGACATCTGTTTGATTGGCCATGATCAGCGGAATTAAAATATCTTGAAAACCTCGCCCCCATCTTGGGAGCTCCTAATTAAAGCTGAAAACTCTAGAAGGTTTGTCTAGCCAGACAAAACTGGCATTTGAGGTAGGATCTCACTCAAAATACACACAGGAATCACCTGAATAAGGTATAAGATTCCTGGTACAATGTTCATTTTCAAGGCAACCATGCTCCCAAACTTTATATATTTTTAAGTTAGTGAAGCATGACATTGTCTTCATAATAACTACAGCTGAGCAAATAGACCTTAATTTTTTTTCTTTACCCAAATCCCTCTCGTACTCTTGTTTTCCAAAAGTAACCCTTTACTGCATCTCCAGTATATCTTAAAGTGCTTAACGGCTGATATCTTTACTTCCTTTAACCTCTTAACCTTATTTTAACTTCTTGGATAAATGACACAACACCTTAGTCTGGCAAAATTAAAGGAGTTTATTTTGAAGGTCTGGAGGTGGAGAAAAGAGCAGTCAGTTCAACATCTGCCACACAAACCAGGATGCCTCAGCATTAACCATGGGACACTCACACATGGGGGGACAACCAAACACACCCCGGGCACACATATCTACCTTATATGGGGCATTCATCCCGGGCACTACAGAACCCGCAACCCTTCTTGGCCAACAGAACGCAATCACAAGCCGACCCACCCGGGCGGTACTTGGACAGAGACTATAGCCGACTCCATCGAGAAGAGGCGGGTTAAGTGTGCACACTACCGTAATGTATGCCCTAACCACTGGCCGTCGACTGCACTACGTTTTCCGGCAACTGCATCATCATTGATTACCACCAACAGCACCAGACATACCAGAACCAGATTCATTACTGTAGACCAGCCTGCATCCCCTGCAGGCCCTAAAGTCATTCAAGTCCAGAAGTCAAGAGGCTGCTTAACTCTCCGCCTATCTAACTTATGAGCTATGTCTGGCCCTCCCCATGACATCAGATGGGTGTACTCCCTTTAGTTAAACTATTAATCCCAAAGTACTGACTACAGTTTAATGATCCAGCCTCAGATTTTAAAATCCTTCAAACTTAAATCAGCCCTCAGTTCTCATTCTAAAAACTCAACATATGTCTCCAAAATTATTATTATTATTACCATTCATTTATATAGCACCACTAATTCCACAGCGCTGTACAGAGAACTGACTCACATCAGTCCCTGCCCCATTGGGGCTTACAGTCTAAATTCCCTAACACACACACACACACAGAGACTAGGGTCAATTTGTTAGCAGCCAATTAACCTACCAGTATGTTTTTGGAGTGTGGGAGGAAACCGGAGCACCCAGAGGAAACCCACGCCAACACGGGGAGAACATACAAACTCCTCACAGATAAGGCCATGGTTGGGAATTGAACTCACGACCCCAGGGCTGTAAGGCAGAAGTGCTAACCACTCAGCCACCGTATCGTGTGGTTTCAAAAACCCACTGTATTTGCATCTACTTTTGTATTGGTGTGAATTGTGACATTTTGTGGTGCATGTGGTGTTTGCAGCTGTGTAGGATAAGTTTTGTCTTGTGTTACTTTGTTCAGAAAAGACTAACGATCTGCACACAGCATAACTGATTGTACCTCATTCTTCAGTGAGGTCACAAGTCCCTTGTAAGCTATTAGGCTGCCTTCTCACAAGCATTGGTTTAGCCGTGGGTGATTATAAATAGGATCTTACAGGGCTGACAACCGGGCACAAGTTTCCAAAACTTTTCAAATGGATACTGAAGGTGTTGTTTTTTATCATCAGTGGATTTACACCAATATGGGAGCAACTATAAAGCTTTGGGTGTTATAGATATATTGCTCTATACACCCAGATCATAAGAACCAGAAAAGAACTGCTTGAAGCCTTGTTTAAAAATCTCCTACAAAACCTTAATCCAAAGGACTTGTTATTTTTATGTTCCACACAGGCAGAAAAATCCTATCTAGATGGATTTTCGCTGATGTTTTTCAGATCTCATCAACCAAAATTCCTTTCTACTGATTAATTTGGGACTATTTTAAGTTGAGTAATGAATTTGACAATTCAGCTTGGCCTCTACCGTTTCATCCAGTAAGGAAATTCCAGTCTGGATCTGCTATATCAGATATCCTGCACCTCAGCTGACCGAAAACCCCTGTTCCTGTTGTAGCCATATGAGCAGAGATGAGCTCAACCACTTGAGTCCAATTCCCTCTGTGTGAACTAACTGGGGTTTCCCTCTAGGGGGAGCTGTACTAATTTACAGTAAATACAGAGCTTCCAGTGGAGAATGTGGCCTTTCTCCAGAGGTAAAAAAAAATATTGTACATACGTTTAACTGTAAGATAGAAAGATTTCCGTTTTTAATCTTAAAACTTAACTTCTTTCAAGTACTTCATACACAATAGTGTTTAATTTTCTTCCATTTTGCTTGCTTTTTCTCATTCTTTTTCTCTTATTTTAATTCAAACACAATAGGCAATATAAAACTAGTACACACAGGAACAGAATGCACATTACACTGCTGCAGGATCTAGATAATACATAGAAACAAAAAGTAGCAAAACTTAACAAATTGCAAAAAAGGAACGTACACAAAAAAAAATATGAGTCCATTGTTGGAAAACCATGTACAGCTGTGACTTCATTCTAATCGAAGTATCTTATATAGACTCATTTGAAGAAGTGACATGTCACCTCAATCCAGACCACCTCCAAGATTAGGTCTACATGAGCGATTCTGATTTGCAATTGCTCATGTGCAACAGCAGGTCAGAAACTTTATATATCCTTTTGTTTAATATATAATCACAAAAAACCCTATTGGATCAGTTACCTCTCACAGCCCCAGGGGCAGAATGGGCTGGGGGCCAGGGGGGTATCTGTCCCCCGGGCCGTTCCCATAGTGGGCTACCTTGGACTGGGTCACTGGGCCACCTGCATTTTTCCCCTTTAAAATAGACTGCTGAGTCGAGTCTTGCAACCTAGGCTAAAATTTGCCAGCCCTCCCCTGCACTCTCCTGTAAGGGTCAGAAGCAATTTCGGCATGCACTTTCAGTGCATCAGTCACTGTATGTAAATTTATGAAGTGAAAACTGCATAAGACTATGCAATCTGATGTTAGCTCAATCCACAAATTTCACCTATAAATTCCCTTCCAAACCATAAATCATTCGTTCCACTTCTTTGTTGGTGTCATCTACACAAACACATGGGAGTCATTTTTCTCTCTCTGGAAAAACAGCAGGCATCAAGTACTGTGCAGCATATTATATACATCAATGGGGTGAGCATGCAATTCTTGCACAGGTACCCTGCAGGATTTTAAAGCAGTCACAATAATGAGTGCCAATGTACCAGTCACAGGCATTGCCATGTTGTGGGTATTTATGTGCATGCCACTACACGGCTGCGATAAAAGAATGTCCATGAAATGAAATATGCTACAAATTTTTTTTTTACTGTGTTTATATAAATAACACAACTAGTTAAACTTCAACCAGGACAGGAGGTGACTGCTAGCTGATCTACATCTGCATTTTGCTAGATAGAGGTATCAGTTGCAATGTTGCATTGGGGCAGCACACTTGTGGTATGTTATTATTAAAAGTAATTTATGCAGCTTGCAGCAGAAACTATTTTTTTGCAAGAATGTACCTGTTCTTTGATTGAAAAAGTATGTTTATTTTGTATAAAGGTACAAAAAAACATACGATACATTACATTCAAGTGTACTGCATCGCAGTGCAGCTGTAAGCACAATACACCATGAAACATGATCATTCATACTTTTTAGTACTATACAGACAGACATAAGGTACAAAATATGACATCCTACACTATACATCAAGTACTGCACTAACCATGCAAAACTTAAACAACATAACAGTTTCAAATAAGCAGTGGTTGTGGAGGGAGAGTAAGTGAGAGGGGGGAGGGGGGGGGTTCACAGGCTCGAAGCTTTATTGAGGAAAGACACAAATATAGCAGAGGGTGCATAAATTAAAGGCAATACATTTCAACAAAATTTCAAACAGTAATGGGGGAATGGGTTGGAGGGGGTAAAGGAGGGGAGTCACAAGCCCAAAACTTTATTGAAAAAACAGACACATAGCATGGAGAAGGAGAAGAGGGAGACAAAAATCAATAATCTTCCTCGTCACTGGTGTTATAGTCTCTTAGCAGGCTGTGGATCAGAGTGCGGCAGTCCTGGATGGTCATCTTCTCCTTTCTCAAAATAAGGTGATTCCTGGCATGCCACATAGCATCCTTTAAGCAGTTCATAAGGTGTCAGGCCTCCTGGATTATCCCAATCCAGAAGGCCCCAATCCTGTGTGGGCAGTGGCAAAACTACCATTGGTGCAGTAGGTGCGGTGCACCGGGGCCCATGGAGGTAATGGGGCCCGGTGCATGGGGAAATAACGGGCTGAGAGCCCCCGTGTACCCTCCTCCCCGCTTCACTGCACTGGGGCCCACAGCTCGCTAGTTCTGCCTCTGAGTGTGGGTCCCAGGAATTAATCCACAAAATATCGAATGGGCACACTGTCCATAAATTCATGTTCCAAGGCATGCAACAATGGCTGTGCAGTGAGGCAGTCCCAAAAAATATGCTGAGCTGTTTCCCTTCTGATGATATGATACAAAAGCAGCAGTGAACATATCTGCACAGGTTCCAGGGTGCATGAATGTCCTGAGAGCCATCCATGCAATATCTATATGTCTATAAGTCAGCCTTAGAGGCCACATTTTCCTACACATGTTTAGCTGTAGCAGCAGGGAGCCCTGCAACAGACTCCATGACGTCTTCAGCTCTGATGAGCTTGTGGACAATTTTTGGCTTCCACAAGTCTGATTTAAGTCCCTCCAGATGGTGTTTCCTCACAAATTATTAAACATCCAGGTAAAACCAAGGTGTAGTCCAGTTGTAAGGGAAGGAGCTGTCCCACTTGTCCCAGCCAAGGGACCTCTAAACAGGCAGGAGGAAAAAACGTGACATGGACTTCCCAACTGAGCAAGTGTTCTTTTTAAAGCCCTGTGGATAGAGTTATAAACAAAGAAGGCTCACAGCATGGTGGGGATATCTGGTATCCCTTTCCCAACTTTGAGGGACTACATAAACGCCTGCTGCACTCTGTCCATTTTGGAGCCCCAGAGGAAGTAGAAGAGAATCCTCATGATGTCCACTGCAGCAAGAGGTGGCCAAGCATGAGCTGTGTACTGCAGAACGGGAAGAATTTTGTTGCACAACACCAGTGCTTTCCCTTTGATGGTAAGGTCTCTGAGGCTCCACAAAGCGACTTTCTGTCTGACTGTTGCCAGTCTTGCTTCCCAACACTTCAAAGCCACCTCGTCTCCACCAAACCAAACTAGAAAGAATCTTGATGAAGTCTGACTTCATTGTGAAGGGAAATGCAGTGGGGATTGACAGGTGCCACTGCCCAAAGAGCATAGCCTCTGACTTCCCTCAGTTGACCTTTGCCCCTGAAGCTCGGCCGAAGTTCTTGCATGTGTGGACAAGTGCTGTCACCGAACGCTGGTCAGTGCAGAAGACAATGATGCCATCCATGTAGAGCAAACACGGCCTCTAGACGGTCTGGACCTGGTGCGGTGATGCCTCTTATCTCTGAATTCTGTCTGATGCATATCGCGAAAAAGGAGAGATGAAAGAAGGCAGCCTTGTCTGACCCCAGACATGACAGAAAAGTGGTCAGTCTTCCAGTCGTTCACTAGCACCAAGCTGTAAATATCAAGGTACATCAGGTTAACATATGAGCAAATCATTTCTCACAAACTAAAATCACGAGAAACATGAACAAAGGCCTTCTCCTTATCAAGATTGACCAGGGACACATCTGCATGGCAATCTTTGATGTAATGGATTGTGTCCCTCAGCAGTGCAAGGCTATCTGCAATCTTGCAACCAGGAATGCCGTGAGTCTCAACCGGATGAACAATCTGCCCAATTACAACCTTTAGCCTGTTGGCTAGTACCTTGGCCAGGATCTTGTATTCCACATTCAGGCGAGAGATGGGATGCCAATTTTTATGGTCACATCTATCCCCCTTTGTGCTTATACCTGATCGTGACCCTCCCTCAGAGCAGGAGGCCTTCTGCCCTCCACCACCACCATCTCTTCATACAGCTCTAGCAGGTCCGGGCCAATGAGGTCCCACAGCACTACATAGAGTTGACCATCAGTACCTGGGTTCCTACCCAGCCTAAAAGTTTTAGTGGGAGAAAGCAGCTCTCCAAATGCCAGGAGGGCATTCATGGCCTCTTTAGTTGCAGGATCAATAGTGTTAGTGATAGCCGACAGGAATGAATCATTTGCATTGATGTCGATAGTCTTAGGGAAGTAGAGGTTACAGTAGTAGTCTGTAATAACTCCCATGACACCCTCTTTCCCCTTTCTGGGAATGCCGATCGTATCTTGCAGCTCAATCAGGGGCATCTGGTTGGAGTGGAGTTTTTTGAAAAGAGAGAGTTATATTCCTCACCCTTCTCCAGATTCTCCAGCTTGGAACACAATTTGATGCGTCTGAATTCTTCCTCAAAGTTCCATTTCAGCCCCCCCCCCCCCCCCCCCTTTGTCTCCACCAGATCATCTTTCATATCCCAACGGCAAAGTTGGAGATCCAGCAGGGACTGCAGTTGTCTTTACAGTCTCCTGAAGTTTCTCTTCCTCTTACACGTCTGTTGTCTACTGTGGTGAAACGAAGTATTAATATCACCCTAGCCAACCTGTCCCTTGTTTCTCACAAAATGTGGATAATAGCATGTACTTTTTATACCCCTTGCTTTTGTTCCCCAGCTGAAAAGAGTACAACTGCAATGTCTAATTACATGTGGATAAGTGGACATTGTAGCGATGACTTGATAAGAGACTTCTTCATTTCATGTTACCCATTGTAAAAACATGCTGGTTGTTAATTCAGTGAAGCTCTTATGCATTGTTCTCAAATTGAAGCCAGGTGGGTTACGGGTAAAGATCAGGTGGTGTCCAGGATACAGGTGAGGGGGCTGGAGCTGTATTCATTCTCCCCCTTCCTTTCTCTACAGGGAGCATGGAACAGTTGGGGACAGTTGTGACATCACAAAGTAGTATAAGGGGTTAATTTTAGGAGGGGCTGACTGCTATCCCATCTTTTGAGGTGGGAAGGCCAATTAGTATCCATTGTTCTCCATAGAACTAGTCCAGATGTTTTGTCTGCATCCTAGCAGGGGGCTTCTGTGGACACACAGCTCATCTCCACTCCCCCCTCCAACCCCCTGATCCAGGACCTACCAATGTTTAAAGAGATAGAGATCCAGGAGTTTGCCCAGGAAGGGGAAAGCACTATGGAAATTGACCCTAGATGTAAGGAGCCATTCCAGGAGGGGGAGATGATATTCATTGTGAGATTTGATTCATGGAAGGTGCAGTGTAGCTGGTTTTGAGTTTTCATTCTCTACCAATGGACTACAGCTGCAGCTAAGAGAAGAACTCCCAAGGTCTTTAAGTCAGGACATCCAGTTGACTGTAGCTCCTTAAGCTAGTGGGGTAAGGAACAGATGATGTGGTAAACCTGCCTGGCATTTATTTACTGTGTGTACATAAAAATCTAGTGATTGTTTTTTATTGCAATAAATGTATTGCTTTACTTTCTAACTGCATTTGCCTAAGTGACTAGTAAGAACATTAGAAGGCACTGGGTAGGCTTCCCTGACCTAGGAAGTGGGTAGAATTGGGCCAGAAAACCCGGTATCTTCACATCTACGTTTAGCTTGAAATAAACTGTGAATTTTGACCTTACTGTATTCTCACCAGTCAGACATACAATCAAAATAACATTTGTCATTCTTCCATGTGATGTACGCATCCTTCAGCTCCTCCAACACATCCTCCTGTTGCAGCAGAGCACAATTCAATTTTCAGGAGCCTGGGCCAGGAGCAAAAACCATGGCCCAAAACCCCCTAGAAGAGAATGGCCCTGTGGTCTGAGAAGAAGCAGGGAACCATGACATGCCTATTCTGTCTTACTGCTCTAGCGGTAAACACAAGGTCAATTCGGGAACGCACTGAGCCATCGAGGCAGCTCTGAGTATAATAACAGAGCCAAGAATGTACCTGTTTATATAGGTAAGTGCCTAGCTTAGTAGGTCAATATGAAGGCTGTGTGAGTAAAGAATGTCGGTCCTTCTGATGGGAGGTACATGGTGGATTCTCCTGTTCCTAGTTAATTGAGGGCTAGGAGAACTCATGTGTCTTTTATTAGACCCAAATATTTAAATGAGTCTTTGGCTATGGAGTTTCATTGACAGGGGCATTATGACCGGCTTAAGTTAAGATAACTGCGGCAGCTGCCTAATGCACAAATGAGATTTCATTTTATGACATGACAGTATTTACATGAGATAAAGGGATGGGGAGGGTGCATTCAGTGGGGGGCTTTCCAAGCTTTACTGGAGAACGCACAGCCTTTTCCTCCCTGAAAAACACTTCATTTGTCCACTGCCTCTGAGGTGGTGGAGACTGGACTTTACAATATATTTTCATTGAGATCAACGTAAAAAAAAATCTTTCCAGCGCATGAAAGTGACATAAACAGTCCTTATTTCCCCTCACTCTCACAATAAATGTGAGACATCAAAGAAGCTAAACTGAGCTGTAATTTAGGAGCAAATTGTAAACATTGAAATGAATGAAGAGTGTGAGCCTAAAGTGGTAGTAGGCTATAGTTAGAAGTGATGTTTTCATCATATCGTTATGCACATTCCCAGCCATAAACACAATACTTCCAAGGTAGGTGCAATCCCCTTTTTACTGGAGCAGTTCCAAAGCCCAGAAAGTGGACATGCACCTTGAAATGAGCTTGGTGAGAAGTCCATATTTTCATTTTTGTGGTTCCCTTATGAGCCTTAATATTTGTAGTGTCTCTAATTTATTAAACTGACTTGGACATATTCAGTAGTTGTGTATTTTTTTTAATTATATGTAGTATAGGACCCCTACAGTTCTGGTAGTAGGGGGGAAGGGTAAGTAAATATGTACTTGGGTGAAAATATTCTTTAATGAGAACAACTAGGAACTACTTTAGCCAAATGTCAGATAGATTAAAAATAGAAAAGCTGTAATCAACCTAAAAAAGGCTGGGTACACACTACAGAGTTTTCAGACTATTATCAGGCCAATCACACAATAAACGACCATTGGGCCCGATATCGCATTAGTGTGTATGCTCTAATGATGAATGATTATCGTTCCAAAGCACATTGTATCGTTTCATTTGATTTTTAAACTGTACTAAAATTCACGGTCAACGATGGAACAATGTCAGGCAAATGTACAAGTGTGTATGCACTTACGAACAGCAGTGTAGGCAGATCTCTATGGAGTGTGCAGAGTCACGATCTTTCTGCAGATGGATATGACAGATGAAGAGCACAGACCTGAAGGTAAATCGTGTAAAATGTGTTTAGTGTATATACGTTAAACAGCATGCTGATCAGGACTTTTTTTTTGCAGTTGATTAAATCGTTAAGAATATCTCATCGGGAGAAATTTTGTATAGTGTGTAACCGACCTTAAACATTGTAGTGTCCATTGCCCAGATTTACTTGCACAACATGGCAGGTAGATAATTCTCCGCATCTTCCATTCACCTTAGGCTCTATATTTTGTTAGGCAAGCCTTGAGTTAATTCCAGGAGTATTATAACGTTTGGGGATGTGGTGCGCTTGCACCATCTAGACACACTATAGGAAAAAATATTACGATATTAAGAAAAATAATAATGATTTTAAAAATAAAATATCTGATAGTGAGACATGTAATGAAGACAGTTCTGATGTAACCAGAGGAAAAACATTTAAATGAATGAGGAGTTGATACTAAGGTACTAAAGTACTAAAGACAAATACGCCTTAGATCATGTCTGATTCATGTGAGCATTTCATACTAATGTGTCCTCTCACATAAAACCAATATACACTATATGGACAAAAGTATTCAGATGCTTGACCATTACACCAACAGGGACTGTAATGACATTGTATTCAAATACATATACTTTAATATGGAGTTGCAGTGATAACAGCTTCCTTTCTTCTTGGAAGGCTTTCCACAAGATGTTGGAGTGTTTCTGTGGGAATTTGTGCCCATTCATTCTATAGAGCCTTTATGAGGTCAGGCACTGATGTTGGATGAATAGTCCTGGCTCGCAATCTCTGTTCCAGTTCATCCCAAAGGTGTTCGATGGGGTTAAGGTCAGTGCTCTGTGTGGGCCAGTCAAGTTCTTCTACACCGAACTCATCAAACCATGTCTTTGTAGTCCTTGCGTTGTGCACTGGGGCACAGTCATGTTGGAATAGAAAAGGGACTTTCCCAAACTGTTGCCACAAAGTTGGAAGCATAGCATTGTCCAAAATGACTTGGTATGCTGAAGCATTAAGATTGCCCTTCACTGGAGATAAGAGGCCTAGCCCAAACCCTGAAAAACAGTCCCATACCATTATCCCTCCTCCACCAAACTTCACAGTTGGCATAATTCAGTCAGGCAGGTAACATTCTCCTGGCATCTGCCAATCCCAGAGTCACCCATCTGACTGGCATACAGAGAAGTGTGATTCATCACTCTGCACAACCTGTTTCCACTGCTCCACAGTCTAGTGTCAGTGTGCTTTACACCACTTCATCCGACACTTGGAATTGGTCTTGGTGATGTGAGGATTGCATGCAGCTGCTCTGCCATGGAAACCCATTCCATTAAGCTCCCAACACACAGTATTTGTGTTTACATTAATGCCAGTGGAGGTTTGGAACTCTTCAGCTATGAAATCAGCAGAGTGTATCACGGAGTGCTTGGGCTAAAGCAGGTATTAATGCTGCTAAACAAGGAGGCGCGAAGTCTAACACGCCTCTGGTCTTCACCAGGGACCACTGCAAGGGAGTTTGGGGTTCGCTGCAAGAGATGTGCAGTTCGCGGCCCTCCCAGATATCTACCGGCGAAGTGAGAGGTGTACGGACATGGTTGTCCAGGCAGTAGTCAAATCGTGTGGCCCGGCGAGGTACAGAGGAGCAGGCAGAAGCAGAGTCAGGGAGCCAGGGATCAGAACCAGATAAATGAGTAAATGCCAAAGGGATATCCAAAGCAGAGTCAGGAGAAGACAGGTCACAGGAATTCAGACAGAAGTCTGTAAATGATACAGGAATGCTGGAGCATAGGGACACCTAGATACTCTGGCACCCTAATGGTGTCAGAGCCTCCCTTAATTAGTGTATACTTGAAACTGATTGATGAACAGTGGTTTTTGTGATCAGAATAGCTGACCGCCATCAGGAATCTGAGGAAAAGTGTCTCGTTGCCTAGGCAAAATAGCCGCGCATGCACCCTTGAACACCGGGCCCGGCAGGTGAGAGTGGATGCATCCCGTTGCCTAGCAATGGAGCACACAACAGGAAGGCGTCCGGCCCTGGTTGCAGAGAACAAGCGGGGACGGTGCCTGACAGAGTGTTGGTGACTTTAACGCACCATGTGCCTTAGCAGTCGTTGACCACGCTCTGTCATTTTACGTGGTGTTCCGCTTCATGGCTGAGTTGCTGTTGTTCCTAAACACTTCCATTTTCTAATAATATCATTTACAGTGGAATATCCAGCAGGGATGAAATTTCACTGACTATCTTATTGCAAAGGTGGCCTTCTATCACAGTACCACGCTTTAAGTCACTGAGCTCTTCAGAACGACCTATTTTGTATCACAAATGTTTGCAAATGGAGACTGCATGGCTAGGTGCTTGATTTAATACACCTCTGGCAATGGGTCCGATTGAAACACCTCAATTCAATAATTAACAGGTGTGGCCAAATACTACTTTGATTTCCACTAGGTACTTTATTAATAAGGGGTACAAATCATTCTCTAGCTCTAGCTGTAGAAATGGCTCTTTGTGGATGCAGAGATTTAAGACATCAGAGCTCAAAGCTCATAAAATGTGCATATTTCCAGTGTGAAAGGAACACTATGAAACACATGACACGAAGGACCCTTCAACTGTTTATTTGTCATTGTGTTGAGAAAAGGGCTGTGCAAATGGTTTAGAGAGCTGATAAATGAAGTTAAATCTCTTTTAGCTTTCCCCAGATGGCCCTGCGTACCAGATATAAATAGCCATATGGTGCAGACAGTACTGCTGAATAAGTGCAATGGGTGTGAAGCCTCCACATTCTAGAATACCCTTAACACAGCAACTACTTTATACAGCACTGATGGGAAATATATCATGAACATTGGTAATGCTCCTAGATTAGACGTTACATTAAATAATACTGTAATCAGGCTGATTTATGATTTGGAACAGAAGATATAATTATTATTAGCTTTTATAAATATAGGGCCACAATATTATGCAGAGAATATTGTGTCATTCACATCAGTCCCTGCACACAGACTTAATTCACAAACACACACACTCGGTACTGTCCATTTTAGTAAGCGGCCAATTAACCTACCAGTATGTTTTTGGAATGTGGAAGGAAACCCACGCACACACAGGGAGAACGTACAAACTTCACACAGATAGAGCCCTGATCGGAAATCCAACTCATGTTCCCAGTGTTGGGAGGCTAAATGCTAACCGCTCTGCCACCGTGATGCCCGATTCTAGATGCCTTAGCATCCAGGTGCTTACTCACCTCTTGCAATAATTAACACCGTTTCTTTATAACTTCTAAATAGTACATTTTATTATACACCGAGGGTAAAAATTAAGAGCTAAGTGTTCAAAAAGATAGGCTGCTTGACGATCAAAAATAAATATTAATTAAAATTAATTAAAAAAAACTCCCTAAGAAGCAGTCTTGGAGGCGAAACACCCAGTCGGATCCCCCCGCGTGGGCGCCACCAATTAACCCACTGTCACCACTGCAAATGGTGCAGTCGCCATAGTCTGATTTAAAAAAAAAAAAATACCGGCCACTGGCAATTTACGCTCAGTACCGTGGATGTGGGAACATACTTTCGCACTCTGGCAAATATCCAGATTGAAATTTGCACTAGGTTAATGCAAAAATACCAACAGCAATTATAACACTTTCAAGAAGTGTTTAACAAAATAATACTACGGCAGATGGGACATTCTATTAGCAACCTGGGGGTACGTAATCTGGGCTTGTATCAGTTCTGTGGAGGCTTCTCCACTGACATTGTTGTGTAGGAGATCGCACTTCCACTCCACTTGTGGCGGACACACAGGTGCACAAGACCCACTGGGCAGTGCCGTAACTAGGGCTGTGCGAGAGGGGCGACCGCCCAGGGTGCAGTGTTGAAGGGGGGTGCAGTTTATGAATATTTTAGGTTAATTTTGGTTAAAATTGGGGTGCGGCAGTTTTCCTTCTTGCCCTGGGTAAGTTACAGCTCTGCCACAGGGATGCAATAAGAAGGAACAGAACTCGCCAATCCTCGCAGTCATTCTGTAGAGCTCCAAGCATGTGATCCTTATAGTCTCCAATACAGCATCCACCCCTGCAGCAGTGGCTACATGCTCTCTGAGGACATTAGGTTCACACAATGGGTCTCTCAAATGGAATTGAATCGCTGTTGATGAATTTAGCATGGCAATTGCTTGGATCTCAAACAAAATGGTCTTTGTACTGTATTTATTGTTTCATTGTTTTATTGTTACATTAAAGAGGTAATGCACTATATTATGTTCCTTACTGTTTCATGCGTCCTGGGCGGATTGGAGAAGCTGTAATGTCATGGGAACATACACATGAAAATGGAGTTTTGTTTTGAAGGCTTGAGATCATTAGCAATCTTGTAAGCAGTGTGAAGCCTTAATTGCATATTAATTGCATATTATTATATTGTTTCTCTGTGTTTGACCCACATACTACACTATGTATTGGTTTCTGTGTTTTGAGTCTATTATTTAGATGAGGCTGTGTGAATTGCTCCTCAGAATAGATGATGGTTTCCATCACACTCTAATAATAAGAGAAGGATTTACATCTCCCTGTGTTCGTGCATGAGTGCTTGATGTACGTATTCCTATAATTGTTAGGATATTTAAACCAGACTAAAAATCTCATTCATCGCTGGAAAAATGTTGTTCCAATTCTGCAGTGTGTATACACTCATGATCAGGATCTCCATAGAGTTCACAGAGTCACGAGCTTTTCAGCTGATGGATATGACAGGTGAAGAGCAGGAATGAATACATCATGCTGATCGGGACTTTTTTCTATCAGTCCTTGGTAAAATCGTTATAGATAATACATTGGGAAAAAATTTCTGTAGTGTGTACCCAGTCTTACCCACGATGGCTACAGTTCTTCAACAGACATATTGTTGCACACATTAATATATAATAACTGTATAGACTTAAAACATAGCTGGGAAGCTACAAGATCTCGGGGGAACAACAGGACTAAAAAGTTATCACAGTCCACATTTTGTGAGAAACAAGACACAACACTGTTGGTGTCTAATTAACCCCTCATTTTCTCACATAAGGTCGATATTCTAAGCCCTTACATAGCCCTAGTATTAGCCCAAGTCATTTAGCTGAAATTAGCCCAAACTTTAAGTTGGGCCCTTGCCCTAAATCAAGCCGAGTCCTAAGCAGAAAGCACAAGCCCTAAAACCCTACGAGTCCTAACCATGCTCTACTTTTACACCCTTAAACTATAAAACTGTAAGAAACAGAGTATAACTTATAGGAATGAAAATGTAAATTATATGTATTTGTCTTATTTTAGTGCATGGGTTTTCCAAAGGTATATGTGGGCCGACTCATGCGATCATTTCCCTGGGAAAGCTAATGTCTTAAAACAGGCCTGGGTACGGTTCAAATTAGCGTGACTGTGCGCTAAAAGCAATGCTGGGTCACTGTGGCGCTGTAATCAGCACACTGTCCAATGACAACTGTTTGAATGTTATCTTTCCTCAGAACTACCCTGACAGGAGGCTTCCTCAGGGGGTAAATTCCATTGTGAGTGCATTTTTGTTTAATATATTTCAACCTCTTGTATAAAACATTTTGTACAACTGAGGAAATGGCATGTGTAAAGAAAAATATTTGGAATAGAAATATTTTATGCATCCACTGTAAGTCATGTGAGCCTAGCACCGTTACAGATATGTCATGGATAATGTCAATAATCTTCATAATGCCAAATATTTCCAATTAGCTCTCTGTCCTCAGCAATGCCTTTACAAACCATCCCTTTAGCTTGGAAGTTCACGTGTAGTCAGGGTCGTCAATAATTAGTGTTTTAATCTATTAACATGTGTGTCGTGTTTCTATGTGCAGCACTGCCAAATTTCTTGGCATTATATAAATAGAATGTAATAATAATAATCATGTAATACTAAAGGGTAATCTGCCCTTTGCATAAACTACACATTGACTATAGCTCATTTCCCCTTTTTGTAATCCCTCTGTACACATGGTTTGTGTTTGTATGTAATGGGTGTACATGTGGGTTACCTTGAGACATAAGAGCCCTGAAGCAGGTTGCAAAGTCAGTCAAAGTGCCATGTCAATAAAAGGAAGACACCGTAGCACAGATATGAAAAGAAAAAGTTTTACTTAGCTTCGATAATGAGAAAACTGCATACAGAAGTGGCAGCAAGCAGTTTCCATAGCAGGGGAGCCCCCATCTCAATGTGAGATTCCTGCAATTTTTGAGGTACAGCCTGTAGTGGTGGCTAATCCAGCTGTCTATTTTGGTAATGTACACATTTCGCATGGCCAAATGACAATAATGCCACAATTAAGGCAATTGTAAACTAACTTATCAGTATAAATTATAGCTAACCACATTTGTTGGCATACCACAGCTTTGTGATTGCCTTGTGTTTCTAGCACGTAAGCAATGCAGTTCATGTACATCAGAAGTCACTAAAATTAACACTTTCCTTCCTCTATTAAAATTTTGGGACTGGTCCCTTCACATTAAAAGTCCCCATGGGTACACTTGCCAAGCTCCTGTTTATTCCAAATTATTTTATTTTGTATTATTTTTGTCTTTTAAAAAAATAAAAAATATTGAGCAATTGAAGAGTCACTGTTTATTCCAATAGTTTTCCCCTATTATCAGAAATAATATATTGAGTATTTGTATTAGATCCAGTTTACATGGGCCTCTTAGAGCTGCCTAGAAATAAAGACATAACTCAGGAGTCCTCTGTTTCCGTCTGCCCTTCTCTGCACTGCGGGGTTGTCATGGAAACAGCATAAGACTTCTCTATGTATGCAGAAGCTACAGGTCCAAGTATTATGGCATCATTCCTGGCCCCAACTCTGGATTCCCCGGCTGCCACTGACAGCTGTAAGGGTCCAGTGATGGGAACACATGTTGTGTTCCTGTAGTTTGGCTCAGGCAGCACAGGAGGTCCCCTAGATTCAACCAAACAAATCTGATTCCTGATTCTGCCCCTGTTTATTATGAATATGCACGATAGAGTTTAACATCTTAACACCTTCATGGCCAGAGGTTTCTATGGGGGGTATTCAATTGGCCGCATTACTGTAAAAAGTAACACGGCCTGCGCATTATGATCGTTATTACGGTGATAGTGCACGTAATTACCGTTATTACAGTATTTTTAACACCGGCTTTTTGCTCACAGCTCCCTGAGCTGCGAGCAGAAAGCCAGGTTAAAACTACCGTAATAACGGTAATAGTTTAAGCGCGGCGGAACTTTGGGGGAATTGAATTCTCCCCTATGCATTCATATTTAGCCACAAAATCTACTGTGATTTTCCAACATGTTTTACAGTGTTAAAACCACCCTTCTCAGTAATTCATGTACTGAGAATATGGTGCCTATATAGTAAATATACCATGGCTTTATAAACCAGTTTATTCAGTGTGCAAATATATTTTCTTATCATTCAGAAACTAAACATGTTCCAGTAACTTGGCAAAGTATAAGATATTTGAAATTTTATGTCATTCTGTTAAATACAACAATTGCTGCTGTAATCTTCCTTTAGATGATCTACATGACTGCAGAAACTTTATTGCTTTTGCTATAGTATTAGAAATACAGCAGCACTTAGCATTCCTATATGTTTCATGGTGATTTATATTACTCCAAATGGGCACATAAACAGTATCGTAATGAAGGCAAGAATAGTTACATAGTGATTAAGGTTAATAAAAAAGACAGATACCCATCCAGCTTAAACTTTCACATTACTAACATTTCAAAAATGAAGATAAACGTACAGAAATGGTCTTTATTTCGCTGTGGATCGAAATACATTTCTCTAAAAAAATATTTGGCTGTGTTCCATGGACCTCGGTGAAGCTCTATAAGGAAAATGTAATGTATTTGGTGTTTTCATACTTTCCTGCTTTAATGTAACATCTTTAATAGGTATCATGTATCGGCTATATTGTACTGTATTGTACTTATTTATTAAACTGCTAAACAAATTGCTTTTGCTAAATAAATTGCTTGTGCTTCGGAAACACAATACAATCCCTTGGGCAATGCTTATTTGAAACCTATAAAATTACTTTAATAGTAAATATGAGCTAGAGCTCAGCATTTAAACCAAAATATAAAAGTGGTTTAGGATTAGCTGCCGACATTGAAGAACAAAATCGTACATTTGATTCACTTGCACCATGGTTTGTACATGTGCAAAATTGCACCCTTTGGCCCCATGTAGAGTTGGACATATGTGTGTCTAAAAAGTACAAGTAATATGTGTTCCTCAATAGTGGCACGTATTTTAAGATACATAGTGTGTTAGATTGCATTTGCTGAGGATACATTTAAAGCCAATCAAGGTACTCTCTAAGCATACTAGAGACGCCAGTCATTATCATCAACTTGGAGGGTAATAATAATTTAAATTTTTTAAGTCAAATTTTCAAATGGTGCACAACTGGTCGCAGCAAGCCCTGGTTGCCATCCCCTGCTTGAGCATGCTGGTGTTTGTATATCTACAATCGCTAGTATGCCCTGGCATCCGGGACCCACCGTTACCTGTAGTGCTGGTCAAGCTTACTGCTCCAAGTCTACAAGAAAACAAATTTGACAATGTTGCAGACCCACATTTTCATGCGTATCTCCTGCCTCCCTGATACAGCTGCTATTATAGTGGAATCTAGCACTATTAAGTGCTATCACATATAATATATTACAATGTAGCAGGGGGGGGGCAGATAAGTCACATCGGAATATGGTCTGAAAACCCTTAATACCATTTCCACGCAGGCTGGGAGCTGGGTCACAGGGGCAATATACAGTGTCTGCCAAGCTGAAATTGCCAATTCTATAAGTTAAAAAAACCAGCATAAACGTACCTGTCGTATTAGAAATGGGTGGTTATAGAATAACATAAAACTCAAGAAAACAGGTTTCGTCGGACTTAATCCTTTGTATGCAAGATTTGTGCTTTGGGTCAGTGCCAATGTATTATTTATAAAATGCATATGGTTAATGTCTTTTCCTTCCTTCACGCACCTTACCAACCACTGTATGCTATAAGTGTAATTTAAACTAAACCAAATAAACACACGGACACGTATTAACTTTTGGCAAAAGGTCGCAGTTTTGATAATAACCAATTAAATTAAAATTCCGAATGGTGTTGGCGAGAGCAAAATGCAGTCACCTAACAACCAATCATTTAACCAAATCGTACAATGCCAAGATGGCAATAAAACTAACCAAGGAATAATCCCTTAACATTGGCCGGTGCTAAAACAGGCATCAGCGTGACTGCTCCGCCCTGGATTCGACATTGACGGCCACGCAAAGCACGCCAAGGGATCCTCCACGCAGAAGGATCAAGAGTGATGTTACTTGGAAAGGGGCAGTGACGTGCGGCCAAATAGCATAAGCACCGCTGTGATTAGTCACTGACTGCACTGCTCTCCTACCGACTGCGCCTCCTCTGTAATAAAAATTGTTAAGCCAAACCATATACAACTAGCTGGGTGGGCGGGAAGGCATCCGAGAAAGTGCGGGAAGAAAAGACCCAGCATTCCATGGGAAGTAATACTGAAGAAGCTATGCCACTCCCCATGGATCCTATTGGCTGGATATCAGCAAAACTTTAACCCCGAATGGGTAAGTTCTTGAAACTCCTAAACCAAAGGTTTTAAGTGCCCTCAGCTTAATGGCTTCACTTAGCATAGCCAAGATGATGAGTAAAGCCTATCATTCTGATTGTTGTTAGTTTAATTTGACATACAAATATTCTTGTAAAAAGTATTTCACAAACTGTCATATAGAAAAGCTGTAATTTATTAGACGTATGACGCATCCCTAATTGTTGATGAATGGTCAGTATGGTGTTAGAGACTCCATGCCTTAGCAAGACAGTGCTAATCTGATCTTTTCATTTCTGATCTGGAGTAGTCCTACAAAAGTGAACACTGATTACTTGCAGTGTCTATCTCCTAATAGTGGTGACAGCTATGTGTTAATGAAAGTCCCCTATCAAAGAAGCCAAGTAATGTTAATGGCTTCACAAAACATCAAAGCAACTCCAAGGATTCAGAGCCCCTCCTGCAGAAATTGACACACCAGGCCTGATTCATCAAGGTACATATTCTGAGCGCAAGCCACGTTTAGTGTTATACGCACGTATTTAGGCTTCGCGTACACCCAAATTCATCAAGGCACGGATCTCTAGATACCTGTACTATTGAAATCGAGGGCAGGTCTGCTGAGCTCTACTACACAAGACGCTATACTTATGTGGATTATAAATTTGCAAAAGAACACACAAGAAAATAAAAACGTTCTTGAATGAATGTTTTTTTTGGCCATTAAATACATTTATTAGGATGCTGTTAATAGCTACTGAACATAAAATATATTTTTACAGTTGCCCATTATTACAACATATTATAGCATGCATATGAGATATCATCACTACTGAGCAGGACTTGAACTAACCCTTTAGCTGAATCTAAAGACACGACAGAAAAACAAGTAACTTTGAGACACTCAGAGCTGGATTTGGACGTAGCTGCGCGCGCTTGAGTTTGGCACAACTCCTATTAGAAATTCACTACAGCAAACAACCAATCTCTGCCCAGTTCACTCCCCATATCATAGGGTGTAGTAAGTGTCCTTTACGTATGAAGATGGAGCAGACAGAGCTGCGCTCACAGACGTCTCCCGGTTCTGGGGATGTGCAGAGTGATTTTGTGGATTATACGCTCAAAATTGTCATATTCATGCTTTAATGAATCCGCAGCACTATGTTTTTCCTATCTGAAGCTGTTCCAAATTGGCAAATGGTCCTGTAAAGGTGGGGACTATCCTTATGTTGGGTACCAAGCATATGACATAATCACACAGACTGGAAATAAAATCCTAGTTAATGGTTGGGCTGAGACTCAATAATCTGACGACTGCATTGCCAGATATGTATATTTATAGCCTCAAGTATGCGTCTGGTACCTGTGTCACCGGCCATTCAGGAACCTATTACCTCTACATTCCATTACAACTTTCCGATCAGTGTACACATTAAAGTGTATGCATTAAAAGATACCTCTGTTATTCTCCCATAAATGTCTGTCGCATTTCCTTTCACATCTTGAGGTCCATCTGCAGATGAAGGCTCCAGTAATAGATGTGCACATTCACTTACCACCCCATCCTGTGACAACAATACAGACAGTGCCTCTTTGAATTTGTCAGATGTGGTGCCGGACCCTGTTGTGGGCAGCAGTCTATCACCTGCATCATGCCATGGCCCTGCTGAATTGACCATAAGACACTTGGAACCTAAGTCATCCCACTCCTAATTTCTTATCCAACATGCTGATTATGTTCCCTTCATGAGTTGAAGCAGGGACTTCAGTCTCAGGCACTGCTGAAACTTCCTTACTACCCATTTTCTCTTTTGCAAAGTTGTAGTACACACGCTAAAAAAAACAGGCTTTAGCATCCTCCAGGCTCCGTCATAATAGTGATCTGGTCGCTCTTAACTTGTTATTGTGCCCCAGGCCAGAAGTTGCAGCCTCCTTGACCCTTTTCTGCTTCTGGGGCGGTTTTCCCCAGGGAAGCTTCAAACATAATAGTGGATTCTCATCCTCTGCTCAAGCTTTCACCTAATGCTGGCAAGGCCACCACTACTAACTCACACGGCTCCTTTGAGGCAGCAGAGGTCACTCCCTCATACCTTGCCATAGTTTCAGAGCTGGATTCCCCAATTCAGAAAACTCTGGACCCTTCACCTAGATCCCAGCTCTCACTGCATCTAAAGTTGCCTCCCAGACTGCATCATATGGCATCCTCTCTTTCCATTGTTTGCTGAATGCATTGAATGACACCATCAAGAAAACATCTAACAGAGACTGAAGTTACCACAACCTATTCTGGAAACATTTGGAGGTGAATGCACTTTCGAATTTTATACCACTACAGCTCCAGACATGATGACACTCTCCTCCTCCCCCACTTCCTGTTCTTTAACCCACCTATGCAGGACTTCTAAAGTCTTATGCATTCCAAATGTTCCCTCAACAGAGAAATCTCATTGTTCGTCCTCTTGAACCAATAACTCTTGTTGTGTTACAGTGTGTAGTGGAGATAGTTTGTAGATCTACATATCTTCCTGGGCATGTGGTGTATTTATAGGAAATGCAGCTCTCCTCAGGGTATAGTAAAGGTGTGGAGGGTAATGCGGCCAACTTTATGTATGTTGGGGTTTGCTGTAGAATCCAAGAGATGTGTTACGTGTACAGTCATGGCCAAAAGTTTGGAGAATGACACAAACATTGGTTTTCACAAAGTTTGCTACTTCAGTGTTTTTAGACTGTTTTGTCAGATGTTGCTATGGTATACTGAAATAAAATTACAAGCATTTCATAAGTGTCAAAGGCTTTTATTGACAAATACATTAAGTTTATGCAAAGAGTCAATATTTGCAGTGTTGACCTTTCTTTTTGACGACCTTTGCAATTCGCCCTGGCATGCTGTCAATCAACTTCTGGGCCACATAGTGACTGATGGCTGTCCATTCTTGTCTAATCAATACTTGGAGTTTGTCAGAATTTGTGGGTTTTTGTTTGTCCACCTGTCTCTTGAGGATTGACCACAAGTTCTCAATGGGATTAAGGTCTGGGGAGTTTCCTGGCCATGGACCCAAATTTTTTATGTTTTGAACCCCGAGCCACTTAGTTATCACTTTTGCCTTATGGAAGGTGCTCCATCATGCTGGAAAAGGCATTGTCCATCACCAAACTGTTCTTGGATGGTTTGGAGAAGTTGCTATTGGAGGATATTTTGGTAATATTCTTTATTCATGGCTGTGTTCACAAAGCAGTAAACTTTGTGAAAGCCAGTACTTGTGTCACTCTCAAAACTTTTGACCATGACTGTACAGGGTAAAACTGTACATGGAGCTGATCTTGTTTCTTTGGAAAGTTGTTTCAAAAAAAGTAATATAGAAAGGTAATACTGCTTTCATACTGCCACCCAGGCAATATCCCGGGTATATGAACCCGGGATATTGCCGGGGGACCGAGGGGGGCAGAGGCTCCCCCAGAGTCAAATTCCCGGGTCCCCGTTCATACTGAACACGGGTCTGCCCGGGGTCTCCATGGCAACATCTCAAGAGGAGCTCTGATTGGCTCCTCTTGTGATGTTTTTTTCTTTGTTTTTTTGTTTTACTTTAACATTGTGTCTGGTGAGACCCGGGTTGAAAAACCCGGGTCGCACCATTCATAGTGCAGGCTTCCCGGGGCAGACCCGGGAATTACCCCACCAAAAGACCCGGGTCTAATTCCCGGTTCTGATGATCCGGGAATTAGACCTGGGACCATTCATACTGCACCTCAACCCGGGTCGTTTGGGCTTGCCCCGGCAAAAACCCAGGTTTTTGGTGCAGTATGAATGGGGTATCATTTGCAAGAAATTGAACCTGTCAAATTCTCCGTCCACTAAAACACTGGTTTCCCCTTGTCATATTATTTATTATGGTCTGTGATCTTGCCTTGCTACTTCTATTATTGTTACCTGTGTACCAAACATACCTTTCCTTGACTACATCTCTGCTTGATAACCGTATATGGACCTTGGCTTGTATAAATACGCTTCACTTCTTCCTGCACTGACTTTGGCTACTTCCTAATTCTTTCCCCTCTAGCAACTGGTCTCCTTCTCTGATACCAGATCTGTTACATTTAAGTTCTGTATATAAGTGTATTGGGACTGTAAATAAGGGTATTTGTACTGCAGTAACCTTTCAGATATAGGGATAACCTTAGTCTATTAGTTTTTCCTTTTTCTTTTCAGCTCTGTCTCAGCCTTCAGGGTTGTTAAACTGTATAAAACATTGTCCACTGAAAGTTAATTTGGCTAAATGAAACTGAATACTGGGTTAACTGTGCCTGATTCAATCTCACTCTGCTAGACATTTTATTTACTCCTACGCATTCCTCTGGACACATGTCACATTTCCTGAACAGGCTCAGAGGCCCATAAGAAACACACACACAGTTCCTTAGTCTATAGCAACCAGACTTTTCTAAGCCGTTTTACACTCCTTGACCCTGAGTCATTAACAAACGCAAAACGAACACACTTACAGTACATCGGGTATACACACGTCCATACTCAACAAGGACCATATCTGAAGATACGCCTGTGGATGAATACAGGTCTAAGTCTGCTCTGCTCTATGACACAATTCACTTCATAATCACTAGTAATGGAAGAGTGAATCACGTAGCTTGGAGAAGCCCAAAGCCAATCTGACGCTCAGGCCCGGCGCTCCCATTAGGCAAGGTTAGGCAGTTGCCTAGGGCGCCGGGCTCTGCAGGGCGCCTCAAAATTAAAAAACAATGACTATTATAGTTTAAAACTGTGCGGCGACCGCTGAGTATACCTTAAACGGCCGCCGCACAGCTTGAGATCGATCCACGGGGAGGTGGAGGGGCGATGGATCACCACCGCCGCCCTCCCCTCCAACAGCTGATGGGGCGCTCTGTCTCCTCCCCTCCACTCACTGACTGTCAGCGTTACATCATCACCACGGCCGACAGTGTCAGTGAGGGACGGGACCCGACAGAGAGGAGCAGCGCCAAGGTAAGGAAAGACGGGGGGATTTTTTTACATTGTACCGGGGGGGGGGCGGATTTTGTTACATGTACCGGGGGGGGGGGGGGGGCGATTTTTACATTGTGCCTAGGGCGCCGAGGACCCTAGCACCGGCCCTGCCGACGCTGCTGCATGTGCTCAAGTTTGGCACGCACTTAATGTACATTAACTATGTCCATATGAAGTTGTTGGCTGTAGTAAGGGTCTTTGCTCTCGAAGATGAATTGGACGTTCCTGCGTTCTCTGGTGTCTGGTTCATCCTTGGCATACTGCACCTATCAGCATATATTTGCCTTAAGCATCAGGCCCCTTGTATCAAATTGTGATCTTTTCTGTTTGTCATCTGATAAGGAATAACTACATGATGTAATATAGCATAATGTGTACATTTGTAATAGCTTTAGTGATGGACAGGATTTCAATCTACTGGATATATTTAAAGGAATAGTCCAACTTTGTCGATTTTATTTTTTTGTTAAATAGACCTTATAGAGTTTGCTCAGGCCATAAAATCCATCCCATACTTCCTGTTAGGTCCCAAATAAGGTAAAACAATTACCAATTCATCAGGAGTTGAAAATAAAGGAACAAGTGGAAACTCTAAATAGACCAAAATGGTCTATTTTGTAATTACAAGTGCAGGTCTATCTTTCAGTATTGGTTAGATACACTCTAGTGTAGTGTGTCTAACCTTACCTGGATGTGAGGATTTTCCTCTTCAATGGCAACAGTTCATCAGCAGTCCTCTGTATGTGTGGCTGGGAAACTTCACATACAAGTAATGTTATTTATGTTTTGCTACAGAGTGAATTTAATCAATCGGAAAAGTTAGGTAGGCATTTAAAGACTTTTTAGGATTTAATTTGTAATTATAACTGGGGATTTATCCCTAAATATCGCCAGATATCACTAATAAAAGCACTGTAGTTTGTAAATTCACATTTTTGACCTATTCTTCCTAATTCAATGTATTTAAAGTTTCTAAAGCAGTGTGATCTAATAAATAGAAGGGGAGCATGAGGTCAAATGCCCTCAGCTGGTCTTGTTTATACATATGAGGGTTAGCGCTGAGAGAGATAGGAATTCCTTTAATGCTTTATTTAGAGCACTAAGGAATTAAAAGTCTCCTACCCTAATTTTCTCTTCTTAAGTAGGTGCAATTAAAAGTCTTTAAACTCTTTGGCTATACAGCTCAGGGGGCTTAAACGACCAAACAGTGTTGAACCTCCTGTTTTAAACACAGTGTGAATCATACTTAAAGGATGCAGGAAATTCTGGATTAAGGCCCAACATTTGGGGAGTTTAAGTAGGGCAGTTGCCTGTAGCCATGACCCTCCTGGGGACTACTAAGTCCTGGCTATAACTTTTTTATTTTATTTTTACAAAATCATTCCACTGTTCCACAGTGATGTATTACAGTTGTTAAAGTGTAGACAGGAGCGCTAGTTAGATAACAGCGCTGAGCAGTTGTACTGTGGACTCTGGTTACTAGGGTCCACTGCATAATTGCCCAGGGCTATTACATCTCATACCTGCCAACAACAGTGGTAGTGACTTGAGTAGGAATGGAGAGATGGCTGGTAGGACAGATCAGAGAGGGTTCAGTCAGTTAGGTAAGTACCCATACTTAAACTGAACCAGATATGGCTCTGTACATGATACCTAGTGCCAGATATGTCTATGCACTTGGCACTAGATATGGCTTTGCACATTAGACTTGGCACCAGATATGGCTCTGCGCTTTAGACTAGACACTAGATATATTTCTGTATATTACATTTGGCACTAGATATGGCTAGACATGGCACCAAATATATGTTAGTATATTACACAAAGCACCAGATAAATCTCAAATGAGAATCAGATATTGCTCAAGATATTATACTTGGCATCAAACATGGCACAGATTCATTATGATTGGCAACTGATATGGCTTAACTTTGCATGCTTGTCATGAAGTATTGCTCAGCATCTTGTTCTTAGCAGCAGATGTAGCTTTTGTCACTACCCACATAACACCAGTTTCACACACATACCTCCCTGCCCACTGAAGATCCCTCTACCACAATGCTCTCCCCATATGGTAGAATGGCTATCGCCATCAGGGTCAAGCTGCGAAAACTGAACATGTTATATGTGGCACCGGATACGGCTGAGCATGTTTTACGTGGCACCGGATACGGCTGAGCATGTTATACGTGGCACCGGATACGGCTGAGCATGTTATACGTGGCACCGGATACGGCTGAGCATGTTATACGTGGCACCGGATACGGCTGAGCATGTTTTACATGGCACCGGATACGGCTGAGCATGTTATATGTGGCACCGGATACGGCTGAACATGTGATACGTGGCACCGGATACGGCTGAGCATGTTTTACGTGGCACCGGATATGGCTTGTTGAGTCCTGCTCATACTGCTTGGCATTGTAGATGTTTACTGAAGCTGAGCCAGTAGCTGCTAGTCACATACAGTCAGCTCCAGTTTAGTGAACACATAACATGGCAGCCTCCATGAGGCACTGAGGGAAACTTTTATGGGCTGCAGCATGAGATACTGATCCCTTTTGTTTATTTATTTATTTTACAATGAGGAGAGTCTGTGTAACGGGTGGTTTGTACAGCGGACAGACAAAAACTGGCTCCTCATTTACTGGCAGCAACTAAAGAATTGGATGCAACCAGAGACCGCCCCCCCCCCCCCCCCCCCCTCCATTTCAGTCATTGAGAATTACATCTGGCATATTGCATGCAAAGAAAAGCCACAATAATTTGATCAGATATGGACCTTGTGATTCTTTACACAAAACAGTTTCCATATTGATCCCCCTAGGTTGGGCTCTACCCCCTGAGCCAGGAAAAAGAGGCTTCTCCATCACTTCTACAGAGTCTGCCTCCTTTCTTTGGGATCCCCTACCAGGTTTGACCGGACCCCCTGTCATTATAACTAAAGAACGTTTATTTTTCTTTATTTTTCTCCCTTCGTTTTGAACTTTATAAACCTCGCTTCTCCATGTAAATATTTATTTGTGTATCTTGTTAATACCATTCTGGATAACTGGGTGGTGTTTCTCTGTCTATACCTGTTTGCCAAGCACTATACCTGCATCATTTGCACATATTGTGAAAATTCTTCCACTCTGCACATAGTCTATATATCAAGACAATAAGCCATAGATATAGATCAATATGAAATAGATCATTATAGAGATGAAAAGCAAACATTATCTCTGTTTTACTCTGAGTTCATATGAGGCATTCTCATATTTGTATTAATATAAACGAGACAGTTTGTAATGAAATGACAGAAGTGAAATCCTCCATCCAATGCATTCCCCTACATTTTACAAATTGATTGCTTTGACTTAGAGTTCAGCCAGTCATAGATTGCCTCTTCTGGCTATGTCTGGTATTACAGCCTGTGCTTAACTTGTTCCATATACAAGTACAACTACGTTAACTTTGATTCGTTCTGTGAAAACTCATTTGTGCGGAGTCCATGACTGAATGTAGTGGGGAAAGTTTCCTTTTGTTGACAAATCAAAACTCTTTGTATGTGACAGCACATTTCTAGGCATATTCCTATCAATGCAATAAAAAATTTCAAAAGTATAATAGTGACACATAATAAAAGTTAGTCCTGATGTTCCCTTACAACGGTATATTTAAGATATACAGTATATTTATACCCTTATGTATGCATGAGGTGGATTAAATATTGTTCATATTTATAACTAGAAATATCAAGTAGAAATTTATTTATTTATTCATGTTCATAAATTAGTCTCATCGTGCATTATGGCTACCATTATTATTATTAATTAGTTATATATAATAAAGAAGTTAAGCTTTGTATTGTATGTCCTGAAGTCCCTGTTAACTTAATGATTTGTTTTATTATCATTTTTAAAGTACATTGATTAAGGTCAGAAAACCGTTTTCTTATCAATTTTCATGTCCTGCATGTCAGGGTGTCTCCAGTTTTGAAGTCTTTTGGAGTAGAACACCCTTTAGTCAATCACATTATCGGAATACTTAGAGCAGTCCATAGTATTCCAGGATATTAATCTGCTTATCTGATTGGAGGCAGTGACCTGAGAGATTTATAGTTTAATTAGCAGGGTCCTCAACAGCACTGTAAAACTGAAACAGGAAAGTTGTACAGTTAAATGCACCTCAATATAAAATGATAATTACAAAAACAAGTATCTACCGTTATTTGGCTAATTCCCTTCAAAACAAAATAATTAGGGCTCTGTGTACTAATTTATATAGAGCCCTAGTGCATGGATTTTATGATGTGGTTGCATATCTTCCTTGACAACTGCCTGCCAATGCCCTTAAGTGAAATGTCCAGCGTTCGCTCAGTCTCTCACCCATGTATACAGGTCAGTGTGGGCAGAGTTCCCCACACATGCAGGTGTGAAGAAAGATGGAACACAGTTGAAGCGGGTAAAATGGTCCACAGACATAGCGGGTAATTGGTGCCAGGTCATCTTCTTTGGACAAATAAATGATATATGTATATTTATTTAAAGTCTATAATTTGGGGAACTGATCTCTGTTTTACCATAACTACACCTGCTGAACTACTCTCTGAAATGTTTTTCGCTATACTGTATGGTCCCATAGATCAGGGTACCTAGGATCCTCATATTCAACTCACATTTTTTCATATTATCATTCACCTACACTCTTGAATTCTGATACTTTCATAGATCAAGTGTAACTACTACTCCTGAACTCCTCTTGTCTTCACATCTGTTTGTATCTGTATCTTGGCACATCACTCCAAACTCTCAACTCGACAACACAGATGTGGGGAATATATTCTCACTCACCCAGATCCCGCTCTTCTCATTCCCACCATGTCACACACTGTTACAGGCAGGGAGGACTGGAAACTTTTAACCCGGGGGGCAAAGATCTGACATTTTAAAGTAAAAAAAAGTGCAGGTGGCCCGCTGACCCAGCCTAAGGTAGCCCACTGTGAGACCAGCCTGTCCTTGGTTACAGGGCATCCTAAGCTCAATGCCCGGACTTACATAACTCAATAAAATTTGATCACACAGAGAGTTTTATGTCATAACCTACATATTTCATTTCACACAAATATGAAAGTGATATGTAAAAAAAATTAACAACATAAAACCCTAACAGCGAACAAGTACATCACTACACAGATTATGTAAATAACATATATTAACAAACTATCCTGAAATATAAATGAATAACCTAAACAAATGAATATTGTTCACATTGCGTCAAACATATTTTTTGTCATAGATTTTTACACTCAATGTAGGAAGCTTGTCACAGGTTACACTATTGTACGAGAAATTGATTCAGGAGTTGGTCATGAAGGAAACAGAGAGGTGAGTTGCCAGGAGATACTGATTAGAGAGATACAAGGTACATGGTAATCAATGTTGGACTGCTAATTAGTGGTGCTAATGATTTATCTACAAAATAAACCTGACGTCCCACAAGTGCAAACTATAAGACTAAAAAATAGAATTGTGATTGAAATATAAATTAATCGTGTGACACACTGGTAAAATTAAGGGGGTCGATTTATTTTCCTCGCATTAGTAATAATTTCTTATCGCATTGATAAGACATTATGTAACTAATGCCAATTTATTAACATTGGCCTGGCGAATAGTCTACACTAAAGTGATCACAATTGCAGGTTCTATTGGCCTGTACAGAACTTGCGATGGGGAGTCACACAAAGCCAGCCAAGGGGGAGATCCGAATATGCGTCTCATGCGATGCTCTTCCCATAGAATAGAATGGCTAACCCCATCTTCAGTAAACAGAGCATGTTTAAAATATGGGCATACAAGGTAGACAAAATAAATGTAGACATGAAAACAACGAGTCAGGGGAGGCCTTGCACATCTGAGTGCTTATATACTATTTGGAAGAGGGCACAGCTGAAGGAAGAGGAGTGAGTGTGGTTCACAATGGAAATTGGGACAATTGTGAGATGTACTAGTGAGTATAGTACAGATGTGAGTAGAGTAAGCTCTAATAAAGAGATGGGCTTTCAGAGACAGTTTAAAGATTTGAAAACTGTACGTGAGTCTGATTGGGCATGGTAAGGAATTCCATAAGTGGGGAGCAGCAAGGGAGAAGTCTTGTAGGCGAGAGTGAGAGGTGGATACAACAGACGAGACAAGGCGCAGGTCAGAGGTAGATCTAAGAGGGTGTGAGGCAGGGCCGTCTCTTCCATTGGGCACAATGGGCAGGTGCCCGGGGGCCCGTCCGAGGCAGCGCTGCAAAAAAAAATCCTGCAAAAAAAAAAAGAAAATACTTACCTTGCGGTCATGCGGTCACATCAGCTGGCGATGCGGCTCCCTCCCTGGTCCCCTCTTCCGTGCTGTGATGTCACGCCCAACATTCACTGCAAGCACAGCACGGAGAAGCGCAGAACAGAGAGATTCAGCGCGGAAAAAAAGAAGAGAAGGGGATCGAACTTAAGGTAAGTTAAGGGGGCCCCTATATATATATAAAAAAATGATTTTATATATATATATACAGGGTGATTCAAAAGTCGCAGTACACCCTTTTATTTCAAAAATTCTACAGGAATTGGGCCGATTAGCCGATTTCAAGATGGCGCCCATGTTTGGTACAAACCGTAAAAGATAGACCACGTCACCCATACCTTACTGGAGTATTCAGATTTCCCAATTTCCTTTAGTTTTTGAAATAAAAGGATGTACTGCGACTTTTGAATCACCCTGTATATATATATATATATATACTCACTTTGTTTTACATACATATATATTTTTTTTACACACACACACACTATATATATATATATATATATATATATATATATCTCTATATCTATAATATAAACGCCTAGTGGCGTGTGTTAGTTTGTGTGTGTGTGGGGGGGAAAAACAAGCTGCAGCGCCACCTGCTGGGCAGAGTTATACACTGACCTACTAAATTCTTAGTGTGTGTGGAAAAAAAAAACTCAGAAAGGGCTGAAATTTGGTATACTAAGATGTTTTTAATTTATTAATTTAATTTGTTAATTGTTAAAAGTGTTTATAAAGATTTAAAATATATATATATATATATATATATATATATATATATATATATATATATATATATATATATATATATTTCTTATAGGAGAAGTGACAGTTGGGAGTGGTTGGTTGTTGCCGGGGGTGACAGTTGGGAGTGGTTGGTGGTTGCCGGGGGAGACAGTTGAGAGTGGTTGGTGGTTGCCGGGGGTGACAGAGCGAGAGGAGTGTGATACTCAGGACCGCTGAGAGAGATCCCTGTGTCTGGATAGACATCTGGATAGATGTGGCAATAAAGATGAAGGATGAGGTGATGGAGAAAAATGATGAGGTGGTGACATGTGGACAAAACCACTTTAAAGAAGGGCGCTTGCCTCGGAAAGTAACGCTATTCCCCTGAGGAGGCCTGGGCTAGCCCCAAATGCATGACAAGAACCTTTTTAACACCTTAAGTAGCTTGATTTGAATGCAATGAATGCATGAGTATCTTGCACGGGTTAACTTGTATATATATATATATATATATATATATATATATATATGTATATTTATATTTAGGGGCCCCGGTGCACTGCATTGCCCGGTGGCCCATAATGTAGTTAAGGTGGCCCTGGTGGGAGGGAGAGTATTTTGAAATGAGATTTGAGATGAATGCAGGGGTAGTGCTCTTGAGGGCTTTGTAGGTAAGAGTGAGTGAGCTGCATTCGGTTATGGAGGACACAAGGAGCCAGTGTAGAGATTTGCAAAGTGGTGCATCAGATGTGGAGCAACAAGAGTAGAAGATGAGTCTAGCCGCAGGATTTAAGATGGAGTTGGGATAGATGGATGCCAGATAGTAGGAGGTTGCAGTAGTCAAGGGGGGAATTATAGGTGAATGCATGAGTTTTGATAGTATCTTGGGTAAGAAAAGTGATTATTCTGGCAACATTCCTTGAAGAATGTAAAATATAGTTCTGCAACACAAAAAAGGCAGTAGGCAAGAATATAATAAATATACTAATAGAGTTCAGGAAGGCTGTATTTGTAAAGATAAGAAGATGTCTAGAACTGGGAGGACACTCTTTTAAATTGGAGAGAGAAACTTTGAGAGGTAACATAAGGAAGTGCTTTTATTTTACAGAAAGAGTGATAGATGCATTGTGGTGGGGACTCATACAGTACATTTAAAAATGCAAGGAAAAATATATGGCTATTGTTAAAACGTAGAAAGAAAGTATCTAGAATAAAAGAGGAAGTACATACAAAAAAATGCAGACAAGATAGACGTTTATGGGTTTTTTTACTGTCAAATTCTGTGTTTCTCTCATTGCCCACATATTGGACTGGTCTATAGATTGAAATTGGACTGGTCTATAGAAATGATGCAGCACTATGTATACTGCACATAACACACTGTAGTATTGATAGTAAAATTCTTGAAAGCCATTTTCCCCATCTAGTGGCCATTTCTCAGAATGCAGCATCTTGTCATGCTGGTTTTCAAATCTAGTTACCTAACAGACTAACACTGGATTTATTAGGTAAGTTAGTAAACTGCTTATCATTTTCAAAAAACACCTTTGTTGAAGTTGCACTAGCCTCAAACCTAGATGGACACAAAAGGCCTCATAAAGAGTTAGGAGCAAAGCAAAAACAGACCAAATTTTCACCTTAGCAAAACCATATTGCACTACGGAGAGGCAAATTAAAAATGTGCAGGAATTTTTAGAGTTGGGAAGGGGGTGTCCTAGCTCAATTCTATGTGAAAAATCAAGCAGGTAAACAATTATTATGTCATTGTGATATCATGTCATATAGATTATATATATATATATATATATATATATATATATATATATATACATACAGTGCTTGTTTTGACCGGGTTCCGGTACCTTTTTTCTACAGATTTTTAAACTTTTGAACATTTGGTCCACGTCTTCTTTCATTTTTTTTTCTGTGCGGTGCTGCTACAGTGCAGCACCCCATCTCAGTGTGTGCCCTTATTCCAGATCAGTTAACATCAGGCTACAAAAAACAAGGGGGGCAGAAAGAGAGGGTTACAAAAAACGAGGGGGCAGAAAGAGAGGGCTACAAAAAATATGAGGGGGGAGAAAGAGAGGGCTAGAAAAAAAGAACTTACTATGAACATTTGCCTTAAATACAATAATTTAAATTTATGTTAAGAACATATAATTTTTTTTAATAAAAGATTAAAAAGATGTGAGTCCCGGCACCTTTCTTCTTACAAAAAATCACTGTGTGTGTATATATATATATATATATATATATATATATATATATATATATATATATATATTTAACAAGTGGCAATAAAGAAAATTGAAAGCTTTACAGTGAAAGCAGTAGGAGAAGTGGCGGTATGGCGCACTTTTTACCACTGTATATATATATATATATATATATATATATATATATATATGTCAAGCTAGACAAAATACATGCAGACATGAAACATAGGGTATGGAGGACCCTGTTCATTAGAGAGCTTACATTCTAAGTGGAAGAGGGCACAGCTGAAACAAGAGGAGCGAGTGTGGCTCAGAGTGGAGATTGGGACAGTTGTGAGAGTGAATTAATATGAATACTGTTATCAGGAATAAGGTAAGCTCTAAAAAAGAGATGAGTTTTTAGAGAGCGTCTAAAAATTTGAAGGTTGTGGGAAAGTCTGATTGGGCGTGGTAAGGGATTCCATAAGTTGGGAGCAGCACGGGAGGAGTCTTGTAGGTGGGAGTGAGAGGTGGTTACCAGAGACGAGACAAGGCGCAGGTCAGAGGTAGGTCTAATAGGGTGAGAGGGAGAGTATTTTGATATGAGATATATGAAGGGGTGGATTTGTGGAGGGCTTTTGGATTAAGGTGATTCATTTGAATCGGATTCTGGAGGATACTGGGAACCAGTGTAGGCAATTGCGAATTGGTGCAGCAGTTGTGGATTGAAGTGTGGCTATATGGGTGTCAGGAATGCAGATAGCAGGTGGTTGTAGTAGTCAAGGCGGGAGAAAAGGGCGTATTCTGACAATGTTTTTAATATGGAGTTGGCAGGACTGGGAGAGAGTCTGGATGTGACACCCGGGCATTGGACTTGGGAAACTGAGGAAACTGGGTTGTTATCGACAGTGAGGGAGATTTGAGGAGAGATGGTGGCTCTGACATGAGGCAAGATAATCATCATCATCACCATTTTTTTATATAGCGCCACTAATTCCGCAGTGCTGTACAGAGAACTCACCCACATCAGTCCCTGCCCCATTGGGGCTTACAGTCTAAATTCCCTAACACAAACACACACACAGACTAGGGTCAATTTGTTAGCAGCCAATTAACCTACCAGTATGTTTTTGGAGTGTGAGAGGAGACGGAAGCACCCGGAGGAAACCCACGCAAACACGGGGAGAACATACAAACTCCTCACAGATAAGGCCATGGTAGGGAATTGAACTTATTGACCCCAGTGCTGTAAGGCAGAAGTGCTAACCACTTAGCCACCGTGCTGCCCAAGATGATAACCTTCATCCATGTGGAGATAGCAGAAAGACAGTTGGTTACACAAGATGGTACAGAAGGGGAAGAGATATAGATTTGGGTGTTATCAGCGTAGAGGTAGTTCTGGAGGCTGGATGAGCGAATGAGCAGGTATGACAGGATCAACAATAATTGGCATTATCAGTACCCATTCCTGGCCAATAAAAATTATGCACTAAGCAAGACTTAGTCTTCTGTATGCCTAAAGTCCCAGCGGGACCACATGAGCTACCCTGAGTAACCCATTTTGATACTCCTGGGATGTCACTAGTCGTTTCTCAGTCACCCCAGCCTCAGGTACGTCTGTAGCTACACTTTCCCTATACAATCTTCCCTGTTCCCAAAACACTCTTTCCTTATCAGACTCAATGGGAGGCCTTCCTGTCAGGCTTCTCAGAGGTTCCAATGTAGTGTCAATGTGAAAATGTGCTTGTTGAAAAGCCTGGCTTCTCAATTGCTCAGTGTCTGGTGACAAGGCATCCGTAACTACATGTGCTGGATGGAGGGGGGTAGAGGGGGAGTTTCTGTGTCAGAGTGACGTTCTGCTGGTCGCCCCCTTCACTCTTCCTAAGGGTTAATTGTGATGACCTAGCCTGCACTTCTTGCCTGCATGTGACCACTGACACTGAAGAACATCATTATTACTAGAGACATAGTGAGATATCATTCTGCTTAAATTATATCCAAGCACAACATTTGTAGGAATATTGTCTGATACTCCTACTTCCCTTAGACAAGGCAGGTTGTGTTCCTCTCACACCTTGCACAGATATAGCTTGTCTTGGAATGATGTCCTCTGAGCCCACAATCTCCAAGCGCACTTGGGTAACATCAGCGGCCATGTCTCTTAACACCACAGTTACCTTGTCACCAACCGTGACCGTTTGCAGGTTGTCATTCCGGCTCACTTAGGGTCAAGCAATACATAGGACAGCTGGAGAAGATCGGAGGGGAGGGGGTCCCCTAGTAGAGGTTGTTGATTTCTTCCTCTCTGGACAGGCAGCACTGAGGTGCCCCACCTGGTTGCACACAAAACACCGGCGGGTGTCTCCCAGAACAGGCTTTCCCTCCACCCTCCCAAAAGATGAGGAAGGAACAACAGATGAAGGTGCAGAGGGGTGCGGTGTTGCTCCACCTGGCCGCCCCCCTTTTCATGCAGACTGCCCGGACACAAACCTATTTTAGCTGGGGGTGCCCAAGTAACAGCGTACTTGCCAGCAAATCTAGCTGCCTCCTCCCATGATTTAGGATCACGTTCCACTACCCATTCTTTCACATCGGCTGGGCACAAAGTGATAAACTGCTCCTGGATCACTAAATCATTCAGAGCATCAAAGTTGGTGATATTTAACTGACCAATCCACCGTTGGTAAGAAGCAGACAGTTGTGCCACAAATCCTGAATAAGTATCAGAGGCTTTGAGCTTTAACTGTCTCAACTTTTGTTTGTGACCCTTAAAACACTGCAATAGGGCACAAAGAAACCTGAACTTATTAAGTGTAATTTCACATGGAAAATAAATCCACAATGCTTAAAATAAAAACAATTAACAAAATGGCATAGAAAGATATAATACAAGAATCTGTTGTAATGTAAAAAAAACAAAAAACACCCCATAAATATTATTCCTTTAATTTGCATACCAAACATGACTCCTGTAAGAATGATATTTGCGAAAATATGATATGACATTTTCCTGTGTTCTTCTTTTCCTTCATTGACACTTATCCCAGATGATATGCCTTCCCTCCCAGTGGAGATGTCCTGAGGTATTCGTTATGTTTTTGGGGTTACCTTAAATAGAGATTTCAAAGACCCCAGGTTTTATGGGTTGGTTATGAAAAGTTGACAGTGACAATGTCTACAGTGAAAATGTCTACACTAAAATGTCTACAGTCATAAGATCAACACAGTTATAAGGTCGACAGTCATAATGTCTACATGTTCAGAAGGTCGATACAGTTAAAATGTCGACATGTAAAATGTGTACAGGGTTGTAAAGTCAACAGTCAAAATGTCAACATAAAACACTAGATTTAAAACAGCAATACATAAAAAAAAAAGCCCGGAGCTCAAGCCTTGAGAAATCCTTATGTTTTATATATCACTGATATGCCATAAGAGCTCACTTGCAATGGGAGCTCTTAGAAGCATCGCATATGAGGGTTTTTAATTTTGCAAAGCCAAGGAACCTTGGATTTATTACAGATGATGACCCTGGATGTAGGTGAGCAATACAGAGGGTGAATGAGGGTAGTGTATGGGTGTTTTTATTTCAATTAAAACACTTAATGACATATTCCTCATGCTCCAGTTTACAATTTACGATGTCAGTTATCTAAGCCCTCTTGGGACAAAGTCAGATATCTGTTTATTGTGTACCAAAAATCCACAAATAAAAGTAAAAAAATAAACAAAAATAAACCCCTTAATGGCAGTCTGCGCATGCTAAGACCAGTAGACCACTATGGACAAAATGAATTTTTACAATCAAATAATTATTATCACCCCGCATCCACCGCCCCAGGGGTGTGGGAAGAGCCCTAGAGTTATCAATATGGGGCTGGTTAAAACTAGGGGGGAACTCCACATTTTTTTTTTTGCAGTCCCGATCTCCCTAGGTAATCCAGCCCTGTGCTGACCAGCCTGGGGTTGGTTTGGTAGCATGGCAGAGGAACCCAATGCTTTCTGTCTCCTCGATTTTGATAGATATATATATATATATATATATATATATATATATATATATATATTGTGACACTGGAATGAAACTAAATGGCAGAGGTATGTGTCCCAGGCTTTCTGATTTGTGTTCGTAAAAACACCAGGGAGAATATGTAGGTATGTGGGGAAAGCTTCCCAGAGGGTGTTTTACTGCTACAGTAAAACATGGTAAGGGTCCCTGGTGTTATGTAGGGAGAGAGCAGGGTGGGCTCCATACATAAGGCCCAGTCTAGGTCTTCTGGTCTGCCAGTCTCTAAGCTGACTGATCAGGAGTTGCACCTGGGGGCGCCCCCGTCCCCGACCGATCAATACTGCTGCTGAGCACTTTCAAGGGCCCCCTGGATGCCATAGGCCCCTGGGCTGTAGCCCAGTTAGCCCTATGGTTAATCCGGCCCTGGTTTTCCCCAGTGTATGTCTAGAGAAAATGCCACTGTTTTTGTGCTGGACTCAACTTGAGATGCATCTAAATCAAAATATGCAAAAAAATATGCTTTTTTTTTTACATTCGTTTATTCCCTACGTAGTTCTGAGCATATTCACCCCCTATGTGCCCATCAGGTGGCAGAGTGGTTGGCAGTACTACCTCACAGCACATGGGGCCGGTTCTACTCCAACCAGCACTATCTGTGTAGAGTTTGTTTTTTTCTAACACAGTCTTAAAACATTAACTGGTAGGTTAATGTTAGTGTGTGGTTGTGCAGTAGAGACCATAAACTCCACTGCAGCAGGGATTAAATATTCTCTAAGAAGCACTGTGTTATAAATTGGCACTATAAAAGGTTAATAAATGAATAACCTGACATTTTCTAAAATTGTAAGAAGAATATTCTGACCATACAGTACTGGTTTATCATCTGGAGAGGGTGTTACGTGCAACACAGAAATGGAAGTTGCTCAATCAATTTATAAGTTCACAGAAAGTGATAGAGAGGAGAGTTTATATATAGAAAAACAGACACATAAAAAGAAACAGCACCCTGCTGTGAACCAGTATGAGAGGTGCTATACTATTTGTACATAAAAGGTAGGAGTCTTAGTTGCACACAAGATAGTGCCACATGCCCAGAGCCCCATGTTACTCCAGGCAGGCCCTGCGCTCCCATTAGGCAAGGTTAGGCACTTGCCTAGGGCGCCGGGCTCTGGAGGGCGCCACAGAATGGTAAATTACTTTAAAACTGTGCGGCGACCGCTGACCATACCTGTCACGGCTGCCGCACAGCATTCAGATGCACGGGGAGGGGGGAAGAGGCTATTGCTCACGACCGCCTCTCCTCCCCTCCACTCACTGAGTGGGGGGGGGGGGGGCGCCGATTTTGTAAAAATGCGTAGGGCGCCATAGACCCTAGCACCGGCCCTGACTCCAGGCACCTCTTCCCCCTATGCCTCTCTGGTGAACCCCCCCCCCCCCCCCCCGATCAGTACATTGCAGAAGAGGGAGGGGAGACAGTTGGCTGGTTCATTAAGGTGACGGGTAGGTAACTAGAACTTTGGGAGTCCTGTCAAAAAGTGCTTCGTTCTTGTCTGTACCAGCATTTGTAGATATCACATGCCTGTCTCCAGCACTCATCAGGCCACTGGTGGCTGCACTTTCCAAATAGAAATCTTAACAGAACCCAGCAAGGCTCAGTCTCAGGCTAGAGATGAGATAACCCCTCTCTCAGGTGTTACCACTATCCTCCAGTACTGATGACACATGTGGTGAATCACCAATCAACCAGCCATTATAACAACCTGCTCAGTGCACTCCTCAGTGGCAGAGTACCAACTGTGTCCAATATAGATACTCCCACTCCAAGACTATACTAGGAAGTATAGCAGCGGAGAGACTGGACACAGGAGTCGAAGATACACTACTACACTGTTCAGGACCTGGTCCTCACTAACTAAAGTCCATATCCTCTTGTGGGGATCCCTGGTTAATTTTGGTAGGGATCTTAGACTCTGCGCCAGTGTATTTGGTTGTGCCAATCCTGCCTGCTAGTTATTGTCATCTGGTCAACCAGTGCCAACACATATCTCTACCTCATTACACGCTATGGGCTGTTTAAACAGTGCCAACACCTCCATGTACCTTATTGCACGCTATGCGCTGATCAACCAGTGCCAACACCTCCATGTACCTTATTGCACGCTACGCGCTGTTCAACCAGTGCCAACACCTCTGTGTACATTATTGCATGCTACGCGCTGTTCAACCAGTGTCAACACCTCATGTGACGATACTGGGTTTTCTGGCCCAATTCTTCCCACTTCACGCTGGTTGGCCACCCAGGGGTGCATTACTATGCCAGGAAAGCCTACCCCAGTACCTTCTAAGGTTTGTATAGCCACTCAGGCAAATGCAGTTAGAAAGTAAAATAATACATTTATTGTAATAAAAACAATCACTAGAATATTATATACACACAGTAAATAAATACCAGACAGGTTTACCACATCCTCTGTCCCTTACCCCACTAGCTTAAGGAGTTACAGTCCCCTGGCTGTCTTGACTTGACGACCCATGGATCTACTGATATATTTCACTGGTAGAGAATGGCAACTCAACACCAGATCTTGCACCTTCCAGGAATCATTTCACAGAATGAACACCCCCTACCCCCCTGGAGTGGCTTCTTATATCTAGGGTCAAATTTTCATAGTGTTTTCCCCCACCCTGGGCAAATCCCCAGGTCTCGCCTTCTTAAACATTAGTAAGTGCTTGACTGGGGGGTTGGAAGGGGAGAGGAGATGAGCTGTTATTTCACAGTGGTTCCACTGCAGTTACCCAGACAGAATGTCTCAGGCAGTCCTGTGGAGGACAATAGGTACTAAATGGCCTTCCTCACCTCCAAATATCAGATAACAGTTAACCCCTTCTGAAATTAACACTTTACACTACTTTGTGATGTTGCAGGGTCCTCAGCTGTTCCATGCTTCCTGTAGAGAAAGGAGGGGGGAAATTAATGCAGCTCCAGCTCCCTCACCTGTATCCTGTACAACATCTGATCCTTACCCATAACCCACCTGGCTTCAATTTGAGAACAATGTATTAACAACAAATACGTTTTTACAATGGGTAATATGGAATGAAGAAGTCTCTTATCTAGGCATGGCTACAATGTCTACTTATCCACATGTAATTAGACACCGCAGTTGTACTCTGTTGAGCTGGGGAACAAAAGCAAGGGTTATAAATAGTACATGCTATAATCCACATTTTGTGAGAAATGAGGGACAGGCTGGTTAAGGTGTTATCAAACTCGTTTCCTCACACCTCCGTGTACCTTAGAGTCTACAAACTTGGTGTACTCCATTTCTTGTTAGCAAACCCTCAAACTTTGTGTACTTGGCTGTACCCTCAGCGCTTTGTCTACAGTGTATTATACCTCAGTATATTGCGATGGGACAAACTCTCTTTGTATTCCAGCCATACATCTTCCGGTGAGTTCCCCCATAGATTCAAAATCCCAAGTTCTCACAGTTCTTGTCACAACCCTGACTATGTTAATAAATATTACATACTGGAGTCACTTTCCTTTTGCCAAATGTTAGCTCTGAACAATTGTTGAGAAGTTTAGTTTTATATATACCCTGTGGTTTCACAATCAGTTTTAAATTCATCCCACTCTCAAATGCAATGAACAGAGTGAAGCTTGCTAATACAACCCACACCTACTTTCCCATAAAAGGTTCTTTGTCAAGACAACAAGCACAGGTTTTCTAAATGGGGGTTTGAGAGCACATTTTGCACAGTTATCTGTGGACTAGTTTTCTGCTATATGTGATGTAAATTTGCAGTGTAAAGCCATGAAGAGGAGTTCTTGTCAGTAATGTAAGAGGGAAGACTGCCCTCATTACAAGGTACAGCAATGTCGCCTATGTCAGAAGCTTCTGTTAATCTTGCCCTTTGGGAAAAAGGTATGTGGTTGCCTTATTAATTTCCAAGGACCACACTACCATTCTACCATTACATTTTAAAAATTCTATTAATTTCAGAAGTGTGAAGAAAAAATCCCACCTCAGTTTAATTTATTCTTGTAACCACAACTGATCACAAAATGGCAGCACACAGCCCTATCAATGTTTTTCTACATCTCAATAAATGTCTTTCTATGGCTCAATATGCATCACCGTCTACTAAGAGAAAGTTAAATGTCCACTGATACAGATTAAATGTCATTTGTCAGGAATCTACAGTCCACCATCCCCCTCCACTATTTTGGTGATGGGCCTTTTCCAAAGGGAATACAGTTTTATAAAGATTTATTTATTTCAAGGTTGACAGAACCATGAAAAACACACACATGATAAGTGAGTACAGACCATAGCCAAGGAACCATTATCTAGTACCATATACAATAAAGTATAAAGCAGGTCGAGAATCAGTCCAGAAGGGCTGTCAACCAGAGATTTAACTACAGGGGAGATGATGTATTCAAAGAGGAATAAGGGGGCATAAGGAAGGGCGAGGCAGGGAAAAGATGATACATGTGATGTATTCCATTCAGAATGTGTCCAAGATTTTGTAGAGGACCTCCTGGATGTTGGGAGCTGATGGTGACCAGTCCACACTAGCTGGCAGGTGGCGCTAATACATTCTTTATTTCTTAGGCCACAAGTGAATTTTATAAAGCTTATTTTCATGACACACTATTATTGGTACCATATCTGGAAAAAAAAGGTAAAATTATTAAAACAAACTTACTTTCACGCAAATAGTGAAACCATAAATATTTATCCCCAAATGTAATAAGAAAATTTCCAAAGACAAAAAAAATGAAAGCAAACATATTATTGGTTGCTATTGGTTATTATAACATGCTGCTTATGCTCTGTTACATGGTCTGGCAACCTCTCTCCCGACATTGGGTTTCTGCTTATTCATTTTTGTATATTGACTTAGCTCAGTTACTATAGTGAAGTGTTGGCAGCCACCACCTGGCAAGGTCTAATAGATAAAATCAAGGATAAATTCATAGGTCGAGATATTTTTGTATCCCTTGACAAACTTATCTCTCTGTATAATAAAACATGAGGCAAATGAGGACGTTACAGGCATTGCTTACCACAGGTGCATGTCCTTTACTGTACCTGCCATGCCGGTACCTGCTCCAGTAGCCTCTTACTTTCATATTGCTTTGGCACCTCGTTACAATGGGGATCCAAAGGCCTGTAGAGATTTTCTCAACCAATGTGCAATCCAATTTCAGTTTCAGCCTGGGAAGTGTGTCTCAGAGTGTGCCAAGGTGGTATATGTCTTCAGCCTAGGTGAAGCTCTTGCCTGGGTTCACCCTTATGGGAAATGGGAATAATCCACCTACTAAACCTGGTTCGGTATACTCTGCTACACTGCATCTGTTACATTTGCAACAGGGAACCGTTAGTTTAGTATACGCTGGCCTTGAAGCTCAGCTGGAGTAGTGAATCAGCAGTGAATTTTACAGCCAACTTATGGCAAGGTCTCTGAGACGAATTCAAGGAAGAGTTGGTATGTCTACATATTCCAGCATCTCTAGACAGTTTCATCTCTCTTTATAATAAAATTGATATTCTTTTCCAGGAACAGCCACAAGAAAGAGAACGTACAGCAATTCTCCAACCTGGCACCAAACTTCCAGATACCTCAGGATGTTCCTAGAGAAGAACCTATGCAGCTGGAACAGGTTCACCTCTCTGAAGAGGACCACTTTTACAGGAAATTGACAAAGACAATGACAAAGCCTAGGTAGATCTGGCAAGGCCATCCTAATCAATACAATAGCTCTCCAGTCAGTTCATTTACTTAAAAATAACTCTTTTAGTATTGATTCTGAAACATACTTTAAATACAATGGATATCTGGAAGGAAAATTGTGATACTCTCCTTAAACCCTGTACTCGCCACAAGACATACACTGATAGGCACCATCGGTCATAATCTCCTTTATGTCCATGAGATAAAGTATGGCTCCCCACTAAAAAGATGACATTCTTATAAGCTCAATCTTTGATTCGTTGGCCGATATAAGATTATAGAACATATCAATGTTAATAGGTAACGTTACCCTCTTTTCTAATGTTTTCCAAGTCTCTCTTCTGAAACCAGTTGTAATTAATCACTTTTTCCATGAAATCATTCCCAAAACTCCTAATGGTCAATTATCACCCGGAGTTTAAAGTTAAACCAAATATTGAATTCTAATATTTCCCGAGGAAGATTATTTTATTTGGGCAATTGGAATGGATATGGTCCTGGACCTCTTCAGGGCTTCTCATGTTTCTGCCCCCATTCTCATAAAACAAAGTTTGGTTTGAAACCCTGAGCTTTGGTTTGTATTCTGACCAACCCGTTGGTTGGTGATCCAAACCCCTGGCCTGTACTTGATTACGCCTGTGTCTCAACCCATTACCATCTTCTGTGTGTACTGTCTGCTGCTGTATAGTGGGGTTTCAACCTGTGGATGTTTTGCAGTAAAGACAGTTACCTCCTTGTGGGGGTATCTGGTGAAGACCAGTCACCCATTAAGACTCTGCTTCCCAGGTGAGCCAGTGACAAAGCTGATCACAGTCAACGACATTACCTACAGTCCATGAAAGCTATAGCACATACCATTAGGTTATTAAATAAGCACAAATGTAAGTAGGAAAATTTGAAAGAGATCAAGTACACCTAATTAAATTAATGTCATGTGAAGATTGTATACTTCTTCTATTTTGCAAAGGCTACTTTTGCTGTGTGTATGCAAAAGGTGGACTTCCACATGTTCTCTCACTGAGGGTGGTAAGCGAATCTGAGACATTGCATTCCAGATAATATCATTTCTTATGCTTGTCTATTTTACTAACTGCACAAATTGATTTCCTAGGAGTGAACATTGATGTGGCCGGGTGCAAGTAGTGTCTTACTAAAGCGAGAAGATATTCTTAACTTTACAAGTTTGATTTAGAAGCTGTCAGCTTGTTGGGCCTGTTTCCAGCCACCTGTTTGAAACCTGTGTGCCAAGCAAAAGATCAAATCGCTCTTCAAACACTTCTTCCTATCAGCCATGTCTTATTAGTGACTCTTTGTGCTTTATGCAGTGACTGGATACATGCATACATGGGAGTAAATCAACCTATGATCCCCTTTCATAACATGTTTTCACACTGGATTTATTCGAATATGATTCATAATGGCCAGCCAAAGAAGTTAGCATGACATGTATTCAAGTTCTTTTTCAGTCTAATTGTTTAGCATATGGAGCAGAGGTAAGCAACCTATTGTCCGACTATGAATCCCAGTATATCCTGATGGAAATTGTAGTTCAATGCCGGCTAGCTTAAAGAGGAGTCCATCTTCATAGAATTCTTTTGTCCAGGTAGATTTGTTTATATACATTTCCATATACATTGCCGTATGATAACAGTCAAACTGTGGTCTGGGCATCGAATACAATTTTATCTACATAGCAGATGTGATGCCATATCTAGGCAGTGCTCTGTATAGCTGCCGGAACCCTCAAAGTGCAGGTAGCTGTACCTCCAATCCAGAACACTGCCAGGTGCAATGTTCTGTGCTTTATATTTTTGTACTCTGGATTCCTTGAGCTTTGCTTGACCCTGACCATTCTGTGGATAGCCGAGTGCCCTGACCTCTGCCTGCACTCTGCCCATTCTTGGATTATTTCCTGCCCTGACCTTTCTTGTATTGCAGCCTATCCTGTCTTTGGCCCTGGATGTTTTCGGCTATGGACATTCACTTGTGGATATCAGTATTATTTTTTTCTATTTTTGCAAAGCATTCAGATTACATTGTATCTCCTCCCTCTTGGCCAGTTATCACTGACGTTATTGCTTAGTGTCCCCCATTTTCCAGTGTCAGTACCTCCAATGATTAATGGCCCAGCTATTATGTGCAGAAGACCTGGGGGCAAAGTACTGGTGAGCATGTTCAGCTCTTAGGGAAATGGAGATGATATAGGTGAGGACCATGACTAACCTTGTTCTAGGGGGTCAATCTATGAACCACTACTTGGCATCACAACAATAGAGCTGTACAATATATATATAAATCCTGCTCTAGAATGATTGGCAGGTCATGGTGTCCTGGCACTAAAACTAAGTGCAAGATAATCTACTAAATATACAGTATATAGGTAAAGTTCCCATATAAAGACAACACAAAGGCGTTGCCACCCATTTTGCAGCCTAAGGTGGCCCTTGTACACTGCCGCTCCCCTTCTCTACCCATTGGTCAATGGCAGCTCACAACAGGAGAGAGTGTGCAATTATCACAGTGTGAGGAGTAAGTGCAGAAGAAGAGCTCCTCCACTATTTCTCCCTTCTCCACTCATGCTGTCACACACCGAGGCTGCTCCTGCAGTGACTCGTGTAATGGGGAAGGTGGGACAGGCCTTTCGCTTCTCTGCCTTTTGGCTAAGATCAAGTGCATTTGTGGCAGAGTTGCACTTGGTCCTCTGGCCAGGGGCTGGGTATGCTGCTTTAAAGGCCTGGGACAATTGTGCCTCCGGAGTGGCGACCCGGGGGTGCCAAAAAATCTCGGGCAGAGAACCTTAAAATAGATATCATGTGATTATGTTGGCACTCACACACTTTTGACCACTTTCTTTAAAGCACCGCCCTTATTTTTTGCCCTGGCCTTTTGGCTGTGCGAGAAAATTTTTACAATAAGCCCAGCCATTAGGCTTGGGCTGTACCCACTTGGTACTATTTAATTTTCTTCACGTTTGTCACCTTCACTTTGATGTTTTTTTTTCACGGATCTTAGGGTGCAGGTAGACCCTTTTGGGCTCTGTCCCCAAAGATCTAGGGGGGGCTGTGGGCCCTAAAGTTCAGGCCCCCTGTAACCATTGTCTGCCACCCCTTCCGGGGGTTGGGCCAGTTGCTGAGCCCTGGGTGAAGTTTTGGTGGATCCCAGGGGCTAAATGGACCCCCCTAATTTTGCAGCAAAGGGGGTCTCAAGATCCTTGCCCTCAAAGGGACCTTTTGGTTTCGGGGGTTGAGGACTAGGGCTCTTCCTCTTTAGAGGAGGACCACGTTCTGCATCCCTTTTACACTTTTTTATGGTTTTGCACCTTTTTTGGGCATTTTGGATCACAAAAGTAATGGGGAAGGTGGGACAGGGTATGTTGGGGGCCAGGAAACATGTTGAGAACCTCAACCCTGCTGCCCTTAGAATGGAGCGGCTTTACAAGGTCCTTATCTGGAAGGAATGGCCCTGTGACACCGTTTCAAGGATGACTAGATCTAAAATACAAGTTGTCCTACATAAAAGAGCTACTAAAACATGCTCCCTACAGTTTCCCTCAACAGAGTTACTACAAAAAAAAAATTACTTCTATGGTTAGGAAAGGGCTACTACGGTGAAAAATATTAGGTGTTGGCTTATATTGGATAACTTTGCAGTTATCCAAAGATGGACTTTACCATCTTACACAATTATGTGATATGCAATGATATGGCTCCATTAAAGATTAGTCATCTGAGATTGATCATTGGCCATGATGTGGAGGATTACGCAAATGGGAAAAGTTTATTTTTATGTAATTGTTTATTGCAAATCAAAGTCATTAGCAGTTGAAAACAACTTTGTTACAGTCTTTTTTATTAAACCATCTTCAATAATAACCCTTACAGTAATCAACATATGTAGTCCAAGGCTACCAATATTATACGTCACAAATTTGCAGTCACCAATACCAAGAAAGTGTGTCCTCTTAGCACATAATGAAAGTCGTATTATAGTGTTGCTCTAAATATGCTTAATAAATCCAGTGGAGGACCAAGGGGGGCGATCGTCCCCCTAGTAGGGGCGGGCTGCCTGCGGCCGCACACTATACACGCACACTGGCCGAACACTATATACATGTGCCTGTCGGCCATTCAGAGTGATCGGGCATCCTTTTCCTGCCCCTCAGCTGACAGACATATGCATATAGTCTGTGGGCGCAGGCAGCCCTCCCCTGCTAAGAGTGAAAAAAGGGGGTTGGCACTAAATCGCTTACCCCTAAACATATTTACAGATATTCCTGGTTGACAAATGTTTAATATGCCCTCTAATGCACACCAATTTTTTTTTTAAGTGTATTAAAAATGCTGGAGTGAAACACATCCCTACTTCTCCAATATGCGTTTTTTCATGGCAGAGCCGAGGGTAAATTTCAGGAGCTCGAACTCTTCAAATATTATTTTCTATAAAACCTGATTTTTAATTGTTTGGGAAATGTTGGGAAGCTGAATGACCCTCCTAAAAATTACCCTTTGGGTCCATCCTATGTTTAGATTTGCAATAGGGGTGTGACCTGCTTAATCAGGGCATGGCCATGGTTAGGCTGAGTGGATCAAGGCACGACCAAGCATGTTCCAATTTTTAAGAAGGAAATGTTAAAGATGTAGGGAAATAATTTCTCATTAAAATTATTTTTATGCGCCTGAGACCTGTCACACTGAACTTTTTACATACAGGGGTGACACCACAATCATCCTTTGAAATCTGTGACAGGATGGACCGCCTATGCCACCCTGTCTGTTGTTGCTGGGAACCGGCTGAGCTTACTTTGCCACCGTTCCCTTTCGTTATCCCAAATGCGCCCTCTTTCCGCAGTAGGAGGGGCTTACACGTGCTGCCACCACTGGACTCCTTACCGGCAACCAGTACCGGGTTTCTTCTGGGTAACTGACGCCACGAGTGTACCCCGGTGTACGTGGGCTGGTACTCCTGACTTCTTACTATGGATCAGGGTTGCTGTGGATGGATCCCTCCTGGCCTATCACACTGACCAGGGCTGCATGGGTAGCAGGCAGAGCGGTGGTACTGGAAAAGTTTGGGTCCAAACCTCAGAGACAGCCGGAGAACGGATTAGATTTAGGGTCTACTCTGCAGGTCACAGGAATACAGCAACATTGAAGATGTTTTCATGCAGGTCTTTGAAGCAAGATGTTTATTTGCTCTCACTGGTTAAAGGTACCAGTGATCAGGTCAGTTGAAATCAGAAGAACAAGTTTCCAATTAAGCTAGGGACTTTTATACAGTTTAGACACCGGCTATTTTAGCATCAGGATATAACCTGTTTACACAAACATGGATTTACATGCATTGCAAAGCCAATAATATTTACACTTAGCTATGAAATTCTTAAAAAACTTGCTGTGATATCCTGCTGCACACGGCGGTCTTTCGGCTTCCATAACCGAGGGACGACACGCTCACCTGTCCCTCACTGATTTCATTCTTTGGCTGCTGGCGTCCTGACTCTGGCTCTGCGCATGCGCGGACCCAATCCTTTATGTCCTCTGCATGCTCACAATTGGTTAACCATTCTGGCTCCAAACTTTAAAAGGCACTTCCCTCTTCTCCTCAGTGCCTGTTGATCGAGTTACCTGCCTGGTTATAGACTTACCGTCTTGCTCCCTGTGTGTTCCATTTTGGTCTTCAGCGCTCCACCTGTCTTCAATGTGCCACTGGCTAAGAGATTTCACTCCACCTGTCTCCACTGTGCCGCTGGCTAAAGAGCTTATGCTCCATCTGTCTTCACTGTGCCGCTGGCTAAAGAGCTATGCTCCATCTGTCTCCGCTGTGCCGCTGGCTAAAGAGCTTATGCTCCATCCGTCTCCACTGTGCCGCTGGCTAAAGGACTTACGCTCCATCTGTCTCCACTGTGCCTCTGGCTAAGATCTTACGCTCCACCTGTCTACACTGTGCCGCTAGCTAAAGAGCTAACGCTCCATCTGTCTCCGCTGTGCCGCTGGCTAAGAGATTATGCTCCACCTGTTGCCACTATGCAGCTGGCTACAGGGCTTGTGCTCCATCTCCTCTGCTGTATCTTGTCTTCCTCACTCAGTTAATTCCCCTAAAGAGTCTCGCCTGACACTCCTGGTGAGGGCCGCGACCTGCGGGTGGACGCAACTAAGACCAAACCACCTTGCGGAGGTCCCTGGTGAAAACGGTCCGTTTGTTAGACTCCACGCATTGCTAGGAGTAGCGTCAAGTTGGGCAGATCAAAGAATCCAATTTACCAAACCGGGACACCTGCATCTTATTTCAGAGCCAGTAGACCCACTAGCAAATCAAAAGGTTTAACTGGCATGTATACTTCAGACAGTCGCCGAATACACATTCCCAAAGAAAAAGTACAAACCTCAAAACAAGCCATTTCCTCACATCACAATACACAAAAGGCTTCGTAAACAAAGACTCATTGTATCAGATATATACATCAGAAAAGGCATTTTCTATAGAAATGTTAAACAGAAAAAACTAATTTTCTACCCTGGTCTCAGAAATTAAAAATTTCCCTTACCAAAATATACATAATATTAAAAATAAGTGCATTGGCAATTTATATAAACAAGCGCCCTGCGCTATTTGCCTTAAATAAATTTATACCATAAGTTATTTATATATGATCCAGTCACAGTAATGTTGTGGAACTTGTTCTCCATTACCTAACTTTCATTGTATAGTGTGCACTACTATGAACATTCCATTGATCTGATTAGGTTTCACTGTGTTCTTCTCTGCCCACCCCAAAACAAGGGGCATAATGGATGAACATAAGATAAAGATTTGATATAAAAAGGTGCAAGAGGTAAGTCTCCCTAGCAATATAAAAGAAAATAAGTAAATCACATTGCCTCTGCCTACCTGTACCAAACGTTTAGGGTATCTAAACTATGGTGGTGATGAGTATGTCCATGCCCAAAATGCCCCCAATGGCCTCTGTTCCTCTTCTTGGAGGGAGGGTGGTTTTCAAAGATAAATAAACACATACCTTTAAGTATAACAGTGATTACTTGTAAACACTTGCATCAACTTTTCAAAAAATGCTTTTTTTTGTTTGAATTAAACAAAAATACTCCCATGAATGCTGCTTGAAAAATGTATTGCAAGTACCACAAACAGGTATACTGTTTTCCATGATAATCTGACTAGCATTAGTGACATATATATCTAGATAGAGCTTCCTAGTGACTGCTATACAATACAAAAAGCATCCTTGTAACCGATAGACAATACAGAGAGCATCCTGGTGACTGATATACAATGCAGAGAGCATTCTACTGTTAGATATACAAGACATCATCCAAGTGATTGCCATACAATACAGAGAGCATCCTTGTGACTGCCATACAATACAGAGAGCATCCTAGTGACCACCATACAATACAGAGGGAATAACCAAGTGCCCACTAAACTATATGGAGGGCATCATTGTGACCACCATACAATACAAAGAGTATCTGTATTGTATCTGACCAACATACATATAGATGGCATCATAGTGATTGATATACAATACAGAGAGCATCCTAGCAGCTGCCATACAATAGACAGAGAATAGTGCCCACTAAACTATATAGAGGGCATCCTATCCTAGTGACCACCATATAATATAGAGAGCTTTCTAGTGACCTCTCTTTGGTTCCACTATACACAGCTCTCACCAGGGGAGGGCATGCAAATTTTAGGCCAGGGGGCAAGACTTGACTCAGCAGCCTATTGGGAACATTTTAAAGGAACAAAAACACAGGTGGACCAGTGACCCAGCCCTAGATAGCCCATTATGGGGCCGGCCCGTGGGGCAGATATCCCCCTACCCACCAGTCCAGCCTGCCCCTCTAACCCACAATCATTTTCTTGCAGTACTGCCAAAAGAAACAGCCTTGAGCAGAGCCAGATTTAGACCTCATGGGGCCCTAGGCAAGATACTGCTTTGCCCTCCCCCCCCCCCTTCCCCGCCCCGAAAAGACAAAGAAAGCACAGTGAAAAATACTTTTTTTTTTTTTTTTTGGGTGTGGACGGGGTGCACCTGATAATTCCATGCCTGGAAATTTAGTTTGCATAACATATATTTATGGTATATGATATTTACCATAGCACTCATGCTAAGTATATTGCTGCAATAAGTATGTTGGGTTTTTTTTGTGTTTGTTTTTACACAACCACGTACGTCAGGTGTATATTTTATTCATTTTGCTGTAAAAGCATGCTAATCTAATATTTTGTCAGCACGCCATACTACTTTACATTGTTATATTACATGTTCAGCGTGCCACATATCATTTTGCCCTAATGGCATGTTCATTTACTAGTTTCTTTCAAATTTAATACATTCCACAGCATTCAACCTACTCTGCATGCACAATCTTACTGTAAAAACAAAAAAAATATGGCAAGTTGACAGGCCTATTAACAGTGGTGTCCCTGTGTTCCTTGGCTGCAAGCATCATCATGAAGTCAGCCTTGCAAGCACCAATTCACAGGGCTAGCAATCAGAATACTTCTCACGTTCTAGAGTACACTTGTCTGTTATTATATAGCTACCCAGGGGCGGATTGGTCATAGACCTTACAGGGAATTTTTCCGGTAGGCCGATGGCCTAATGAAGCCGTACATAGGCTGCTTTTTTTTTTTTTGCTTTTTTTTGTCCATTAATTTTTTTCCTTTGAATCACTGGGCATCCGGATCTGCTTAGTCCTGGCAACCGGAAACTATGCCGAATTGGGGGGGGGGGGCAGGGGAGGGAGCAACCCCAACCAGTCCGAGATGCTGACCCCGTAGTATAGTTGGTGGCTGACCCTTCCCTGGGACCAGCCACCTTCCCCCTAGTAGCTGCGAATGCGATACCTTACTCCTCTATGTGTGGCTGCAGAGGTCACATGGGACGCGCACCACATGATAGGTGCCGTCCCATGTGTGCTGAGAAGCCCACCTACAGTTGATTTGGTCCCGCCCATACGAGGCCTCTTCAAGAATTTTTTCCAGGGCCACTTTAAGTTCCCAATCCGCCCCTGTAGCTACGCTGACTACACTGCACATGAACATGAAACAAATAATTCTATACTAGCACTGATTGCAATAGCCTGTGGCAGAATGAGTTTCAGCTAGACGATACTGATTTGGGACAGGAGTCAGTATTCGGTGACCATTGAGAAATGTTACAGATGACTACAGAAGAACATGGAGCATATCCCAGCTACCTCCCAGCAAAGACCCCATCCCTCACGTTACTCACCGGCCACCAGACGCACTTTTCAGTCACACCACTGTCTGCTCTCTCATCCCCATGGTAACCCCGGTAGAACCCAGTTGCCGCCATCCTGATGCCAGCTCTACACAGTACAAATAACAACTACGGAGGGCATGCACACCGATCGGCCGACTCCACTTACTTATTGGTAGCTTCTACTGTCAATTGACAGTGAAGTCACAGCGCTACAGGATACCGGCTGGATAGGCTGCGTCTGCTGTATGTGAATGGGTGTGATCGAAGCTGCGGCCTCAATCACGTGACTGCGTTTTGATGTTTGCATTTGAGGTGAATGACATGGTCACATAGGTCAAGCATAGGCAGCCTCACTAGAAGTACCTGGCTGGCCAGATGCTGGCCCAAGGCATATGAAATTGTCTCTGAAGACATGGGGAAGCTTCACTGAGGCCTCCCGTCGAAGACGTGATTGTTTTAGCTGGATTTAGGGCTTTTCACCAATTGATATATAGACCCCTTTAAATCTGCCTACGTTTATAAAATCAAGTAAAACAATCCAATACAATGTATTGGAACAATAGTTGTTGATTGTTGGAGCGTACACACTAATGCAATATCAGGCTGTACAGTCGTTTATCGCGTGATTGTCCTGATAATTTTATATTTATTGAATAGGTTTATTTCAAATTAAAACTATACATACAGTCATGGCCAAAAGTTTTGAGAATAACACGTATTGGTTTTCACAAAATTTGCTGCTTCAGTGTTTTTAGACCTTCTTGTCAGATGTTGCTATGGTATACTGAAGTAAAATTGCAAGAATTTCATAAGTATCAAAGGCTTTTATTGACAATTACATTAAGTTTATGCAAAGAGTCAATATTTGCAGTGTTGACCCTTGAATGGTACCAATTTTTATTCATGGCTGTGTTCTTAGGCAATGACTGTACATAACCAAGTTCAGTAAAACATATCATGATGGGTGCTATAGTGCGAGGTTCATTTAGACAGACCACAGTCATTTAATTCTGCTGTGTGGCGGGCTTGTTTTAGGACTTGGAACACCAAAGGCATAATTCCACCAGTGATATGTGCAAAATTTGGGTCCAAGTGCAGAATAAAGCTAATATTTTTGCAGAATACTTTAGAAAATGTTGCTTATCTCTACAACTATGCATTTACAATGTGTTTGGACAACAGACTACTAGGCAATTAAAGTTTCCAGTGAATACTTTGCTGGGCCCCAAGCCTATCTGGGCTAGTAAGGCATGTGTGATACAAGGAAGCATGTGAAAAGTGACTTTAAAACCTTCAGATAGCACAAAATAAAAATTAACCAAATATGTCCATATTGAATATTTATGGTAAAAAATGCATTTCATAAACTGTTTTCTAATCTACCGTTTGTTCTTTTAAATGGATTCACTACTGGGCCCTAGCACTGCCCAGCTTTGCAGGACAGTTAATGACATTTGCTGTTTGATTGCCTCCTTAAGAGCTAAAGCATAATGTAAAAATACAAAGTCACCGATTTTACACTGGTAACAGCATTTTCACACTTTTAAAGTGAGCTATAGATAGTAGATGAAGCACAACAGCTGTTAGTGAGGACAGAATTAATCAGCTCTAGCACAGCAGGGGGAAGTTTAAATACAACCTTGGTTCTGAAATCAAGAGCTCATTACTGTACATTGGTGCAGACAGACAAGTACAGGTGAAATCACCTACATAATATATTATCTTCATATTTATTGCTATTTCAATTCAAACCCAACCAAAGAACACAGCCACTACATACATTTTAAAGAATCAAAGTTGCTCAAAATTCCTTTATGTTACATGGATAGGACACAATACAAGAAGAAAATGTATTTATTACACAGGTCTAGGTTAAAGGGAAATGATATGCAAATTCAAAGTTGGTCACATGGTACACCTGTCAAAACAGAAAATTAGACAGATAAGTCCTGCCACAAATGATTCAAATGGTCTAGAGTTGTATGGTGCAGTATAGCATGGACAGGGAGGTTAGAAGGGGGCCGTAATTAAAACTTGTCAGTGACCGTCTTCTCAGTAAATCGTCTTAATATTGCCAATGCAGAAGTCTCAGCATAGGGCTAGGTCACAAAAGGGTTAAAGAACGTTTTACAACTTGTAACAGCATACATGTAAAATGTTATATTGGACAGAACATATTATATATGCAATTGAGTATGTTCTGTAGTGAGAGTATACTTCCTTATACTGAATATGTATCTATTTCTGACTGAATAATCAGAAAGCTTGAAAATTCTGAACCAGTTTGACATGCAACTGATTTTCTCAGTTTCAGCCACAATCATCAATAAACTGAACAGATTCAAATTTGTGGTTCGATAGTTGCAGTTTGAGTGTGAGGTTGACCGTCCAACCTTCGTCTTTAATTATTTTATTATTATTATTTGTAAACACTATTTTAATTTTTAATTTTAGTTAATAAAAAAGTATTTTTTTACATTAAACTTAAAACACTTCTATTTTCAAAGTTTGCCGTTCCAGTTCTATTACAAAAATGAAAACCCCATTAATATTTGCAAGGTTACCATTGTGTTGTCAGATGTAAGAAAAACAAATATTTTCTTACATGGATGAGTCAAAAAAGGACGTAAAACTCCATTAAAAGGACTCTCAAAATATTTCCATATTTTGGGACCTTGACCACACAATTTTTCACACAACACAGCCCCTCTATAGAACTACTTGCAGGTATCTCACTTCTACACATCATCTAATCAGGATTACTGTCCAATTTAACTTGTGAGTGTCCAAACTGGACAAGATGTGGTTATTAAGCCCCTGGATCACTTCCTGCTTCACTGGAGCTTGTTAGTAAGGTTGGAAAATGACTACACTTTCCCGTGTGCTCCATAATTTACAGGCATCACACTTGTTTTGGGTGGAGACATATGTTGCTGTACTGGACCAGCTGCCTGATACCAGCAGTGTGTGTGGCCAGCTTAAGGTTCTGTATAGTACAGGACTCTGGGGTGCAAATCTCTGCTTTTACTCCACCATTCCACACTATGGACCTGATTCATGTTTGGACATGAGTCCCTTTGCATGCCATATCTTGCATGAAACAGTTCTGTGCATGCTCAGAAACAGGCCTTACGCCAATGGACGCAATTGCATGCAATTTATGTCCAAGAGCAAATTACTCTTACAACTGCATTAAGCTTGAAAGGCGTAATGGGGGTGGGAAGGGGTGGACGGATGTAGGCAATATAAAATACTGGCGTGCCTAGGGCATTGCAACGCAGATAATTCTAGTCCTGGCTAGTCCTGGGTTTCTCTAAAGTACGTGTTTTTATTCGTATCATTTGCAACAGGGCAGATGGAGGTGCTCAAAGTGATGATCATCTTTGTATTAAAAACTACACAGATTCATGCCACTAGATAGCGGAGAAGATGTGTTTAAAAGTAAGAGAGAATATAGAACACACTGTATGTACAGTAGACATTAAGAACATCCTGATTTATGTAGTTAATGTAAAAAAAAGTTTTTTTAAAACACATTTTTATTAATTATTATACTATTATGAGTTAATTTTTTTTTTTGTGGCATGCGTTCTGATGGGACTTTATTTTGTACATATGCTTGTTCGTATCCTGTACTGTGTTCTGTCTTCATATAGCAAGTAACGTTTAGCCACTGCGTACTTACACCCAGATTCAAATTGAAAGTATCTTGAGATTCTCTTGGATTTCAATACAGAACTATGATCAACTTCCGTGCTTGTTTTTCAAATGCGGGTTGTGTCTGGACATGAATCAGGCCCTCTATTTGTAAATTTACCCTGCACGTAACTTAGTGTATACAGCGTCAGACTGGCCCAGCGGGCTACCGGTAAAATCACTGGTAGGCCCGGCTACCTTACGGCCACACCCCCTTTTAGATGTGGGCGGAGCTTACCTGGAGGCCCATTGTTCTAGCAGTCCTCTCCTCTCCGGCATCCCCGCTGCTGCAGATGACTGGCTGTCACTGACAACCAGTCATCTTTCACATGCGATCACAGCTGTGATCATGTGACCCGCCCCCTCCCCCTGTCAGCTGATGTTCCCGCGCCGCTGAAGGGAGAAGAGCAGAGAGGCTGCAGCAATCAACTTTTGGGTAAGTATACTGGTTCTAGTGTGACCATCTCATTGTTATTGCTGAGCCTATTTCTTTTTTTAAAAAATATGTCTGTGCATGTCCCTGTTTTCTCGAGATTAACCAAGTAAGCAGTATAGTTCCTCTTTTTCTGTAAAGTAAATGCAATTTGTATTATCTATTCATATTTCCAGAGCTTTATAAGCTAATATGTCTTGCCTAGAACCATTTCAAGTAGAAACCATGACATTATAACTAAGGTCAGTGAACATATCTTTATGCTAATTGTAGCTCACTAATGCTCACCTACACTGTACCATGATAGGGTTTGGTGCATCTGTTCTGCAGCAAGGTGTCCACAGAAAATTATTTTAGAATTTTAGCAACTATGCGTTAACAATTAATATGTCATCATAGACTAATACTTCAGTAACTACCTATATAATTCTAGACCAGAAAATGCTTACTTTCTTCTTTAAACTATCTCTTCCATTTTTAAGTTGTTAAATTGACAATAAATGATGACAATTATATGACATTAGTGTAAGAAGTAGGTATTCTAGTAGCTTAAAGTTAAACTAATCTGGGAGTGGAATGGAAAGCCAAACTATAGGGAAGGGGTGATGGGACCTTTAATGCTGAGTTGGTTTGGGTCTATAATTGAATGTGGGGCTGAGTGTGGGCTATCTATTAAATATGAATATTAATTATTTAATGCTAGGAATGGTCGTGGGAAATGGATGTATTAAACGTAAATGCTAATAATTTATTGCTGGGACTGTTTGGAGGGAGGGTAATAGGTTTATTTATTAAATGGGAATACTATTAATTTAATGTTGGGGTTGGTTGGAGGGAAATTGATCTATTCATCAAATGTGAGCACTATTACTTTAATGTTGAGGCTGGAGAAAGGCCTAATTATTAAATGTGAGTGCTGTTTATTTAATGGCAGGGATGGTTGACGCTTCTAAATGTACCCATTATTTTTTCCAAATAGGGCCCTCAACATTCCAGGATCCAGACAAGCTGCAACTAAAGAAACCCGCAGCCACAGGTGGTAAAAGTGACAACAACAGGTAGGACAGTCTGTCAAATGATCTGAGTCTAGTGCAGGCTTGGCTAACCTGTGGTACTCCAGGTGTTGTGAAACTATAAGTCCTAGCATACCCTTCCAGCAATAAGCTGCTATATATTGGCAAAGCATGCTGGGGCTTGTAGTTTCACAACACCTGGAGTGCCACAGGTTAGCCAATCCTGGTCTAGTGGGACAATCCTGATTTTTGGTGACTGTTCTGCCCAATCTAAGGGGCAGGTCAACACTGTGTATTCTTTATACACACACTGCATTCTTTATGTACTGCACTAAGGTGCTAGCTGTCCTTTGTGGGCTGACCACTCCCCCTCTAGTGTCTGGTCCCGCCTCTATGATGGTTGACCACACCCCCTTTGGTGGGCCCCTAGTGTTGCATTCCCCGATGGGCCCTTCATGCCCCAGTCCGACACTGAGGTTATATATAGAGCTAGGATAACGATGATCAATTCATTCTGTTGTGGGGTGGTTTGTGTAGGGATGGGAACACTTAAGGCCAAATTCTCCAACAGCAACATGCAAAATACCCCTGCCCCAAAAGAGCTTACAATCTATATACTGTATTATTATTATTATTATTATTATTTATTTGTTAGGCGCCACAAGGTTTCCGCAGCGCCGTACATGGCACAAACAGTACACTATACAGGGTAAAACAATACAGAACAATAAACATAAAGAACCAGAACTTCAGAAACTCCAGGCAGGCAAATACTGTAAAGACGGAGCGGAAGAACAAGTGTGGAGACAGGAGGGGAGAGGGGCCCTGCTCATACGAGCTTACATCCTAAGGGAGGGTAAACAAAATCAGGCACAAGAGGGAGCCAGTGAAGCAAAGGGGAGAGAAGAGGAGCCAGGGACATGGGAGAAACAGAAGAGGTGAGAGGTTAAGTGGATGGTTGGTAGGCCTTAAGGAACAGGTGAGTTTTAAGTGCCCGCTTGAAGGAGCACAGATTGGGTGAGAGACGGATGGAGCGAGGGAGGTCGTTCCATTGAAGGGGGGCAGCTCGGGAGAAGTCTTGTATTCTAGAGTGGGAAGAGGTAATCAGAGTGGAGGAGAGGCGGCGATCATTGGTCGAGCGCAGGGAGCGGGCGGGAGTGTGAATGGAGAGGAGGTTAGAGATATAAGGGGCAGTAGACTGGGAGAGAGCCTTGTAAGTGGTGGTGAGGAGTTTGAAAAGGATTCTGTAGAGGAAGGGGAGCCAGTGTAAGGCAAGCCAGAGAGGGGAGGCAGAGGAGGAGCGGCGTGAGAGGAAAATGAATCTCGCAGCCGCATTAAGTATAGAGCGGAGGGGGGCGAGGTGGGAGCAGGGGAGGCCAGTAAGGAGGAGGTTGCAGTAGTCGAGGCGGGAAATGATGAGAGCATGGATGACAGTTTTGGTGGCATCTTGAGAGAGGAAGGGACGGATGCGGGCAATGTTACGGAGTTGGAAGCGACAGGCTTGGGCAAGGGATTGAATGTGGGGGGCAAAAGAGAGAGAGGAGTCAAGAGTGACTCCTAGGCAGCGGAGTTGGGTGACAGAGGAGATAGTGGAGTTGTTAATGATTATAGAGAGGTCATGATGGGAAGGGAGTCTGGGTGGGGGAAAGACAATGAGTTCAGTTTTGGAGATGTTAATTTTAAGAAAGCGTGAAGACATCCAGGATGAGACGGCTGAGAGGCAGTCAGTTACACGAGAGAGGATGGAGGAGGAAAGATCAGGAGAAGAGATGTAGAGTTGAATATCATCAGCATATAGGTGATACTGAAGACCGAACGAAGAGATGAGAGCTCCAAGGGAGGAGGTATAGAGCGAAAAGAGTAAAGGGCCAAGAACAGAGCCCTGAGGTACTCCAACAGGGAGAGGGGAGGGGGTGGAGGAAGAACCAGACGTGGATACAGAGAAGGAGCGGTTAGCAAGGTATGAGCTGAACCGGGCATGGACAGAGCCAGAGAGGCCGAGAGAGAGTAGAGTTTGCAGCAGGAGGGGGTGGTCCACGGTGTCGAAGGCCGCGGAGAGGTCGAGGAGGATGAGTATGGAGTAGTGATCCTTGGATTTGGCTGATAGGAGATCATTAGTAACTTTAGCCAGGGCTGTTTCGGTGGAGTGGAGGGGGCGGTAGCCGGATTGGAGAGGGTGAAGGAGGGAGTTGTCAGAGAGGTGTTTGGTGAGGCGGCTGCAGACAATCCGCTCAAGTAATTTGGAGGAATATGGGAGAAGAGAGATAGGGCGGTAGTTAGCAAGAGAGGTGGGGTCAAGATTGGGTTTCTTGAGGATAGGGGATATAAGAGCGTGTTTGAATGAGGATGGGACAACACCAGAGGAGAGTGATAGGTTGAAGAGGTGAGCGAGGTAGGAGAAGGCAGTGGGAGAGAGAGAGCGAAGAAGGTGGGAGGGGATGGGATCAAGAGGACAGGTAGAGGGTGGAGAGGAAAGAATAAGGGATCGAACTTCTTCACCTGAAGTGAGGATGAAGGAGGACCACAGCTGGTTAATGGCGGGAGGTGATGTGGAGAGGGGGCGGGAGAGCAGTGGGAGGAGGAGATGTTCTGTCTGATGGCTTCAATTTTGGAAGAGAAAAAGGAGGCGAAGTCAGAAGCAGAGAGGGAAGGTGGTACAGTGGGAGGGGGGGGAGAGGAGTGAGTTGAATGTGGCAAAGAGGCGGCGGGGATTAGAGGACTGAGAAGAGATAAGGGACTTAAAGAAGGATTGTTTAGCGAGGGACAGGGCAGAGCAGAAAGAGGAGAGGATGAATTTGAAGTGAAGAAAGTCAGCCAGGGAGCGAGATTTCCTCCAGAGGCGTTCAGCTGTGCGAGAGCACTTTTGGAGGGAGCGGGTGAGTTTGGAGTGCCAGGGTTGGGGAATAAGGCAACGACGGCGGATAGAAGAGGCCGGGGCAACGGTGTCCGGGGCAGTAGCGAGAGATAGGTTATACAGATAGGACGCCTGATCAGGGCAGGCCAGAGAGGGAAGGGGTGATAGGAGAGTATCAAGGGAGGAGGAGAAGGAGATGGGGTCGATGGCGTCAAGGTTGCAACTGGTGAGGGTGGCTTTAGGCGGAGTGGGAGCAGGGGCAGAGGACATAGTGAAGGAGAGGAGATGGTGGTCAGAGAGTGGGAAGGGAGAGTTGGAGAAGTCAGAGAGATCACAGAGGTGATCTCTCTGACTTCTCTGTACCATACAAACCAGTGTGTATCTTGTCGGATGCCAATTAACCTACCAGTATGTATTTGGGGTATGGGAGGAAAGCCATGTGGACACAGGAAAACATACAAACTCCACACAGTTAGTGCCCTGGTCGAAATTAAACCAGTACTGCGAAGCAGCAATACCAACCACTACGCTCAGTAATCTCAACAATGCCTGTATAGTACTTAGTTCAATTTAGGTGCTGTTTACATAGCAGTGTTACACAAGATTGTTTCTTAATCAAAATCTTTGTTTATTTACATCTTGTAAAGAGAATGTAAAGTTCTTGTGTTTTTGTGACAGGGTTGCAATATTGACAACATCTGTGTTTGGCTAAACTAATCTTACATTTTCATACAACTAGGCAAGGATGATTAAGCACAAAAGACATTCAATACCTCAAATCAGAAAACAAAACAAGATAATTCAGTATTTAGCATATTTTTTGGAGAACAGGAAGTCTGGGACTACACAATAAGCAGAATGTGTATTCACTGAACAATGAAAAGAGAGAAACCAGCAGATAAGGAAGTGAGAATCATATTCATTAGGGCTGTAAGACAACAATGCACGCTAAACATTTAGAATGGACAGGGTACACAGGGGCTAGCACAGTAAAGTTTTTTTGTTTTTTTTACCAATGCAGAAATTGCAAAAACAAAAAGTAAAAGTGCAATTGGCCAGTAGTCCACACCAATGGATCACTGTTTATACACAACCCCTAGGCCTATGGAGTTTGGTAGATCTGGTGGCTAGGGATTATGGTCTAAAGCAGTGATGGGCAACAGGCGACTCTCCGAGCCTTCACTTCCCTCCCCTACCGACTTTATTGTCAGCTTGTAACAACTTGTTTAATATGACTGCTTATATGTTTTTAGAGATAAGTGTTTCTTTGGTAAGTATTAAGGTAATATGCGACCCTTTTGAAGTTAGAGAGCCGCCCACGCAGCCCTGAAGTGTATCAGACTGCCCAACGCTGGGCTAAAGTAGCCCAATTTTTATTCTATTTATTTAATGTTGGGAGTCAGACAACATTACTACACACAACTACTATGAGGTCATATAGTGGCAGGGGAACAGGTTTGTATTTTTAGCTTGTGTGCTAAAACACCTTATTTCACCACTATGCCCATAACTGCTGCTCACTACATATAGAAATTTTCTTATGTGGTTCCACTAAAAAAAGTATATTGAATTCTGCACATTTTTAATATAAAATCTGGAATTAATTAATAAAAATCACACACAGCTGCTGCATGGGGGATTCAGGTAGAGTGGTGTGCTATATTTATATAGCCCTAGGGTATAGTAAGCATACCTGAAGTTATTAAAAAGAGATTACAGATCTAAGTCTCCCTGTAAATCAACACTATGCATGTCTAGAACATCACAACATTTCCAGTTATAATCTGTAAATTAAAAGACAACGTAGCCGCTGGACTTTACTGCTTACAGTTTCTATAGCTGTTTATAGCACGTGAATGCTGTCACTTATCACTGTGACACACCCTCCGTGTTTGCAGAAGAACCTGTGATATAATCCTATACAGCTGCAATCTAACCTGAAGGTTCACCGATGTAGTCACATTCCTGAAATACTCAGCTTAACCCCTTCAGTAACACAGTGAAACCATGTTTTTTTTTTTTCTTTTAAAAGCAATGTCTCTTCAGCTGCAGATTTATAAGCCTTTGTCCATTTGTGTAATATGTTTGAAGCCTCTTATATAGTTTGCATCAAAACTATAATAGTTTGCATGCAATGTAACGCAAAGCAACCAGTGGGATACTTTACTTACTTTGATTTGCACTTAACTAGGGGTTCCCATATCTGGGACTCATCTCTCAACAGATCATGTCTTGAGGATTTCTTTAACCATGCACAGGTAAACTAAGCTGGATAAGTAATAAACTGTAGACTGCTGATTCCCTCAGCTTTACACCATACATTAATAATGTTAATCTTAACACTCTAAAAACATAACCATAATAAAGACACAACAACTTTGTAGTGGCAAATAAAATAATCTTTTTATTTATTTATTTTATTTATTTCTTCCTATAAAGGGTGGCGGCGAGAGCGATTCAATCAGCTAACAACTAATATCTAAAACTGAACAGTGTATGGGCCACAGGCACTAACCACTGGTCCCAGGCACCACAGTCCTTTACGATCGGCCGGTGCTAAATCTGGCGTCATCGTGACCACTCCCCTCTGGGCTCCCCAAGACATACGCGCACAGTGCAGGTCAATGGGTCCTCGCACAGAGGTACCAAGAGCCAGGGTGCTTCGAAAAGAGCAGTGACGTTCGGCCAATCAGCGGTAGCACCGTATGGAGGATGGTTATTGGGTAAGTTATTTTATTTTATTGCTTGTCTTAATTTTGAAAATGTGTTTATATTTGTTATTCCGAGGTGATTCTGGATATGGTTCAAAACCTGACTGCTAATTCTGATATCCAGACCGTGCATTTGTGCAGAACAATTCTACAACTGTGCCCATATTGTACACGTGGAGTAATAGAACAGACATTTGGAATTTTGAAAAGTCGATTTGGATCTGCTTGGATCGTTCTGGAGGAGCCTTACAATATTCTGCTGTGAAAGTGTGCAAAATATTCACAGTATGTTGTATGTTGCATAACATTTGTATACAACACAACCTTCTAGTTGCTCCAGATCCCAATATCCTGGGGGATTCAGAAGTACTGCCTGAATCTTCCAAATCGGTAACTCAAAACATGTCTTCATTTTCTGAAAAGCTCAAGGTAATGTATACATAACATTGCCAATTCTTAACATACAGTATGATGTCATACAAGGGATTTTTAAAAATAAATAAATATTACTTTATATGCAAAAGGTAATCCAATATAATATAATCTACATCCGTTTGAGAACATTGCACAGATATCTCATCAGCATTGATGGATGGATCCTGGAGCAAACCTTTTTTGTTCCCCTTCAGTGGAGTCATCTTAATCCATTTTTTGTGGAAATCTGTACCTATACGTTTATATTTGACACTTCATTTCTATGGTTCCATTTAATGGTTTCTGTCTCATATTTCTGTATTTTAATCAGGTACCTCCGAACATGAATGCTTCCATCGGTAACAGGAGCACAGGACGGATCACAGTTCTTTTTGCCAGGGCTTCATCGGGATAAACAAAAAGGCCATGTTTACATGATTAATATATTGTATGTGAGTGTACACATATATCAAATTATTTTTTATGGAAGTGCATTTTTCACTGTCAACAGGTCACAAATTTGGTAATATGGATTTTTTGTTAGTTATTTCTAACAAATGTTAAAAATGTATAATTCAATTTTAAGTTTGCTTCCGATGAGGTAACAGTTAAACATATTGCCAAATGCAGGAGGTATACAGCTGTACACTTCAGTAAAGTGCATTGAAACAAGTTGGAAAGGAAACAGGTGCTCAAACAGAGTACTATACAGCTAACAAAAAGTAATCTTTTCAGGAATTCTGACTGTACAAACAGGTGGTATAATTATTGACCCAAACAAATAGATTAACTGAAAGACAGTTGTTGTCAGCGTTTATCCTTAACCCTGCATATCTGTGTGTATCTAGCAAAATGAAAACATGAGATATTAGTTCATATGTTGATCAAAACATTTAAGCCTGCATCCCAATGTCAAGGGTACCTTATATATGCAAGTCCTACACTGACCTATAAGCTTTAAATACCATTAAAATGCAGTTAAAATCAGATGCACTCACCTCCCAGGTATAGGGGCTTACATCTAGCAAGGGCTGGCTTGTGTGCCACACCCAAATGTGCCTTAAATAGGCTTAATGGACAACTGCTAAGACAACATAAGGCAATATTTTGAGGAAAAACAGAGAAAGAATAAGCCCGCGCTCTGTATAGCCCATATTCTATATGATACCAGCTGGATGGCAGTATAAATGCCCATATATGTATACAAAACAGAATGACAGTTGTTGTCAGCGCTTATTTATAATACTGCATATCTGTGTGTATCTAGCAAAATAAAAACATGAGGTATTAGTTCATATTTTGATCAAAACATTTAAGCTTGCATCACAGCGTCAAAGGTACTTCATTATATGCAGGCCTGCAATGTTAAGGATAAGCATCATCATTTGTTTATATAGTGCCATGATTCCGCAGCGATGTACAGAGAACTCACTCACATCGGTCCCTGCCCCATTGGAGCTTACAGTCTAAATTCCCTAACATACACCCACACAGAAGCACAGACTAGGGTCAATTTGATAGCATCCAATTAACCTACTAGTATGTTTGTGGAGTGTGGGAGGAAACCGGAGAACCTGGAGGAAAACCCACGCAAACACGGGGAGAACATACAAACTTCACACAGATAAGGCCATGGTCAGGAATCAAACTCATGACCCCAGTGCTGTGAGGCAGAAGTGCTAACCACTAAGCCACCGTGCTCCCAAGCACTGACAACAACTGTCTTTCTGTTTTGTATACATATATGGGCATTTATATTGCCACACAGCTGGTACCATATACAATATGGGAAAAAGATTAACCCACCTGTGTATGATAAAAGAAATCCTGAAAACATAAACTGTTGACAGCTCTCGAAGGACTGAGTATGAGCTCCCCTGCTTTAATAAAAGTGTAAATGGTATTGTCATTAAAAGCCATCATATAATGGAAGATGCTCAGTCTTTGCTAACAAATAATTGTGTCTTGTTCACCATTCTCTTTCATATTCTTGAATAGATATATGTAACCTTATATTAAACCACTGTTCCATATTCCTGCATTGCAAATTGCCTTGCTATGGTCAGTGTTGCTTCCATAAATAATTACATCAGACCTCTTCTGTAATCCATTACATAACTTGTGCACTTACCACCGATCATTGAGTACTCAAACTTCCAAAGGCAATACAAATCACGCTTACTACTGTACCACCGGCTACTATATTACTTTACACTTCATTACTGGCAAAAGCAATTCTAGTTTCATGCAGTTTAATTAGCATCCTAATAGTACCTTCAGCCCATTACATGTAAATAAACATGATTTACATTTAAAGGACTGAAGATAGAACATTAGATTATCTACATATATATTGTTTAAACAATAACATGGAAAACCTGATATATGGCAATTGAAATTCACATAAACTTTATGTGAACTTGGATGGTGCTTGTAAAACCATCTTGATTTAATCCACTGGCAAGGTGTTTGAAAATAATAACATAGTTGACTTTATTTCTTTCGGAATTTGTTTTTTTTTTACATTTATTTATAAATGACCATATTTGGCAATTTACCTGTGCATTTTCAAAATGTAAGAATTTCAAAATGCGTTATGCATATTCTTAACAATAAAAGTGTGCTTAAAAGCTACATGTGTCTATTTATACTCCTCAATAAAAAAAAACAGAGCAAAACATTGGAAATCAGATGTTCTGCAACAATCAAGTTATGCAACTTTTAATATTGTTCTACTATAGTTATGTTCAACTGAATAAAACATTATGCTCTTATATATATTATGAAAGTGTTTCACTCAAGTCATTAATCATGTAAACCCCAATGTTAGAAATGTTGTTTTGTGGTACACCTGTGTAACCCTTTAAAAAATTAGGAGTTGAAAATTGTATTAAACCCATTAGATTATATGATGGTCATATCTTTAGATTATTGTAGTTTTCTAAAAAAAAACATGTCTTCAAAAATATATGTATTTGGACAAATATATTTTTCCTATGCTGCCATTACTGAATGGTATAGATTTGAATGAAGATTTCAACTATTTTAATTTAATATAATATTGCTCCATTTATTTTATAGATTATATATATATAGTAAAGCCAAAATGCAATTTTTAATTTTTGGGCTTGGTCCAGACCATTTTCTTGTACCAGCTCTATGACCATGAATAACTTTTTGTTAAATCACCTGTAATAAGAATTTTGGAATGTACAAAAAACACACAAATTACATGTTTCTGAACTAATGGTTTCTGCATATCCTCACGTTGGAAAAAAACAATTATACACCCAAAACAGAACTTGCATTCAATTGACCATGAGACACATTATAGATTTTCCAAACTAATATCATTTGTAGTTTTTTAGTATAATATTTAGGTACGTGACAGACGTAATTAAATTTTGCACAAAAAGCTTAGCAACAAAATTTCAAAGAAATAACACACACAAAAAAGTTAAATTTACTATTTTATTTAAAATATATTGTTCAAAGATATTATATCCAGTAAACCGTTCAATATTTTTATTATTGCACAACATTTCCCATTTTATAAATATTTAATAATAACTATTACATGTAAAATACAAACATACAAATACAATTATATAACTTAAATTATTTAGCAAACATAATATTTAAAGTTTAAGAAAATATATACGTGTTAATGTCCTGAAAACATTATTCTCACTATTTAATTAAGAGAGGTTTCGCCATTTTTAGGTTTGACTATTACATTGCTGTCAACCATTGTTGAAAGATCTGACTTTGAGGATGTTAAGGAGTTCTCATCCTCTTTCTTGGAAGTTACAGCTAAGAACGTACTCTAGGATACTAAATGTATGTAAATCTTCCCTTAATTGCAGTTGATTGTTTTGTAGGATGTTTGCTATCCTATCCATATTTTAGGACATATCCCTTAAGAATGACTTCATGCTTGAGTGGTTTTGATCATTGAGAACTTGGGCCATGAGCATCTCTGCCAACATAATAATATATTTTTTTATGCAGTTGCTTTATACTCAGGGTGGAAAATTAGGTTTAAACTGAAGGCAAGTTGTGGTTTGAAATTCCAAATTTTGTGTGGTTGTGTCCTTTGGGACAGAATACAGAATTACGTTACAGTCTTCAACTTCCAACTCGCCTTCTTTTTGTAATTCCGTGCTTACAACTGTTTTGGGAGACATTCGTTCAGAAAACACATCAGAAAAAGGACGGGTATCCCAAGGCGCACAGAATAATGGTAATAAATGGTGTACTGAAAAGACCTCTGAATAATATATTACCTAACAAATGACAATAAGGGGCATATTCAATTAACGGCGGGATCGCCTGAAAATCCCGCACTCAATAAATATTACCGTTAATACGGTAATATCTCGCTGGATTTCAGCTCGCAGCTCCCTGAGCTGCGAGCTGAAATCCAGCGAGTAAATTACTGTATTAACGGTTTTCCAGCTCAGGATTACCGTAATAACGGTAATATTTTTTAAGCGCGGGATTTTTGGCGATCCCGCCGTCAATTGAATATGCCCCTAAGAGTAGGTTGACAAATGCGAGGAAAAAATGCAGCAGTAATGAGTACATGCAGTTGGTGAAATTAAAACAAATGTTTTGATTCAGTAGAGAAAATGATGCAAAGTCAAACCAATTGTATTGTCACTCACCGGACTGTGAGTGCCATTTCCCGTGTATCCAGGAACCGTGGCCGTCCGCCATCTTGAGGGTCTGCGCATGTGCAGCCCTTTCAAACCTTCAGTACCTGTTGCTTTTAATTGATTGGATGATCAGGCAACCCTCCCTATTTAAACCACCTGTGATCATTACCTGGTTGCCTGATCTTGGAGTCTCATTCCCCATGAGCCTCTGAAGGTGTTCCTGTGTTCCTCGTGTCTGCACGCAGCTGATTCCTATCCGCTGCCTCCGTTACTCCTACAGAGTTCCTGCTCACTTCAACTCTCCTGTGTTCATCGTACCTGCACTCAGCTGATTCCTATCCGCTGCCTCCGTTACTTCTACAGAGTTCCAGTTCACTTCAACTCTCCTGTGTTCATCGTACCTGCACTCAGCTGATTCCTATCCGCTGCCTCCGTTACTGCTACAGAGTTCCTGATCGTCTCAACTCTCCTGGGTTTGATCGTGTCAGCTCTCCGCTACCTCCACCTCTACTACTGGATACCAGACAGCCTCAACTCTCCCGTGTTCTTCATGTTTCCAGTTTCACTTACTACTGCTTCCTGAGTATTGCTTTGTGGATTCTGGATTACCTGCCGTGCGCTGCACCAACCTGATTACCGCTTCCACCCTCCAGTGGTCTCTCCTCCTGCCGGCCTTCAGCCGTTCAGGTATCCCTGCACGTCTCTCTGACAGCCTGCTCTCCTGAATAGCGATATGCATACTTTCCATTGACTTTGCTTGTGTATTGCATATCCATCTGGACTGAGTTGTGTTCTCCTCCGGAGCCTCCTATCCACTGAAGCTATTGTTACTATTGACTTTGTTTCCTATTGCCCGGATAGTTATTGTGACTTTGTATACCTCAAGCAGTGCTTGTCAGTTATCGTTGTATTGTGGATATCATCGTGGGATCAAGTTCTGTGTGCCCCGTGTATACTCTGCTTTACATTCATCTCCTCGTGCCCCTCCTCACATATATATAGCAGTGGTACAACTTGCTGACACAGACCACTGACTCCTGTTCCCTGTGACACCAGTTTCAAGTATCCTCTCACATAAGCAGTGGTACAACTTGCTATACGCAGACCGCTGACTCTCACTACCTCCTCGCTACTCCTGGACATTCCTCCTCACTATAGCAGTGGTACAACTTGCTATACGCAGACCACTGACTTTCCTCACGTTCCCTTGTCCATCTGGTTCCTCGTGTACATTTATCTACTCATTACCAGCTGCTGCTAGTCATAGACTTTCCTCGAGCATTCTCTCACCATCTGCTGTTTCTCCTGTTCCGTTGTCACCCTGCTACCAGAGAACCATAGCACCAACTCTATTTCTCTGGTAAGTCCATCATCTGGTGATATCCTGGGCAAAGACTCCTAGTGCCCGTGACAGTAAGATCAGGCAATGACAGACCCAGGTGCGGAACCTACAGCTAAAGAGATGCTGCAGCATCTGGTTACCCGTATGGAACAACAGGATGTTCGTCAACAACTTTTGCTGCAATGTTACCAGGCGTTAGCCTCCCAAAGAACGTCTGTGCAAAATATCACAGCTACCGTTGATGCTCCCATGCCTTCCTCCGTTTCCCCAGTGCCATCCCAGGTGTCTACTGCTTCCACGCTTCACCTGCCTACTCCGTCAAAATATGATGGAGACCCCAAAACATGCAGGGGTTTTCTAAATCAATGCTCAGTTCATTTTGAGCTCCAACCTCACAATTTCTCTACTCATCGTTCCAGAGTGGCCTATCTCATTTCCTTGTTCTCCGGACAAGCTCTCGCATGGGCTTCCCCTCTGTGGGAAAGAAATGATCCTTTTATTACAGGATAGTGCCAAATTTATTTCCACGTTTCGAAGTGTATTTGATGAACCTGGTCGTATTATTTCCGCTGCATCCAGCATCCTCCGTCTACGTCAGGGTTCTCATACAGTAGGCCAGTACGTCATTCAATTCCGGATATTAGCCTCTGAACTTCAGTGGAACACTGAAGCGTTAATTGCCGCCTTCTGGCAGGGGCTTTCCGATAAAATTAAAGATGCACTGACTACTCAAGAATTACCTACTTCTCTAGAAGATTTGATTTCTCTTTGCCACCGTGTAGACATGAGATTTCGTGAAAGAGAGTCTGAAAAAACAACTTCATTTAAAGCACCTCTTCGCTCAAGTCCTCAAGTTCGCCCAGCTTCATCTCCGGTGATACCCATGGAGATAGGTCGCTCCAAATTAACTTCAGAGGAGAGGGACAGAAGAGTAAAAAATAGACTTTGTATCTATTGTGCTGATTCCACTCACATGCTCAATTCATGCCCTAAAAAAATTGGGAAATGCCAGGCCCTAACCAGTTCTGGAGAGGTGAAGTTAGGGTCCCTGGAGTCCTCTCCATGTTCTACAAAATTAAAAGTTTGTGCTTTTGATGTTACAGTTTCCTTTGCTACCAAATCCTTTAAGTCCCAAGCACTTATTGACTCTGGAGCTGCAGGAAATTTTATTTCTAAATCCTTCGTGAATCAATGGTCCCTACCAGTGATTACTTTGAAGACACCTATTACTGTGACTGCTATCGATGGATCACGCATTATTAATGGTCTCATCACCCAGAGTACGTCTCCAGTAACCCTTCAAATTGTTGTATTACACCAGGAAGAAATTTCATTTTTAATTCTCCCTGTTACTACCAGTCCGATTGTATTAGGCCTTCCATGGCTTCAACGTCACTCCCCTCAGATTGACTGGCACACTCCTCAAGTTACGTCTTGGGGGTCTGAATGTCATCATTGTTGCCTCTCTCAAGTCGTTCCTCTCAAAATACAGCAATCCTCCATTTCACCTTGTTCACCGGGACTTCCTCCTCAGTATGCTTCATTTGCCGATGTATTTGATAAAACTCAGTCTGAACGTCTTCCTCCTCATCGTTCGTGGGACTGTCCGATTGATCTTCAACCTGGCAAGACTCCTCCCAGGGGACATGTGTATCCACTTTCGTTACCTGAAACTCAAGCTACATCTGAATACATCCAAGAGAATCTCCAGCGAGGATTTATTCGACCTTCTACCTCTCCCGCTGGAGCAGGGTTTTTCTTCGTAAAAAAGAAGGATGGATCATTACGCCCTTGCATAGATTTCCGTGGACTTAACGCCATAACTATCAAAAATCGGTATCCCATTCCACTAATTACTGAGTTATTTGATCGTATCAAGGGAGCCCAGATCTTTACCAAGTTGGATCTTCGTGGTGCCTACAATTTAATTCGAATCAGGTCCGGTGACGAATGGAAGACAGCTTTCAACACCAGAGACGGGCATTATGAATATTTAGTAATGCCCTTCGGGTTATGTAATGCCCCCGCTGTTTTCCAGGGTTTTATTAATGAGATTTTCCGGGACTTGTTATATGTTTGTGTCGTCGTCTATCTGGACGACATATTGATCTTTTCGCAGGACCTGCCTTCTCATCATCAACATGTGGCAGAGGTCCTTTCCAGACTCCGGAAAAATTCATTATTCTGCAAGTTCGAAAAATGTTCATTCGAGTGGCCCCAGATTCCATTTCTGGGATATATTGTCTCCGGAGTTGGTCTTCAGATGGATCCAGAAAAGGTGAATGCTGTGTTACATTGGCCTCAGCCAACTACTCTTCGTGCAATTCAGCGTTTTTTAGGTTTTGCCAATTACTATAGACGCTTCATTCAAGATTTTTCCTCGATTGCATCTCCTATTGTGGCCCTAACTCGTAAAGGGGCCAATACTAAACAATGGTCCTCTGAGGCTCTTCAAGCCTTCCAGTTTCTCAAAGAGTCCTTCTCCTCTGCTCCTGTTCTTCGACAGCCTGATGTGACGCTTCCCTTCTTCCTGGAGGTAGATGCCTCTAATGTTGGTTTAGGAGCCATTCTCTCCCAAAGATCGGAGCAACAAAAATTCCATCCTTGTGCCTTTTACTCTCGGGGTCTTCTGCCTGCGGAGAAGAATTATACCATCGGGGACAAGGAGTTGCTGGCTATAAAAGTAGCATTAGAGGAATGGAGATATTTGTTGGAGGGAGCTCGTCATCCTGTGACAATTTTTACTGATCATAAAAATTTGTCATATTTACAGTCTGCTCAATGTTTGAATCCTCGTCAAGCAAGATGGTCTCTTTTCTTTTCTCGTTTTGATCTAATCATAACCTTCAAACCAGCTGCAAAAAATAAAAAGGCAGACGCTCTATCTCGAGCTTTTGTGACGTCCTCAGACGTTGAAGATGGTCCCAACCACTCTATATTAGATCCCAAATGTGTTTCTCTGGCTGCTTCTTCCACTAAGGTGCTACCATTTGGGAGAACCCTCGTGCCTCCTGCTCTTAGGAAGAAAATCCTTTCGTGGTTTCACTCTTCTCGTTTTTCTAGACACTCTGGTGAACGCAAGACCTTTGAAATTCTTTCTCGAAGTTACTGGTGGCCTTCTATGAGGAAAGATGTCAAAGATTTTGTGGCTGCGTGTGAATTGTGTTCCCAGTTCAAGACTCCCCGCAGAACTCCAGCGGGTTTGCTTCAACCACTACCCATTCCTTCCAAGCCGTGGACCCATATTAGTATGGACTTTGTTACTGATCTTCCTCCTAGTAAAAACTGCAATACTATTTGGGTAGTGGTGGACAGATTTTCGAAGATGGCACATTTTGTTCCTTTGACCGGTTTACCTTCTTCATCTACTCTGGCTGATTATTTCATCAAAGAAATCTTCCGTATTCATGGATGTCCTTCTGAGATTGTTTCAGATAGAGGAGTACAATTCGTTTCCAGATTCTGTCGGGCCCTCTGTAAGACCTTGGGTATCCGATTATCACTCTCATCCTCCTACCATCCTCAATCAAACGGACAAACCGAAAGAGTCAATCAAGATCTTGAGACTTTTATAAGGATGTTCTCTTCAGCCAACCAAGACAACTGGGTAGATTTGCTTCCATGGGCTGAATTCGCTCATAACAACATGTATCATGAGTCATCTTCTAAAACTCCATTCTTTGTGGTTTACGGTCACCATCCGTCTTTTCCGGAATTTCCTGCCCTCCCTCCAACCCAAGTTCCTGCTGTAGAGACTGTTTGTCAGACCTTCAAAAATATTTGGTCTCAGGTCAAAACCTGTTTAAAGAAGACATCTGCCAGATATAAGTCTTTTGCAGACAAAAAGAGACGGGCTATTCCACCACTGAAAATCGGAGATCGTGTTTGGTTATCAACCAAAAATATTCGTTTGAAGGTCCCATCTATGAAGTTCGCTCCTCGTTTTATTGGTCCGTATAGGATCATTCAAGTGATAAATCCAGTTTGTTTCAAACTTCTACTACCTAAGAACCTTCGTATTTCCAATGCCTTCCATGTGTCTTTGCTCAAACCTCTTATCATCAACCGTTTCTCGGTCCCTCCTTCAGCACCGCGGCCAGTTCAAATTCATCAAGAGGAGGACTTTGAGATTACTCACATATTGGACGCAAAAATTTTGCGAGGAGTTCTTCGTTTCCTCATTCATTGGAAGGGCTTTGGTCCTGAAGAGCGGTCATGGATCAAAGCAGAAGATCTTAATGCTCCAGCTCTTCTTAAGAAGTTTTATTCCAAGTTTTCGGACAAACCCGGTTCCAGGTGTTCTGTGCCCACCTTTAAAAGGGGGGGTACTGTCACTCACCGGACTGTGAGTGCCATTTCCCGTGTATCCAGGAACCGTGGCCGTCCGCCATCTTGAGGGTCTGTGCATGTGCAGCCCTTTCAAACCTTCAGTACCTGTTGCTTTTAATTGATTGGATGATCAGGCAACCCTCCCTATTTAAACCACCTGTGATCATTACCTGGTTGCCTGATCTTGGAGTCTCATTCCCCATGAGCCTCTGAAGGTGTTCCTGTGTTCCTCGTGTCTGCACGCAGCTGATTCCTATCCGCTGCCTCCGTTACTCCTACAGAGTTCCTGCTCACTTCAACTCTCCTGTGTTCATCGTACCTGCACTCAGCTGATTCCTATCCGCTGCCTCCGTTACTTCTACAGAGTTCCAGTTCACTTCAACTCTCCTGTGTTCATCGTACCTGCACTCAGCTGATTCCTATCCGCTGCCTCCGTTACTGCTACAGAGTTCCTGATCGTCTCAACTCTCCTGGGTTTGATCGTGTCAGCTCTCCGCTACCTCCACCTCTACTACTGGATACCAGACAGCCTCAACTCTCCCGTGTTCTTCATGTTTCCAGTTTCACTTACTACTGCTTCCTGAGTATTGCTTGGTGGATTCTGGATTACCTGCCGTGCGCTGCACCTACCTGATTACCGCTTCCACCCTCCAGTGGTCTCTCCTCCTGCCGGCCTTCAGCCGTTCAGGTATCCCTGCACGTCTCTCTGACAGCCTGCTCTCCTGAACCGCGGTATGCATACTTTCCATTGACTTTGCTTGTGTATTGCATATCCATCTGGACTGAGTTGTGTTCTCCTCCGGAGCCTCCTATCCACTGAAGCTATTGTTACTATTGACTTTGTTTCCTATTGCCCGGATAGTTATTGTGACTTTGTATACCTCAAGCAGTGCTTGCCAGTTATCGTTGTATTGTGGATATCATCGTGGGATCAAGTTCTGTGTGCCCCGTGTATACTCTGCTTTACATTCATCTCCTCGTGCCCCTCCTCACATATATATAGCAGTGGTACAACTTGCTGACGCAGACCACTGACTCCTGTTTCCTGTGACACCAGTTTCAAGTATCCTCTCACATAAGCAGTGGTACAACTTGCTATACGCAGACCACTGACTTCCCCGTTACCTACCTTCACCTGGATTCCATTCCTTCACTATAGACAGCGGTACAACTTGCTATACGCAGACCGCTGACTCTCACTACCTCCTCGCTACTCCTGGACATTCCTCCTCACTATAGCAGTGGTACAACTTGCTATACGCAGACCACTGACTTTCCTCACGTTCCCTTGTCCATCTGGTTCCTCGTGTACATTCATCTACTCATTACCAGCTGCTGCTAGTCATAGACTTTCCTCGAGCATTCTCTCACCATCTGCTGTTTCTCCTGTTCCGTTGTCACCCTGCTACCAGAGAACCATAGCACCAACTCTATTTCTCTGGTAAGTCCATCATCTGGTGATATCCTGGGCAAAGACTCCTAGTGCCCGTGACATGTATTGTATCAGTGCACTGAGTGTAAAGAAAACAATCAGTACTCTGTACAAAAAATAAGGATGTAGTATGCCACTGCAAAGCAAAACAAACTAACATAATGTCCTCCAGAAAAAATTAGTCCAATAATCAAAAGAGTCCCAATGTTCTAATATAAATACCGATGCTGATACAGACATGAAACCATGTGGTGGTTGGGGGTCAAAGCATAAAGGATTCTGCCTTAGCCAGTATTAGCATCCAGCCGGATGAAATATGATGGTAATGGAAGCTTCTTAGCTGCTTTGAATGAATTCAGTCTCATTAGATAAAACGTGGCAGTATCAGAATGGGCTTCATGAAAAAACTTACCCCCTCGAGGCGCTGTTCATGGGGCTCCCGGTCCTCTTCTGTCACTCCGTCCACAGCATATTTAATAGGTGTTTGCCAGCGGGTGCGTTTCAAATGCCGGAAGTGAAGGTGCACGCAAGTGCACTGCGCATGCGTCCCAACCCGAAGTGTTATTGAACTGGTCCAGAAAGTTCAATAACTTTGAGTGCACCCACCAGCAAACACCTAGGAAACATGTACATACAGATCATTGGATAGTTGTTAAATTTTTATTATGTCTTCTATGGTAAGTATAATAGTTTGTAGATGGTTCTGTACATGACCCACCTCGACCTGAGTGAAATTTCTGTATATTAATACAGCATTATTTAACATGTTATCTATTTTTGACATGGTGGGGATAACCATTGCAGGCTCGGGAATAATTATCTCACTATTGTTTGGACTCTATATCACTGTTATGCCTGGTTTGCAGAACAGTTTGAAGATTCATCCTCTCTTTCTATTGACCCATCGGGCAGTAGCGGATGGAGGCTTTGAGTATTTTGCATCTCATCTAAATACACTGATGCGTCTGAAGTGTTTTCAGTGGTGTCGACTGGAGAACAGAAAGAAAAAAGGGGAAGTGCAAAAAGCAACAGTAGTAGAGCAAAAATGTTCACAGACAACACATGTATAGTGTAAATGATAAGTATATGTTTATAGCCCTTTTGGGGAATAGAAAAAAAGACATCAAAGAACTTGAGAATTTCAATAATAAGCCGCTGGGAGCAGGTTGGACACTTACCCTAACACTGTCCCTAGGTCCTGTGATAATCCACTGTAGGGTAGAGAGGTTCTGAGTTGTATGCATCCAAGTAGATAGCATCTCCCGATGGTGGAACGCATGTGGAACACAAACCGGAAACCGGAAGTGGATGAGTGGCGGCCAGGACAAAAAGTTAATTGAATATGCAGAGAACAATCCTACACATTTCGTCCGCTGAACGGGCTTTTTCAAGGATCTCTTTGCTGTTGAAAACGGGGCTATATATATTCTCAATAGCCTTCCAGTTAAAAGAAACTTTATTGACACATTAAAAGCTAGAGCCATATTCCTCTAGTACCTGCAATGCAGTTTAAAAAAGTAATGATAAGAAATATAAAATGATCATCTCAACTAAGAAATTAACTTAATTCTAAATCAAGATTAAGACCTTTGGGCGCAAGGGTTTGTAATTGAAAAATCCATCTTGATTCCACTTGTGAGATATGTTTGGTAAAATCTTTTCCCCTCCAGTTTTGTTTAACTCTTTGTATTCCTGAAAAAACAAGTCCTGCTGGATTGGATTTATGATGTAATAAATAATGATTACAAACACTATCAGTGGTGAGACATTTTTCTGTTGTTAATATGTTCCAGTATTCTAATTTTCAGTTTCCTTTTTGTTCATCCTACATACTGGAACATGTATATGACACCTTCTGTATTGCAGTCTGGATGAGTTTTTATGGTAAGGAGATTTCAAAGATTTTCTGCCTTTCTGTAAACTTCGGTCTGTTAGGTAGAATCAAATAAATGTCCTTGTCCATCTTTAGAATATGCCAGTGTCGTTTAATGGACTTTTCCAAAGGTTGAGTATGACTGTTAAATTTGGTTATAAAAAATATTAGAAGTGGTTTGGGATGTTTGTATTCTAACAGATCATTTTGGACTAGTAGTTTGACATCCTCTAAAGCTTGATGTACCACTCTTTCGTTATAATTCCAAAAATCTTTCTTTAAATTCCTCACTTTGTCAAATGAAAATCTCTTTTTGAGTGCAGTTTTGTCTAAGTCTCTTGAATTGGCCACTAGGGATATTTCTGATCCATGTAGGGTGATGATTGCTACTTGCCAGTAGAAAGTTGTTCGTATCTACTGGTTTTACATATGTTCTTGTTTGTATAGCATTTTGTTTGATGTATATGTCAAGATCTAAAAAGTTGACTCTTTCCTGACTAGTGTCGGAAGTAAATTGCAGATTGAGAGCATTATCATTAATGTATAGAATACATTTCTGAAGGACCTCATCAGGACCATCCCAGATGAAGAACACGTCATCAATGTATCTATGCCACATGACAAGATGCTTCTCAAAGGGGTTGTTATTCCATATTATTCCATATATAGTCATCTTCCCATTTGGCAACGAATACGTTTGCGTAACTTGGTGCGAAACGCGTTCCCATAGCAGTACCTTTAAGTTGTTTATAGAACTCTCCATCGAACCAAAAATAATTGTGCTGTAGAATGAATTCAATAGCACTGAGGATAAAATTTATTTCACTTTGTGTGATACCCAAAATGATATGAAAATATACAAATGTACTACTCACTTTCTACAAGTGTTAAAGTTTTTATACAATAAAAAAATGAAAATAGAACATTTTTAGTACATATCACAGCTCAATGGATAAACTTAAATTATTATTAGCAGAATGCAATTTATGTGTGATAACATTTTACTTGTTAATTGGATTTTTGAATACAGACATTAAAGAATTTGGTATATTAGATTAATTACAAATAAGTAAGGGTATAGAGTATATTCAATGTTATTATTATTTGAACATTGCTGAGTATCATGATAACACATACATTAATTATAATTGGGATTCTGGTATACATATTGTTGAATATGTGGGGCTACTCTTAAAGGTGCGTTTACAGTTTGTGTTGACAGGTACTTTGGTTCTTTTAAATTACCCTTAATTTGTAAACTGCCCAACCTCTTTCACCCTTAATCCTCATGGGGAGTTAAACATTTTGAAATATAATCCCTAAGGACAGAACATAACAGACTGTCTGTGCTTGCTCTTTACTCTGACATTTAATTTTTTGGGGAAGACCCAAAAAAAAGACAGTCAGACTGTGGAAGTAGAGTGCACAAAAATATTCTGAATGTGGCAGTAAAACATTCACAAGGTTAGCAGTAAAACTGATTGGAACAGCACATTAACACAATATTAAAAAAGACAGGGTGAGTTTACTGAGGGTAGCTCTGCAGAGGAAAATGTACATTTCAGGTAACAAATATGGCAATGTTTTTTGGTCACGTTTCTCTTCCTGTGGTCTTTCCATCTTCATGTCTATGTAGAAAAAAAATAGATATACAATAACCCAAGAGAAATGCAACTTGTAGGAAAAAGATTATAAACGGTTACTCAAAGTGCCATGATAAAGAACAACCACATCTTAGCTTGTGCTATTGGTACAGGTTTGCTTTTAGTTATGTTAAAATAAATATATTTTTACCTTTTTTTTTTATTATTATTATTATTAATTTTTATTTATAGGGCGCCACATGGTGTCTGTGGCGCCGTACAGGGACAAAAACTAATTACAATACAAGGTGAGACAGCACAGTACAGTAAACATAACTCAGTAAGCTCAATGCACAGCTAGTGAGGGCGGGGGGAGTATCCGCAAATGACGGGCGCCAAAAGGAGGGCGCGGAAGACAGGGAGACCCCCAGAGGGGGGAGGAGGGCCCTCGAGGAGGAGGGCAAAGTAGCTGGAGAGCAGAGTTAGAAGTGGTGGAAACAGGAGGAGAGATGGCCCTGCTCAGAGGAGCGTACAATCTAAAGGGAGGGGTGGACAGACAGAGAAACGCAGGGGAGAGAGGGAGAGTAGAGGGACGGAGGCAGGGAAGGGGAAAGAAGGGTGAGAGGCAGAGGATAAGGTAGGTAGTTAAGTGGAAGACTGGAAGGCTTTAAGAAAAAGGTGGGTTTTTAAAGCCCGTTTGAAACTGGACAGGTTAGGGGAAGTCCTGATGGAGGGAGGGAGCTTGTTCCAGTGGAGGGGGGCAGCGCGGGCAAAGTCTTGGATACGCGCGTGGGAGGAGGTGATGAGGGGGGAAGATAGGCGACGGTCATTGGCAGATCGGAGAGGACGGTATGGAGCGTGAATAGATAGGAGTGTGGAGATGTAGGGTGCAGTGGCGTTGGCGAGGGCCTTGTATGTAAGAGTGAGGAGCTTGAAGAGTGAGGAGCTTTGTCTCAAAGTGTTGACTGATTGGATAAGAATTTATATCTATAAATATAAATTAATAAAGATAGATAGATTTTTTTTCTTTAAATTTGAAAGGAAAACAAACATGATATATATTAAGAATGTAAGAATCTCTAACATTGTGTATGTACTGGTTTAAAACTACCAGTCTTTACAAAAATTACTGTTACCCTGTTCGCATATCTGTTTTTGTTTGGAGACAACTTTAAAAAGTTGCTTTTCTTTTCTGTCGGTTACAACAATTTGTCCTAGAAAATTTTAGAAAAAAATATTATATGAATCAATTCAACTCCAAAAAATGATAATTGATTCAAATCCAGATGTTCTACTATCGAATTCATCTAGGGACATTGTAATAATTTTATTTTAACTTTTACAATGCTTTATAGGCTACAAAAACAATAACTTTGTTATTTAAAAATATATAAAAATAAATACTAAAGACAAAAAATGCTTGTGATAAAGTGAAGGTGAAATTCTATTGGATGGTACAAGGACCACTCCCGGTTAAGAAACTTGTTGGCAAATAACCAAAATAATATTAAAATGATCAATAATAAAATTGTTATAGATCGTAATTAGCAGTCAAAAACAACATACAAGTGAGTTGTGAATTATATCTAATGGATGAATTTTTACACTGTACATATTATAATCCTACCAGAGCAGACCGGAGCTGATTTGGCAGAGGTACGATACCACCAGATATGCCGAAAACAACAACAGGAGCTGGTCTCTTAATTTTGTTTCCCACTCCGCCATCTCAGTGTTAAATGGGGGTTCACCACCAGTTCCTTTGGTATGATGAAGAAGAAGGGACAGCTTACAGTGGCTCAGCACGGTGGCTTAGTGGTTATCACTCCTGCCGCACAGCAGTGGGGTCATGAGTTTGATTCCCGACCATAAGTATATCAAGTTGGTTATCCACATATAAACAGCGTAATGACTCAATACTCCATCTACTAGTGCCTCATTTTCAATATTTATGAAACGAGGTGATCTTTTTCTCTTTTATCCTTATTATGAATTACTTTCTTGGACAACAGTAGTTTCCTGGGTGGAGTCCAAAACCTCCTCACCACTACTGAACTATGAAGACATATCTATAAATAGAAAAAAAAATATATTTAATGCATTTTTAATAATTTTAAAATTTCAAAACTACAAAACAAAACTAAAATAAAAGTTTAACGTTTGTCATTGGGGTGCAAGCGAATTATATATTATTTCAAAAATACTACAATCAGTGTAATTTAAAAAAATAAAGGTACACATGGTTCTACATGATTATTTTTTTAAAAATAAAGAACACTTACTTCTTTAGAATTTTAAATACCTACTAGAAACAAATAGTTACTGTATTGTTTTCAATTGACAATACTTGGTATATTTAGAAGCTTAAGAAATAAGTAATTAACAGTAAGTTTATCAAAACCAACTTGAAAAACAATAGAGAATTCTACAGTTCAATGGCATTACAATCACAAAACAGTGGATTCATTAGAACAACAGTGAGATTATCTTTTGTTTACTTTTGGAAGTCGGGTGTGGTGTCTGGGTTTTCAATACAAGGTTGAACATTTCCCCATTGATAACATTATCCTCTTTCAACTAACATTAATTCATTTTAAATGTGTGCTTAGTTTGTATACAATGTACCACATACTATACATGTAATACAATGTAGTATTGATGATTTAATGTACTATACTTCATGTATTAAGATGCGTCTCAGCTAACTTATTTCTATATGTTCGAACTATTATAAAAAGGAATGATAAGGAATGACAATATTGGGGACCAGAATGCAGACATTAATAATTAGGGGCCTTAGTGTGTTTATAGAATGTTTGTGTGAGTGTGGAGCGTCTTGGTGGACTCACTGTTCAACTAGTGCTGCATTGCACTGTTTATCTTAAATAAACTTGCTTCATATGTAAATAAACTTGGTATGTTTCGATCCCTGCTGTGATAGTTCATCTGCATTAAATAATGTACTCTTAAACTTATGCCTGTGGTCTACTACACCCTCTGCTAGGTCCATACTTACCAACTCTCCCGGAATGTCCGGGAGACTCCCGAAATTCGGGTCGGTCTCACAGACTCCCGGGAGAGCTGGCAAGTCTCCCGCATCCCGCAATTGCGGGGCTTAAATTATGTGATTTGCGGTGAATCGAGTCATTTTGGCCTCTCCCCCCCGCGACAAAATGGCATATTTGTCGTGGGCCTCACCCCGCCCCGAGGGTTTATCCTGAGGGAATAAGGACAGTCTTAGGCTGGAGACCACTGAGATGTAGGCCCCATTTATTAATCTGCATCCATAGCACATATGTTCTAACACAGCAATAGAAAATCTCAGATGGATGCAATTTATTATATTCTGCTGCCCAGCGATAGTGGCTGGGAGCCGTAAGGCTTCACTAAGATGGTGATAGCACAGCAGTAGTCTGATAGATAAGGAGAAGCCCTATTTTCCATAAAAACACCAGTTTTTGCCAGTGATAGGGCTTTTCCCTCTTTACGAAATAGCCCTCATAGCCTCAGTAGGCGTCCAGTTGCATGTCACCTTATCATTTGTCAGTCATTCTGTTATTCGGACATAAATTTGCCACACATCTAAGAGCAACATGCAAAATCTCAATTCTCATTTTCTACTAACTCTCTTAGTTATAATGAAAAGGAAGCTGATGGAATCATGAGTATTATCTGTAGGCACTCTAAAGCTGGGTACACAGTACACAGTTTTCATCCAATAATCGGCTAAATCCGCCGATATACGACCGCTCGTTCAAAAGTCGGGTCAGTGTGTGCATGGTCGAAAGTCTGCCCAAATGGACGATTGTCGCCTCATTTGGTTGGTCGTACCGTTTAATATTTTCATTCCAATCTCGTTTCCGTTGTGTAGTGTGTATAAACTTCCGACCGATCCACAACAGTGAGTAGGAAATTACAGTCCTTGCTCACAACAACATGGCTGTAAAAAGTCGCTAGAGGGTCGTCCGCTCTTCCCTTTATCATCCTAAACAAGGCTAGTGTGTATGCAGTCCATGGACCGAGCGATCGGAACATCGATCACATGTAAAATCGCTCGGCATAAAAAGTTGGTTGAAATTTCTGTAGTGTGCACCCAACTTAAATCAAGCACAGAGTTCCAAAACATTGCAGAGCACTGATCTCCAATATTATAATGGGAGTAAGTCAAATCCTTTGAAGGGATGGTGTCTCCTTTGAATCCAAATTGACACCTTGTTCCTTGTATCTTTGTTTCTCTTTACGTCTAATGTATAGACAAACTCCTCTATTGGCATCAAAAATTCTCCCACATTCAATGTTAGGCAGCATCTAGTTTGTTTGTTTGATTGTTGGTTCTTATTGTGGATTGAATTTAGACTTCCTGTGTATCCCTGTTTTCTCAGTACAGTCTCAAGGCTAGATACACACTGAAGAATTTTCCGACCGACGTGTTATCTACAACGACTTTACCTTCAACCAAAGGTCCAATCGCTCGGACGATTAATACATACTAGTCATGTTTTAGACGATTAACGAAAAACCGACCGTCCATCCAGCGACTTTTGACAGACATATTGTCGTGAGCAAAGATTTTAATTTTGTACACACTGAAATGACATATCTGATTGGTTGCTATAGGCAACCTCTCCACTTTTCAAACCCGCTGGGAAACTCTCAGCTTGATACATTTACCCCATGAGGTCCATGTAATGATATCGCCAAAAATTTTAAATAAAGGGCAGAGCATGTTCAATAGTAACCACCAAAAACATTATAAAAAGAGAAGAGAACACATTTTCTTCATTCATTCGTTAGCACATAATTGTGTACATTGTATTGTAAGCATTACCATTTATTAATATGTAACCAGTCATATATACTACACATCTATAGCAAACAGAAAAACGTGGTTAGTCTTGTACAGTACATGGACACAGTTATATAATTATGCAGGCAGATAAATGTAATACACATATTTAGCATTTTAAATGAATTTATATTGAGTGTACAATAAAGGGACGAAGGGTCAAAATTATGGAGGCAGACGTAAGCAATACACATATAAACAAAATATTTTTTTTTTTATATAACACTACACTGACAAAGGTTTATAATTAAACTGCCATTGCTTTACCACTAGAAGCATCTAATTGCCAATTGACTGACGTGTGGACACTGTACCGCGTGGGACAGGTAGGCACCAGAAATTTACATACACACGCCCCCAAAGGAGTCGCAGATCGAAGAACTATCAGCAGTTGCTGTGTATCGATTGGAAATATATACACAATACATGATCGTTAGGTGATTGGGAGGAAAATATTAAACACTACGACCAACCAAATGAGCAGACAATCAACACTTTGGGACCACTTTCGACCATTGTGTCATTATACACACTAACCCGACTTCCGACCGTATGTTGGCTGATTTGCCCGATGATTGGACGAAAAAGCTCCAATGTGTACCTAGCCTAACTTGTTACTAGAAGACTAATTAGAATGTGTATTCTCAGAGAATTCAAACACTTAATACGCCCAGATTAATGGAATAAGTGGAATGTTATTACTTTGCCATCTGTACAGCATTTGGCACACTAAAAGGACTTGGCAAACTTCATACTACATGAGTGTCCCAGTTTTCTATTTTAAAATGATAGGACCTATAAATAAGCTCTCTCTTATGCTGCAGAGGTGAGCATGTGGGCTGCTTTATACAAATCTTAAGCATTTTTGGACATTTCAAATTTTAGGAGTTGAGTTATACTATATACCTAAATACACAGTATCTATAACTTAAAGAGGCGGGACAGGAGGTAGGGCAGAGCGAGGGAATGAAAAGGAGAGGGGGGGGAGCAATTTAATTAGAATAATTTTCTGTCTAAGTGAAGATTTGCAGTTTTGGTGTTTAAACAGCTGAAACAATGCTTGATGTATGAATACAAATCACAGTTTAGTTCTGCACAGTTTCCATTATCCTCCAGAAATTTGTTGTAAATGTCGTAAAATTCTAGAAAAACCTTCAGATTCTGTAAATCGGATTTCATCCAAATAAATACTTCAGTTGCAACATCTGATGGCAATAAAAGTGACACAGCAGGCCAAACTCACTAAGCACTGGTAAGCCATATGACAACTTCATGCCAAGTCACGCAGACCGGAGAGAGCTTATCATCACCAAAGATGGATGATGTAAACAGTGCTACTGCGAGTCGGCCTACTGACATAGAGGTTCTGCTTTCCGAGAGGGTTAACAGACAGGAAGAGGATTACAGAAAGGAAGTTTAAAATTACAGACTATGCCAATGTCATTAAAGAACATAACATGCTAATATGCATTTGTAATTAAAAGGTGCACACCTACAAGCAGTGAAATGGGGAAAATACTCACAACCCGTTTAAGGTCATTATTATTATTTTCACTCTTAGAAGAAAAACGAAAGACATTGTGGTGTAATTGTGGTGGCGCAAGGGTTAATTATTTAAATTTGACTGAAACTTCTTAGTGCAGATTTTGTTGAACTACAGATCCCAGCATGTTCTACCAACCTATTAACCAAGCCTTTTAAAATGTATCTTCCAGCTACACACAGTGGAGGCAGCTAGTTTGTGGCCTAAATAAATATTCATGAGAATGCAGTCTGTCCATTCAATAGGAGCCAGTCACATCACTGAAGAACAAAATATCAATTCATTAGGAACTAATGACATAAAGGAGGTGTGACTTCAATTCAATAGGAAGCGGCGACATGACAACACGCGTCACTGATGTTGCAGGTTCCTAGTGAATTGATAGGCTGCGTTCTCATTAATGTTGGTTCAGTACTCAAAATAGCTGCTTCTGCTGTGACAGAGTGTGTATAGTGGGTGCATGCTATTGTTAATATAAAATTCTGCTGTGTCGCACTGATGCAGTATAACTCCTAAGGGGGGATTTGAAATGTCACATCACTTCCATATACAATATATTACTAATGTAATGCTTGATGTATATCAGAGCTGAAGATATATCTAACTGTGGAGAACTGCAAAGCATATATTAATACTATATGAATTATCTCAAGTTCTGTCAAGGTGTGGGAACTTCTACATATACAGTATATCTGTAATTGTTATTAATAGCGTCTTTATGTAAGATATCTTGAGCCTGATTCATTAAGGAAAGTAAGGCAAAAAATGAGTTTTCTCCTGGATAAAACCATAGTACAATTAAAGGGGTGCAAATGAGTTTATTATTTTGCACATAAGGAAAATACTCTCTGTTTTTTCATGTAAGACACAAATACTTTCTAGCTTTATTTTTACACTGACATTTGAAGTTGAACTAGGACAAGCCCCTCCCCTTACTTCCCTACTCTCCTGGAATTTCCGGGAGGCTCACGAATTTCGGGGAGTCCTCCCAGACTCCTGGAAGAGTAGGCAAGCCTCCCGGATCCTAAAACATATATATCGGCATTGAATATCGGACGCGGGGCTTAATCGCGTCATTAAGCCCCGCCCATGCTATTCTATGGAGTGAACTTTCGGCATTTTAAAGTGGGGGCGGAGCTATGGTGACGCAAAAGACATCCCCATGCCCCCTCCTGCCCATGTCACATGACCTGTTCTCACGGAGGACAGGGTCTGAAAGTGGGCAAGTATGCCCCACCCCACCTATAAATCTACCTCTCCTTCCAATGCAACATGGTATTGCCAAGGTAAAAATGTACTAATTTGTTTGCTTTCCTTTCCTTAATCAGGCCCCCTATGTTTTAGGTATAGAGGCGCTTTAATATAATTTACAGGGACACTTTGCAGATGGGCTGATGCATCTTGCAATGTTTGTCTTAAATAAGTTTATGGGGTAAATGTATCAAACTGCTTTTTTTGCAAATCACAAATTTGCTGCGGTGTTGCAGACTATATTTAAAACGGCAAATTTGCCTTTAATTAAATTGCCGTTTTAAATCTAGTTGGCAAAATTGCCTAAAAACAGCAATTTGAATAAAAACGTAGTTTGATACATTTACCCCTATAGTTTAAGCATAGATAATGAGAATAATTTCCTATCTAAAGAATAAGAGAAGTTGGAATGCACAGTTGGACAATATTGAAAAAATGGCACTTTCCAGGAGTCAATCCTTTAAAACCTGGAACTGTCCCTAGAAATTGGGGACAATTTACACTTAAGTATGTATATAAAAATTTGCATCAGCAGTGTACAAACCTGTTCTTCCAACCCCTGGCTGCCAGAGGTGGTACTTAAAATGACATTCTCCCCTTTCTTTGCATAGACTGACATTTGTATTAATGTAGTGTATTTTTATTAGAGCCACGTCCGAATTTAGCTTTTTTGCCTTCCTTGATCCCTTTCGCCACCCTTCCAATTGCTGCAGTGTTTCATGTCCCCTAATTCCATCATCTCCCAAATGTATTAAAAAAAAAAATGACAATATAAATTAGAATATTTTTTTTTTTAATAAGATGATGAATTAACACCCTAGGACAATATGACCTTTCCATAAATCTTGGCGTGATTAGATCTATCCCCTAGGAATAAGATACTAATTCAGACTAAAGCAGCAAACATTTACTATTTATACATTTATTTCTCTCATTTTACAGCCCCCAAAGATCTGCTGCCAGTGACAGCTGCCTCAATAATGGCCCTCCCCTGCATGACATTTACTTCATACTGAATTTATGTATCATGTTGAGTTCTTGGCTCTTAGAACAGCCTATTTGGCATTAGCCTTTCAGAATCTCCTGAACACATGCTTACACCATAAACCCGCTAATAAGATTGGCATTATTCCCTTAAGCATCTAACAAAGACATCAATATTCTGAAATCATGGTGCCACTTATACAGAATGGGGGATTGCTTTAGGTGGGCTCCCAGCTACCTATATCTTTTTTGTGAATAATGACCAACAATAAAAAAAGATACCTGTGACTCACCACAGAGGTGTCAGGATTTTCTATAGACTTGTTTGATACTTGTGAAGTATTAGAGAAGACTCTGTATCCTACAGGCAGCAGGATCCTCAGCTGCCAGCAAAACTCTGGGACCCTAGTGATTCAGGGGTTCTTGTCCCTCTGCCGACAGTCACAAGTTTTTAGAGACCTTTCTGAATTTGATGGGCAAAAGTGGTATGGCCTTGCCAACAAGGGTGCTGTATGGTCATATCTGGGTATGGCTTAGATGGATTTGGGCATGAATTTCTGATTATCCCATTGAGATTGTTGTAAGATATTAATGATCTGTCATTTAACTTTCTTTGTGAACCTTGTTTGATTAAACAATTGAGGGATAAGGATGCTTCATTAAGATGTTAAGTATTTAAAGCATACTTGCCAACTCTCCCGGAATGTCCAGGAGACTCCCGAAATTCGGGTAGGTCTCCTGGACTCCCGGGTGAGCAGGCAAGTATCCCGCAAACGCCAACTTGCTGTCAAAATGACGCAATTCACTGCGCCCCGCCCCTCCCACCCTCCAACCACGCCCCCTTACCCGGGATCTCCCGTAATGAAGTTTTAATAGGTTGGCAAGTATGATTTAAAAAGTGGACCTGTTAGCAGGGGCGTTTGGTGTTATTGACATACTTCCCTTGCCTCACAAACGCACATTGGCAAAGAAGCTGTGGCATAACTCGGTCTGCAGCCATCATGCACTTAGCCTACAGAATGCAGCAAATTACAAACTCTCTCCCAAACAGGGGGAGGGGGGGGGGGGCAGAAAAACGGGTTTTTCCCCCCAATACATGCATAGAGAAAAAGGCGTCATATAAAAACATCAAATAAAACATGGGAACAGGTGTGCTAATCCAAACTATTTGTATATCTGCAAAATTCTGTGACCCCTCACATATGGGGAAACATCCAATTTTACCTGCTTGACTTTTATTCATATAAATACCATAGGCACACATATACAATTTTGTTTATGTATTTATGGATGCCTCCTATACCTGTCCAATAAGGTGCAGTTTGCATTATATACCTCCCACCCCCGGAAGTCCAGGTTTTAGATCTTGGGTCATCCAGCATTTTGTTTCTAATGGGCACTAGTGCGGATATTAGGTTAAGCTGGTAAACACACAGGGGTATATTTATCAATTGGAGAAAACTCTAATTTTCATGGATTTAGGGATTTTTCCTATTTATCAAAGCCCCCTGGCCGGTGAAGATTATCAGCAGCCAGGGCCGTAACTAGGGCTGTGCGACAGGGGCGACTGCCCAGGGCGCAACCCTGAAGGGGGGCACAATTTAGGAATATTTTAGATTAATTTGGTTAAAATTGAGGGCTAGGGGGGCGGCATTTGTCTTTCTCGCCCAGGGCGCTAGAATTCTAAGTTACGGCTCTGTCAGCAGCTATTAACCCTTTGCCTGAGGAAGCCTATTTATCAAGGACATAAAGTTGCTTTTGTTTTCTATTTTTCTGTTTTTTTTTTTAAAATAACTCTATTATTCTTTTGTTGCTCAATCTGGAACTGGAAGCCCAAGTGCAGTTCTAGTGCTCATTAACAGAGGGACTATGCACTGGTCCGGCAAGTGACAGCTCAGCTGCCCCAATAATATTTTTTGAATAAATTACAGTAAGTGAAGATTTTCTATCGATAGAAAATCTTCACTCGCTGCAATTTATCCGACAACAAAAAAATCTTCATAATGGAAGGGTGTTAATAAATAGACCCCGGAGTTTTTCAGATAAAGAAAGGCAGTACGTGTGACATGTACAAGAATGTAATGATTATGAGAGACAGATCATTGCATAGATTCAAACACTGCATTATATATCTGAAAAATCTGGTCGTTTTGGCCCACGTGACACTAGCCAAAATGTACCTGATGGGTTGAGAGGATTGTGCCTAGGAAGGTGTACGTGGAACATGGACGAGTCTCTTAAGAAGCAAAGTCAGCACATTTTAATTTGGTCTTCCTTAGTAGCTCAGCAATGCAGAAATTAATGGGGAGATATTTTGGCACTTTTCCCAAGAAGATATATGTTCTACAAACCTTTCTCCTGAAATAATGCTACTGTGGGAGATTGCTGGCTGCAAATTACTAGAAACATGTCTCTCGCCGCCTACATGACAGCTGTATATTATTGCCCAGGGAAAATAAGTTACAGAGTAATACAAGTCCAAATAAAGTTGCAAATCACCCTTAGGGCTAGATTTACTAAACTGCGGGTTTGAAAAAGTGGAGATGTTGCCTATAGCAACCAATCAGATTCTAGCTGTCCTTTTGTAGAATGTAGTAAATAAATGATAACTAGAATCTGATTGGTTGCTATAGGCAACAACTCCACCTTTTCCAAACCCGCAGTTTAGTAAATATACCCCTTAGTTATAAATAAAAAAAATACCCTTTTTGAGGTTGTACCATTTTATTCAAAATGGGGTGCATATTTAGAGATACGACGTGTATTAGCGTTACTCCTTGGTACATGTTTTTGAAAAAACACACTTAAAAATATATATAGGAAATAGTGGGTGTACACCAAATGCTTATGATTTTAATAATTTTATATGGATATGTGTCTTATTGTATTATACTTTGTATTATTTATTGTATTGTATGTCATGTTCTATTGCTGTCATTGGTTCTGGTTTTGTACACTGCTCTCATTGTAGAAAGCTTTCTGTGTTAATAAACAATTGTTCTGTACCTCATCCTATTCACAGGAATATGTAATACCTATTTTGAATGAATTACATATTTGTACTTTTTCTAAATCTGCATTAAAAGATTTGCAGAAATAAAAAAACAAAAACTGTCCTCTTTGGTTGTAAAATGAGTGTATTCTGCCTTAGAGGCTTTGCCAGCATTAAATATAGCAGAGCTTACAGATGCTTTTATGTAAGGTCAGAGGCACTAAATATAAATGTTCTGTCAGATCGTCATGGAAACGGGATGACTAAGGTTCATGGCAAGCCTTCTAAAATATAGAAGGAATGTTGAAGAAAAGATTAAATGATGGATTCTGCACAGGTCAAACTAGTCTCCATTGTTCCCTAAGGGTAACCAATGGTTGTGTAACAGCTCCAAGGTCTGCACCCTATTATCTATTTGTAATCCAGGATAAAAGGCTGATAAATAGTCGTACTTGCCTCAAGAATAAACAGGTCGCAAAGCGTTTCATAATAGGAATATATCAATGGAAAAGCTATGTTCCAGCAACATTACTTATACCTTGTCTGTTGGTTTGCTTCCCCAACTCATCACTCACTTTTGAAGTTAAACGAGACCCAATAAAAATATTTTGATGTGTTGTAGAAGCAGTTGGGCTGCATTGTCTTACCAGACTTGAGGTTCCAAATCCAAATTCAATAAAAAAAATTAAAACTAATGTTTGTTTTTTTTTTTTAAATATAGAAAACAAAATAAAATAAACTTTATTTCAAAAACAAACACACATGAAAAATGTTTTATTTAAATGATAAAGCATTATTTCTGCGGGCAGACGCTGCTCTTGCCATTCTGAGATAGCGATAGTGATAGAAGGACAGCAGCAAATACTTTTACCATGGCTGTCCATGTTAAATGGGCTTGGGGACGCTATCCCTGGCAGGGAGGGCTTGTTAAATAGGGAGAAGCCTTAAATACACACATTTTCAACAGATTAGGGTCTTTTCCGTACTTGATACATAGGCCCCTTAGTATCTACAACTGAGAGCTATCATTACAGCAGCCACAATCAGCAGATCTGAGACTGTGGAACTGACATGTCAGTATAAAATACTCATATGTTAGTTTAATTTGTATACTGTAAATATCTTGGGAGAGGTTTTAAAAAAATGTGTTTCATTTTTGAAGGACATTTTAACAGCTAGTCATGGGAATGCTCACAGCAGCACAAATTACTTCAGGAGGTTAATGTACTGAGAGAGACAATGACATTTCCAATTTTGTCACTATATTAGAGAGGCAGGGCTGCATATGACAGGGACTTTGTATTTATGTGAGAAGAATAGAGGCCGGCAGGAAGCCACATGCTGAACATTAAGTACTGACGTGACAGCGCTCCTTTCAAATATTTGTTGTGTCAAAACTAAAATGTATACATTAAACTTATTGGGGTTAGTTCCACTTTAAATACAGAATCTACATTGACTTTCAGCTTAAAACTGTTACATTTTGGCAGTATTGTGGTTAATGAATTCTGGGCAAATATACTATAATGCTTTTTGGGTAGCGAGAAGTCAAGTTAATTTAGGGCAACTTAATGATGTTTTTACTGTAAGCAGTTGCTCAAAAAATGCTTGTGTGTTCAAATAAATTTAAAGGGGGTATTCAATTGTTAGCGTTAACGGAAAAAAACGAGCGCTCAAAAAATCTTAGCATTAATACGGTAATTACCCGCGGAATTTCAGCTCGCCGCTCCCTGAGCGGTGAGCTGAAATTCCACGAGTAAACTACCGTATTAACGCTTTTCTCGCGCAATATTACCGTATAAACGGTAATATTTTTTGAGCGCTCGTTTTTTTCCGTTGACGCTAACAATTGAATACCCCCCTTATTGTTTAACTTTAATGGGTGAGAAAAGACAACTTAACTCCTTGTGCACAAAGCTTGTACATTTGTAACTGTTGTTTTCGTAGACATTGCTCTCCTAAGATTTCATTGGAATAATCCTAATTATTTGCTACAGACACGTTTCAATCTAAAAAATATGCTTTGCTGTACAATAAAGTCTGAGGGGTAAATGTATCAAGCTGAGAGTTTTCCGGCGGGTTTAAAAAACCAATCAGATTCTAGCTGTCATTTATTTTGTACATTCTACAAAATGACATCTAGAATCTGATTGGTTGCTATAGGCAACATCTTCACTTTTTCAAACCTACAGTTTAGTAAATATACCCCCTGGTTTAGCCTCTGTCAGCGTCTGTGAGTTCATTTGCTAATCGGAACAAGGATGAGGGCACAGAGTGGCCAAATGTTCATTATGATCGACCTGGCACATGAATGGCCAAATCTGTGCAATATGACTTATGTGTATGTGGTCAGATTGGTCACAGATCCAGCCAAATATCAACATGTGTAAGCAGTTAAAGCAATGGAAAAAAAAAGTGATGGAAGCAGGGATTTGATAAAACAAGGCAAACTGTAGAAGATATCTCAGGCAAAAATATTTAAAAATTACTTATTTTCTTTCCCACAATACTGTAAATTAGTGTTTTGTACCTTATTGATATATTTAATAATGATTAAATTATCAAGACTTTATTTTTTAGTTTATAAAACGCCTATACAAATGCTTGTGGTAGTTATGACACAATATAAGAAGGGCGACAATTTAGAAAACAAAATTATGAGGGCTACCTCTAAACATAAATGTTTATAGGTAAAAGGCAGGACTATAATTTGATTTAAAACAGATATATAGCTTGTGAGACCATATATATCTGACCAGGCCTCCGAGTGGGGTGGAAAGGTTAGGTTTGCAATGGAGAAATACTCCAAAATAGACAATGTACTAGGCTTGAAATAAACCGATTTGCACCTAATCTTGAAGTATGTCTTCATTCTTTGGACCTATGGTCATGAGTTTGATTCCCGACCACGGCCTAATCTGTGTGGAATTTGTATGTTCTCCCCATATTTGCGTGGGTGTTCTCCTGGTACCCGTTTCCTCACACACTCAAAAAACATACCGATAGGTTAATTTTGTCAGTAGCCAGTTAACCTTAGTGTGTGTCTGACTTACTGGGTGTGTGTTTGGAAATTTAAGCTGGGTACACATCAATGCAATTATCATTCAGATCAACGATAAACAACTGTTTGGTCAGATATTGCAAAAGTGTGCACACTCCCATGATCATGTTTTATTGTACCAAAGCACAATGTATCATTTGATTCGGTTTTCTAAACTTCCTAAAAGTTACAATCAACGTTGGAACGATTTGGGGCAAATGTGGAAGTATGTGTATGCACTCACGACCAGCAGTGTAGGCAGATATCGGTAAAGTGTGTACAGTCATAATCTTTTTAGCAGATGGTTATGAGAGATGAAGATCACAGATCTGAAGGTAAATTGTGTACAGTCATGGCCAAAAGTTTGGAGAATGACACAAGTATTGGTTTTCACAAACTTTGCTGCTTCACTGTTTTTAGACCGTTTTGTCAGATGTTGCTATAGTCTACTGAAGTAAACTTACAAGCATTTCATAAGTGTCAAAGGCTTTTATTGACAATTACATTAAACTTATGCAAAGAGTCAATATTTGCAGTGTTGACCCTTCTTTTTGAAGACCTCTTTAATTCACCCTGGCATGCTGTCAATCAACTTCTGGGCCACGTACTGACTGATGGGCGCCCATTCTTGCCTAATCAATGCTTGGAGGTTGTCAGAATTTGTGGGATTTTGTTTTTCCATCCGCCTCTTGAGGATTGACCACAAGTTCTTAATGGTATTAAGGTCTGGGGAGTTTCTTGGACATGGACCCAAAATTTCGATGTTTTGATCCCCGAGCCACTTAATTATTACTTTTGCCTTATGGCAAGGTGCTCCATCTAGCTGGAAAAGGCATAGTTCGTCCCCAAACTGTTCTTGGAGGATTGGGAGAAGTTGCTCTTGGAGGATGTTTTGGTACCATTCTTTATTCATGGCAGTGTTCTTAGGCAAAATTGTGAGTGAGCCCACTCCCTTGGCTGAGAAGCAACCCCAACATGAATGGTCTCAGGATGCTTTACTGTTGGCATGACACAGGTCTGATGCTAGCACTCAACTTTCCTTCTCCAGACAAGAGTTTTTCCAGATGCCCCCAAAAATTTGAAAGTTGATTCATCAGAGAAAATGACATTACCCCAATTCTCGGCAGTCCAATCCCTGTACCTTTTGCAGAATATCAGTCTGTCCCTGATGTTTTTTCTGGAGAGATGTGGCTTATTTGCTGGCCTACTTGACACCGCGCCATCCTCCAAAAGTCTATGCCTCACTGTGCGTGCAGATGCACTCACACCTGCCTGCTGCCATTCCTGAGCAAGCTCTGTGTCAGGCGCCGTCCCCTGCACAGGGACAGGCGCCTGCTTCCGGCCGCAAGTGTCTGGTTGTTAGGCAACCAGACGCACTTCATGCCTCCTATTGGCGGCGTGTCCCGTTGCTAGGCAACGGAATGCTGTTCCCAGATTCTGGCGGTGGTGTTCAGCGTCACCACCACCAATAGTTAGGACTGCCCCCCTCTCCTATAAATATCTGGCTTTACCACCTAATGAGTGCCAGAGTATTGGTTCCCCATTGCTCCAGCTTTCCTTGACATATATACATATATTCTCCTTGTGCCTTCCAGTGTATTACCCGGCTACATCTCTGACCTACACTCCAGTCTTCCAAGTGCTCCTTGTGTATGATCCGGCAACATTATTGATCTCTCTCCAGTCTCCTGTGTTCCACGTATCTGACCCGGCTACGTTATTGACCTCGTCCAGTCTCCTGTGTTCCACGTATCTGACCCGGCTACGTTACTGACCTCATTTACGGATTCTCCTTTCTGGTAGCACTTGCTCGCATGGCTTGACCTGGACTGCCTGACTCCTCTACCATCTACGCTTCACTGGTCGCTCTCTCTGAAGACCTGGGACACGTTGGACTCCACACCTCATTGCTGAGCGGCGCAGAAACCAGTAAGCAACTGCATCCATCCTTAGTTACGTGACACTGTGTACTGGTGGTGCCCTGATCCCGCAGCTGAATCAACTTTAGGAGACGGTCCTGGCCCAAGCATGGCCGTTCATGGGCGCCCTGTAGCCTTCTTCCCAACTATTCAACCTCTCTCCTTGAAATTCTTAATGATCCGATAAATGGTTGATTTAGGTGCAATCTTACTAGCAGCAATTTCCGTGCCTGTGAAGCCCTTTGTGTGCAAAACAATGATGACTGCACGTGTTTCCTTGCAGCTAACCATGGTTAACACAGGAAGAATGATGATTTAAAGCACTACCGTCCTTTTAAAGCTTCCAGTCTGTTAATCTAATTCAATCAGCAAGACATTGTGATCTCCAGCCTTGTCCTTGTCAACACTCTCACCTTTGTTAAAGAGAGAATCACTGACCCGATGTTAGCTTGTCCTTTTGTGGCAGGGCTGAAATGCAGTGGAAATGTTGTTTTGGGGATAAAGTTCATTGTCATGGCAAAGAGGGACTTAAATTAATTGCAATTCATCTGATCACTCCTCATAACATTCTGGAGTATATGCAAATTGCCATCATAAAAACGGAGGCAGCAGACTTTGTCAACAATAATATTTGTGTCATTCTCAAACCATTTGGCCATGACTGTAGGTGTGCACGTATGAATTGGCATGCACATCCTGACTTTCAGTCATTGGTAAAAATCGCATATGAAGTAAGTGTGTACCCAGTTTTAGACTGTATGCTCCAATTGGGCAGGGACTGATGTGAATGACAAATATTCTTTGTACAGAGCTGTGGTTGCACTGTATAAATAAATGAAGGCAATGATGATGACCTCTACTATTCCACAAATGAATGGTCAGGCTTGCTGAATATGTGTATTTTTGTACTTATCTGATTTATGGAAGAGCTGCTGTTTTTGGACATCTAGAACCATTCAACTCCCACAAGACCATGCAACTGAGTAAATAAAATCCTACTCCTTTAATTAATGACTTTACAATTGTACACACAGATCCATGTTGATTAAGGTATTCTTTTCATTCAGGAAATACAATGGTATATTCTTTATTGATATAACCATCTCATTGTGTACTGAACAAACTGTTTTGGGTGGCGTGTCTATTTCTAAAACAAACTGTTAGCCTACCAAGGATTTCACCAGATCCCATCACTGGTTACTAAATATAAAAAAGGTTTTAATGGTGAGTAATAAGTACCCATTTGCCTGCTATGCTTTAACTGTGGTTATTGTTGTCTATAGAAAATGTTCGTGTTTATCAGTTAGATCTTTATTTTGTGATATTTCCACATTCCAGGGACTGTACCTGCATATTAGGGACAGCTGCCAACTATGCTATTCTACAATCTAGCTCATAGAGAACTAGAATGGCTCCTCAATAATTGGTTAATGGAAGGAAACAACAGTATTGGACGTGGTATAAGTCTATGTAGTAAATAATATTATGCATTCAGCAATAAGGAGCAGCACACAGCATTACTCAGTCTTCTCTCCTAGTGACGTAATCACACTCACCTTGACAGAAGACCCCGCCTCTTACTGTGCTGACAGCTGCGATTGGCTATCCGGAAGAGAATTTGCATCACTATTGGAAAAAGCATCTGCCAATCAGAAGCAGAGATTTCCGATGCTCCCGCCTGTGGTCGCTGCGATGTCACGGAACATGGCGGCTGCTGTGTGGTGAGGCTGCCAAGGAAACTGCGGCTGTATCGGGAGACCGCGGCCTTCTGAACTATGAGAGCTCCGGGGATGAGGTTGATGACTAGGCCCGGGAGGAGGCTCTGGAGGACGCTAGGTGATAGCGGCAGTGAGAAGTCTCGTTGTGAGTGTGTCTAGATCCTGGTCACGGCTGAGACCCCGCTCTCCTGGGGAAAAGGACCCAGAGACTCGGCGGCTGAGGACTCCCGACAGAGCTCGGGCTAGAGGGGCAATGCGACAGCTCGGTGTAATCCCCCTGGGCCTCGGGCTCTTGGTCCTTCTGATGCTGGGTCGTGTCCAAGCGGCTCCACTTCCTGAAACAGGTGCAGGTAAGAGACTGGCCCCCTCCACCAATTCAATGCGTTATCTGCCCCTGTTACCCCATGGTTGGGGATGGCATGGTCACCCCATGGTTGGGGGTGGCATGGTCACCCCATGGTTGGGGATGGCATGGTCACCCCATGGTTGGGGATGGCATGGTCACCCCATGGTTGGGGATGGCATGGTCACCCCATGGTTGGGGATGGCATGGTCACCCCATGGTTGGGGATGGCATGGTCACCCCATGGTTGGGGATGGCATGGTCACCCCATGGTTGGGGATGGCATGTTCCCCCGGCCACCCCATTTTTAATAGCTTGTTCTCACTGCTACTATGTGTGTGTGTATGTATATATATATATATATATATATATTTATATTTTACAAGATTTTTGGCTACTGTGCGGTGTACTTTTAATCCCAACTGAGCAGTGGCTCTTATATCAGTGTAGGAGCCAGGGGCTTATTCACCTAGCTGCTCTATTCCAAAGTAACCTCACACATATGGGGACATTCAGTTTGGCATAAGGTGTCTCTGTAACGTTAGCGGAGACACTTGATGGCTGGAATCTCAGTTCCTTTTTCCCTGCACCCCATAGAGGTATGAAGAAAAATGGGAGGAGATTTCTACCGTCATAGCCATGAAAGTGCGCAGTGTCATGTCCGCGTGCCACATCGCCGGCTATTTAATATCCTCCATTGTATATTTATGCTCACAAAAATGGCAATTACGGTAATGAAAAAATTGGTAATTTTTGCTGGCATTCATAAATAAATGGGCGAAGATCATTACCTAAACATCACGTGGAAACATGATGCAACTACGACACCTGACAGCTAATTGAATTGACCCCCTCAGTGTTTTTTTAGGTTTATCAAAATAAGGGAAAATACTTTGTATAAGTATTTGTCTATAATGGATATGTATTACTAGATTGTAGTACATATGTATTCTGGTTAAGTGTAGATGGAAGTAATATAGTTTATTTTATTGCTATCCAGCATACCTTTTTTTTTGTCCTCTAAATGAACTATGCTTCAGATTGACATGTGAATCTTCATAATCCTTGAACAAGTATGCTAAATAGTTGTTATGCCTCTGTAAAGTGGATTATTTTCATTTCTATATGACCAATCTGGTAGTAATTATCTGTTTACAAGACAAGATATACATGTCAATATGTATGTACACTCTTATTGCCCCTAAAACAATGGAGGTTATTTGAATTTGGTTATACTTCCTGCATTGTCCTATTTGTGGTTAAGCAAATGTGGCGGAAATGTTTTATTTTTAGTTCTCCCATTACATAGTGTTGAAATCCAATGTGTTTCCAAATTCTAACAGGAAACATTTAATTAGTATATAAATGGTGTATTGGACACATCAGCCTTCATTTCCACATTTGTGCTTAATTCATTTTAAATTGATCATGTGTATTTGACACTGTGAAAATGTATTTCAGTAAATTTAGCTAGTCTTGTTATAGCACACCAGCTTTGTTGTGCTGGTAGTCAAGAATGTATTAACATATTGATATTTTCCTTGTCCAGTTATCAAACAGCAACTGCTCTTGTGAGGTTGAAATATTGTAAAATGTTTTTACACAGCCCTTCTATGCAAAATAACTGCTATGGCAAAAAAGCAAACAGGTATTCTAGTAGTTTAAAAAGAGAAATGGCCTTTTCTTGTATTTTTGACATTGAGAAAATACAATATAGATTTAGTCTCTCTGTGGTTTAAGCACTTGGTTAACTAGACAGATCCTGTTTAGTGCTTTTATGTATGAAAGTATTTTATTTTTTTTATACAAAAAAATAAAATTCCTACTGTTTAACTTTTATTGCTTCCATGATCGAGTGAGAGTGACTGTATTTGGTCACTCTGACTTAAAATGTTAAACTCCATATGCATATTATGTTGTGTGCTTTTTGTTTTACTATAATATTCCATTTTAGCTTTATATGTTGTTCACGACTGATACTGAGTGGTTTGACCCCTACTCCTGCAGTTCCCAAGCTGTGCACCGTGGCTTCCTGGGGTGCTGCGACAATCTCCCAGGGGTGCCAGGGCCGGTGGTAAGCAAGGCAGCAGACTACTTGGTAGTTGTTTTGGCTTAGGGCTGCCTAAGGGTGTCTCGAACTGTGAAAGTTTGGGATCCACTGCCCTACTCATTGATTATCAAACCTTGTTGCCAAAAAGTGTTAAGCATCTACAATTAAATTGGTTGAGTTTACATTAAATAACTTTATATATTTAATATATACCAATTGTGTTTTTAAAAGGCTCTTATGACCATTCTCATTTTTATATAGCAGCACACTCTTAGATCAATACTAATTAAGAGCTATGTCACATGAGTAATTTGGAACACATCATTTTGTTTTCTAGCCAAAAAAAAAGCTGCATTCCGATGCTGAGAAGCTCTCAAAGTAACACTCAAGATTCAACTGGTAACAAGGTTTCCCTGTTACATGATCGCTTTTCATCTTTAAAAATGCTGAATGCAGCTTATGTTGGGTCACAGGGAAGCTGTGTTTCCCTTTGAGTACTAGATGTCACTTTGAGATTTTCGTTTTGTTTTAAACCCTACCCTGATTTGCATTGAAAGGTAGGATGACATTCATGTATTACAGGGTTTGTATGATATGAAAACAATTACACCCACTACAAACTAAGAACAATGAATCAAATTTTAAATGCAATTTCTTAAGGCTCAAAAATATTTAGGTGTATTGAACAGTGTAACATTGACTGGTTAAAAAAATCTGAATAGGTGTGTGCTGAATTGTCATGGTACTAAATTCAGAAGTTCCTAATTTTTGAGCCTGCTAAACCTCCAAAGAGGCATACATTTCCCAGGAGCTAATGTTGTTTTAGGTTTGTTTGCCTTGGTTCGGAGCACCTACTGCACAATGCCAACATTTTTTACACATCCATACATAATCCGTTTGGAAGTGGTTGGGGCTAATAACCTGTAGCAAATTCTCAGGATTAGTTGCCCAGCTTATTTCAGGAGATGTGTGAGGATTCTGTGGGAGATGGTGACCGTTCCACTGATGACTGGTACCATCATGAGATGTCAGGGAATAGAAGGAAGTACTAATGCACAGGTTCCACCAACAGCACAGAGTGATGTGAGGCTGTTGCCGAACTGTTTTGGTAAGAGCGTGGCGTCAAAGTGTTCCTCTGTGGCTCCCAGATTGGTAAACCCTATTAGATTGCGAGTTTTAAGTAGTTTGCTACTTGTGCTTTTTTCTTTTTTGGCTTACTAAGTTATGCATTGCATTGCCATGTGGGCTACAATTCTCTGCACTTCCCTGCAGTCATTTGGCATTGAACAGCAACAACTTTACAGTCTTTAAAAACGGTGTAAGCCTTTATGTTTCAGTTTTGTTTTGTTTTTTTTTTGTTTTTTTCAAGGCTATGGCTCTTAGTTTTTATAAGATATATCAACTCTTCAGCCCCCTCCCCACCACTCAGACCAGTGAACCTCAGTGCTTATTAACTCTTCATGTGGGATCTACAAGCCTGAAGGGGATCTGGAGGATTGCAGAACATTTCTTGCTGTAGCTGTAGTCTGCTACAAGTCCTGACATTCTTGTCATTCCTAACAATGATGTTAGGCTGATTGTTTTGTACATTGTACACCAATAAAAAGGCAGTTTCAACAAATATATTTTTCCTCTAGTAATTCTACATTTGTACTAAACAAAAAGTTTGTGTCGGGGTTGTCGTCTTTTCATTTGTTAGAGGAGTTAAAATAATGCTTGACAACAAGTGGCATGGTAGTCAGCAGTCTTGTGACCCTCCTGACCTGTTTTCTAGTGACTGATGTCCTAGTTAACACAAAATAACACAATATGTAAAATAGGTTAGTCAGTGATTGCATCGCCAGCCAAAGTTGACTTATGTTTGAGTTAATAAATTCAGGTAGTGACCGAAATAAAGAAACCACAAAACATTCGTTTAATAGGGATTTGGGCTATCACGTGCGTCCTGTATGGCCTATAAACAGTGGCATAGAGTCTATCCATGTGGAATAGTGCAGAAGGGATCCAGTACCACTCTTCCACAAGAAAGTCACTCAATTAAAACCTGGTTCATAGTGGTGGTCCACACTGTCTCGGACATCATTCCAGAATATGCCATACATTTCATGATTGGGTTGGGGTCTGGCGAGTGAGAAGTCATGATGGATAAGGATAACCTCAGGTCAATGCTTATTGACCCATTGGGCGGCCACATGTGCTCTGTGGATGAGAGCATTTGTCCTCCTGGAAGACACCCTTCCCACCAGGGAGCATGGATTGAAGGTGTTCAATTGACACCAATAAGTAGCTTTGATGTTGCCTTCAAACCAAAACAATTCAGTGTTGGAAATAAGTGGTAACTGCTGTAGTCTTTTAGGTTTGGTGCAACATGTGCACTCATCCATATATGGAGAACATGGTGAAGGATTATTCATTTGACCTGGGCAGTGCAGCATTTTATACATGACCCTGATCGTGCTGGGTTTCTATTTGCTTAATGTATGAGCCACACCTGTGTATAAGCTCTGGCTTTCAATATGCTTTGTGTCCATCATGCAACCAAGTGTATCTTAAGTATTTTGATCCACTACCTGTTCCTTGTAACTGAGATGGTGCAATGCCTAAGAGTAACTTGTTGTGCAATAAGGAAATCAGATGGTCATGGGCTCTTTAAGGTTTTTTTTTTGTTTGTTTTTTGCTGTAATAAAAGTGTGCTGTGCTCCCTTCAGAATAAGTGCTGTAGTGACAAGTTGCAGTAATGGAACTGAACACGCCAACCGCTCCCTGTCCAGATAATAAGATGGCTTATTAATGTCTTTCTATTGCTTTAATCATTTATGTGGTTTGTATGTAGTATTGTCAGCCACTTTAGTAGAAATAGAAATCCATTGTAGCAGAATACAACTGACTATATTATGTACTATAAAGTATAAATAAGATCTCTAAACCTCCTGAGCAAATTCCTTTTCATTAAAATGAAGTAATAGTGGGATAGTTATCAGCAATTACATGACTGAACTTTGTATATTACGAACAGTCACAGGCTAGCCACATAAGCACCATTTGTATCTTATTCTTTCCAAATGAGCAATTGCATCTCTATGCAGTTGCCTTCTATACAAAGGAGACGCATACTAAAGCTAGGTACACACTAGAGACAATTTCACCCGATGTGATATCTGTAACGATGTTATCAAGGACTGAAAGTCCCGTGGAGCATGCAGCTTCATGTGTACACACTATACACATTTTGCCTTCAGATCTTTGCTTTTCATCTGTCATAACCATCTGTTGAAAAGATCGTGGCTTTAAAATCTATGGAGATCTTCCTACACTGTTGGTCGTGAGTGCATACACACTTCCACTTTTACCCGGTATCATTCCATCGTCTATAGTGATTTTTAGTTCAGTAATAAAATCAAATCAAAGGATACAATGTGCTTTGGCACGATAAACCATGATCGTTGGAGTGTACACACTGTGATATTGGACTTAGCGGTCGTTTATTGTGTTATTGCCACAATAATTGGGTGAAAAACCTGTAGTGTGTCCTAACTTATAACATGCATTATCTTAGCAATCTGTTCATGTCTACTGTTGTAGTTTGACAAAAACCTGCACTTCCATCACACACATTTTGTTCTGCCAGAGTAGAAAAGCATTTGCACTGCTTGTGCAATGAAGGACAGCTGTAGGCTGGTTAACTCTACAATCTTTTGTAATGCATTTTTATTTTGGATGAACATTTTCCACCAAAGACAGTTCCTTTTTTTTTATTTTATTTTTTTCCTTACAACTCTGTCTACCTTTACAGTCCACTGCGTTCTCTTTAGCTACAGTGTGAGGTAAATTCAGACAAAATGTGTCCATAGTTTTCCGTACTGTTTACGTGTGAAGAGTTGAACTTTGTTAATTTGCACAGAGCACCTGTAGTGGGTTTTTGTGTGTGTGTATTTTTTTAAATGTTTCTCCAATTACTCCTGGTGGACTTTTATTTCTAATAATCTGTCACTTTGTCAACAAATGTTTTTCTGACATAACTACTGAGCTTTCTTGCCACCACCAGTCTGAGTGCACCACATTCTGGAATTTAGCTTGTTCTGGGTAATGTTCTCTTCTAAACCACGTTAAAACAGTTACTGTATGTAAATAGTTTAGTCTTACAACCAAAAATCTTTTACTTTTTACAGCTGTTCAAAAAGGTTCTCATCTCCTCCCAAAAACACAGTTCTTAGAGGACCTACACCTTCTATTATATTGGTTTGGCTAATCTGCTTTGCACTTAGATCTATGCATTGGATACAGAGAATCTGTTGTATCTGATTAAATAAACACATTTGCCTGGAAGACAATGTTTCCCTTCTGAATAAATATTTGAGGGTCATTTACAATTCCTCCCCCACATACACACACCTTACTGTCTTGGAAGCTTTATTTAAGCAGCATTTCTGCTGCATACATATCTACGTGTTGGTGTATCCACTGTCAATGTGTATGCTGAGGCTCAGCTGTCAGTTCTGGTCACCAGAATGGGGCCTTTCATAGATCATTTCATATTAACGAGTAATGTTCCTCTCTGACAGTTCATTCACCCAACTTGTTCAACCAGTTTTTATGTTTGCAAACTGTATGACTGGATAAATCTGCCCAACTTAGCACCTCTACACAGTTTTCATCATGGTATCTCTAAAACTCTGTTTTTAAAAGAGATGTCTTGTGATAACTTCTCCAATCTCCCTTACTCTCCTGCCAACTAGCATGTCCTGGATACCAGCTGTTCTTATGTTCATAAGATACTCAAACACCTACCCACACCCTTATGATTTACAGATATATACTTGATGGGTTACAACAAACTGGTATCGGCAGACTGGAGGTCAACATTAGGTGAGAGGCAACTTTCTGGAGAGTAGGGGACCCAGGCGGGGGACAGCCTTGGTTCTGCGTGTAAGGTTTGTGGGGAGGATACCGGATGAAAAATAACCTTAGACAGTCTGCTCTAAGTAACAATACCAGTTACAAGTTAGTATTGGGTGGCATTCCCTATATTGAAGATAAAATCCAGGGTTGTAGTTACACTAGGGGCAAATGCACAGATCGGGGTATCAAAGTAATAGGGACATTGACAACACCCCTTCATATTTGAATCGGGTGAGTGTAGGGAATGTACTGTAAACTGTACCTGGACAGTTAAAATCTTTTTCGGTACATTGGGGTACTGGCACTTCACAGGTCATTAAAACTCCTTATTGCATCTTAACATTTGTAACAGACTCTTCACTTACAATGAAACCACTATGTTAAGTTTCCACTCTTTAAATATACATTTCCAGCTCTCTGGAAAGGATGTATTGGTGTACAGTTTTCTTTGTTTGTGGAAGTCGCTTGTCACATACCTACCCCAGTCCTTGGTGGAAAGTGAAGCTACAAATGTTGAATTAGGTCCGATATGTGTATTGAATAGATGCTGCTCACATGCAAGCTATCCAATATGTGTGCTGATGGTTCAATCCCTTTTTCAGGCATCTTATTGCTAAAAACTAGGAGAGAATAGATTGAAGATTCATTCTTGTGTTGTCACAAAATATTGGGCGTGTTAAAGGGAAGTGGGCAGAGTGACTCACCTTTTTACTGTACTGCGTGGTGTTTGCTTCTTACTGAATCATCCGTTAAGCATTTTCAATGTCTGTATATGCAGACATTTCCTGGACTCTATCTTGTGAATTGGAAACATGTATAACAAATACCACACTTCCACAATCTATTTTTGTTTTGTGAGGAGATGTTAAACATACTTCAGCAAATTAACTTTCTTGACTTTGCAGTTGTGTAATTGCTATTGGGAACATAATTTGTTTGAAGAACCTCCCATACTGTTGGTCATCACCCATGGACAGTGTGGGAATTCTTGGTAATTTTGCTGTTGTGTACAACTCCAAGTTGCCTGTACCCATATTTAAAAATTATGCCTGCTCTGAGTGTATTTATCAGCCTGTAACTATAATTCAAAACCCGTATGTTTTTTCCTCAAATACTGGATGATGCACAGCTGATGTCACCCTGTGAGAGTGCGTTCTAGGAGAGATGTGACACCCCATTGCTTAATATACATTGAAAGTGTGTCTAGATAATGCCATTTTTGAATGCGGATATTTACTTCGGTTTTAATACACATAATTTTCGGACCCTCAGATTCCAAAACACATTACTGTATTATTAGTTAAATGGCTATAAAGCAGTGCTGGCTAACAGGCAGCCCTCTGAAGCCTGATCCACAGCTCCTTCCTGCTTTGTCAGATTTGTTTGTTATAGTTTGTAACACTTGTTTTAAGTTCCTGCTGATATGTAAATACTGATAGGTGTCTTTCTTTTGATTAAATGTATTGTTTTAAATTGCTGAAATTGAGTAATGTGTGGACCTTTTGAAGGGTAGAAGTGTATTGTTGCCTATCAATGCTTTTAAAGGCTTAAATCCTATTAACATACTGCATAGTCTTGTATAAAACCAAAAATAGCATTGTAGAATATATTCAGTGCAGACCTTGGGAATATTGACACTTGCAAACACTTATCGTTGCTTTCAAATGGTTACACATTCAAATGTATTTCGATTTGCTATAACAGTAAACACTTTCGGGTAAATTTATCAAGCTGTGGTTTTGAGAGTGCAGATGTTGCCTATAGCAACCAGTGAGATTCTAGCTGTCATTTTGTAGAATGTACTATATTAATGATAACTAGAATCTGGTTGCTAAAGGCAACATCTCCACTTTTTCAAACCCACACCTTGATAAATTTACCCCTTTGTGTTTTAGTGCAATGATTGAATTTGAAGCAACACCACCCAGTTGTTGACATCTTTATCATAATAACTTATAAGTCCCCCAAATTTTCTTGCTGGATGAATTATCGTCAACTTGATCATGATGAAAATGTATGTGGCTTGCCTGTTGTAATACAAGAGCCTGGTCTTCTACCATTGGGTACCACATGTTTGAATTTGAAAGGTTTAACACTTCATCACTTTAAGTCCAATGACACGTTGTCTAGAGAGAATAGCTGACAAATCCTCTCGGGTATGCCAAATTGTTCCTACATGATCATGTCTGTATGTATTAGTGTACCTGGCAATGAACCAGCTTGTCAAGTGAAGGTAAAGTGTTTTAGATAGGTAAAGAACTGTGAGATGGTTGGACAGTTATTCGTAGAGTGTTTATGGGTAGTTTATGCATAGGAATATGTTGTGGAGCGCATGGCTACAAGAGGAGACCTCATTGAAAGAGGAGTGATTGAGGCACATACATTTGACAGAAGTTTCAGTGGCTGAGACAACTTGCCTTACTAATGTTCCATAAGCAATGAGTCAACGTGCAAGGTAAAGCAGGTAAGCAAATACAATGTCCAGCTCTAAAGGTCCTATCTGAAAATTGCAAGCTATGTGGTGCAAAGAGCACAATGGACTACTGAGGAATGTAGGAAGGTAATATGGTCAGATGAATCATCCTTAATAATGTTTGCCACAAACAGACAACTGCACTGCAAAAGAACTATACAGCCCTGCTTGCTTTCTTCCAACAGTGTAGGGTTTTGTAATATTGTGGGGCACATTTTCCTGGCAAGGTTTGGCTACAGTTATTCCACTAGAAGGTCAACACGAACTGCTATTTAAGGCTACTGAATTATCATACTCCAACCACCCATATTGCAGCATCCCTTTCCTGGTGGGAAGGGTGTCTCCCATAATGACAATGCCCCTATCCACAGAGGATTACTGGTTTCATCCTGTCATAACCAATACCCATGTTATTGGCTAAATGGCTTTAAAGTCTTTAATCCTATTTACCTACTGCATAACGTTGTATAAAACCAATAAAAGCGTTGTAGAATGTATAGTCCTGGCCAAACGTTTTGAGAATGACACAAATATTATTTTCCACAAAGTCTGCTGCCTCAGTTTTTATGATGGCAATTTGAATATACTCTAGAATGTCTTGAAGAGTGATCAGATGAATTGTAATAAATTTCAAACTGCCTCTTAGTCATGACAATGAACTTTATCCCAAAAACACTTCAACTACATTTCAGCCCTGCCACAAAAGGAACAGTTGCCATCAGGTCAGTGATTCACTCGTTAACACAGGCGGGAATGTTGCCGAGGACAAGGCTGGATATCACTCTGTCTTGCTGATTGAGTTAGAATAACAGACTGGAAGCTTTAAAGAGATGGTGGTGCTTAAAATCGATTCAGCTGCGGGATCGGGGCACCACCAGGGCAGAGCCTGCTCAAGAATGACAGCAGACAGGTGTGAGTGCTTCTGCACACACAGGGAGATGAAGACTTTTGGAGGATGGCCTAGTGTCAAGAAGGCCAGCAAAGAATTCACTTCTCTCCAGGAAAAACATCAGGGACAGACTGATATTCTGCAAAACGTACAGGGATTGGACTGCTGAGAACTGGGGTAAATTCATTTTCTCTGATGAATCCCCTTTCAGATTGTTTGGGGCATCTGGAAAACGCTTGTCTGGAGAAGGAAAGGTGAGCACTACCATCAGTCCTGTGTCATGCCAATAGTAAAGCTTCCTGAGACCATTCATGTGTGGGGTTGCTTTTCAGCCAAGGGAGTAGCTCACTCACAATTATTCCTAAGAACAGTCATTAATAAAGAATGGTACCAAAACCTCCTCCAAGTGCATCCTCTCCCAACCATCCAAGAACAGTTTGGTGATGAACAATGTCTTTTCCAGCATGATAGTTATCACTTTTGCCTTATGGCAAGGTGCTCAAAGTGGCTCGGGAATCAAAACATCGAAATGTTTGGGTCCATGACCAGGAAACTTCCCAGACCTTAATCCCATTGAGAACTTGTGGTCAATCCTCCAAGAGGCGGGTGGACAAACAAAAACCCACAAATTCTGACAAACTCCAAGCATTGATTAGACAAGAATGGCCGGCCATCAGTCAGCATGTGGCCCAGAAGTTGATTGACAGCATGCCAGAGAGAATTGTAGAGGTCTTCAAAAGAAGGGTCAACACTGCAAATATTGACTCTTTGCATAAACTTAATGTAATTGTCAATAAAAGCCTTTGACACTTACGAAATGCTTGTAATTTTACTTCAGTATACCATAGAAACATCTGACAAAAAGGTCTAAAAACAGTGAAGCAACAAACTTTGTGAAAGATATCTTCCAATCCAAGAAGTTTAGGATTGGTATAACTTTTGCTATATTATATTTGAACTTGGATCCCATATCTTTGAAGATTAGGTCTTTTTTTTTTTTTTTTTTTTTTTTTTCTCAGTTGAGTCTATTAAATCTTTTATTGAGTCGATGCCTGCCTATGCCCAGAACTTAATAGAATTGGATGCTTTTCGATTCTGGAAGTCAATATTACAGAGAAAAGGAAGAAATAGTGAGTGCCTACGTGTTGAGCCCTATTTGAGTCTAATTTTGGATTAAGCCACCCAATATTTGCAGATAAGCCTTGTTATATTGTTAGAGAAGCTTATTATTTTGCAGAATTAATCATGCTTATTTTGGATCTTATTTTTTCTTATTCCAGATAAGTTGAAAGCTTTATTGAGTTGTGTTTGGTAATAATTATTAGAATTTGTAATACATAAATGATTCTTGGAAATGGGAGCATCTTGATTAGGTTGGCCCTACCCAAGAATGAAAGCTGCTGATGTTGCCCTGATTTAAACTCCTCAAGGACTGAGCAAATTATGTGGTCAATGTTGACTTTATAGAGAGAGATCCAGGGGACCCCTTCCCAGAGAATTATGTTTCCCAGTGCCACAGCAACGTTCTCTGCGGATAATACCACATATCCCAATGTGACTAGGAGTTTCCTGTGTTACACAAGAAGTGACCCTGGCATGTCTGTAGTGCCCAAGAAGTGTGCCTGTGGGGATGGGGAAACTAATATGTCTAAACTGCACTTGCTTAGAAATTTCATAGAGAATTAAGCCTGTAAACTTGCCACCAAAATAATTATACCTTATGTCCCCCTGTTATCTATACTGACAGCAAAGTACTAAGGTACGCTAGTGCCGCTCACGAAGAAGTGAGGTCTTCCCATGGGACTTTGTAGTAGAAATTATGTATCCGATAAGATTGTGTTTTACCTCTACCACCGTGATCACAAAGAAGATAAAATATACATAAGTCCGTGCTGAGGTTGACAAGAAAACATAAAATGCAAGACTTTCTTAGGACTCCACATCAGTACTGTATATGTGTATTGAAGGTCTCCCATTACTGTAGCTTGCTGTCATGGGAGAATATTCAGTACTTGGTTCAATCAGCGGTTGAAGTGGAAAGTAAGGTTATTCTTACAATTAAGGCACTATGGCATACCATTCCACATTGACCACTTAATGTAATGCTATATAATGAATACTCTGGAGGGGGAGATTCAATGTAGAGTGATGTCACTTCAATGTTTGGATGCGCATATTTCTGCTTATTGCGGTAAGAAATCTCTGCTCATTTTTCTGGGCACCGCTATGGGACACGAGGAAATGTGAGCCTAGTTTTCTGCGTCTCCGCCGGCTGTTTCAGAGACACATGGCACATTGTGCTGAATTGAGTCTTTCCCTTAATCATGTACTTTCCATACTGTAATATACTGAGTTTATCCTGTTAAACATTATAGTATTGCATTTTTTTCTATCACAGCCAGTGTTATTGTGTTTGAACTGAGTACTTCATGTAAGTATTAGTGAGAGCAGCAAGATGGCACAATGGGAGCCTTTTGTAGACACAACTTGTTTTAAAGAATCTGTAATATTTAGACGAGTGGTAGCGGTGAGTGTTACATATGCCTTACTAGAGACGCTATGTAGAAAATCCTTGTAGGTTAGCATTAGGGTTATGGTTTAATAAATATACCCCCAAGAGTTTATTTTGCAAACTGTGAGTTTGAAAAAGTGGAGATGTTGCCTATAGCAACCAATCAGATTCTAGTTATTTAGTACATTCTACAAAATGACAGCTAGAATCTGATTGGTTGCTATAGGCAAAATCTCCACCTTTTTCAAACCCGCAGTTTAGTAAATACACCCCTTGGGGTTGAATGTGCAAAACAGACTTTAATAGAACAAGTAACGTTAAAGAGGCCAAGTACAAATCCATTTTGTTTTTTTCTATGTGTGATTTCCTCATGTAATCTTTGGACTCCTACTGATGTCTTGTGACAAGTCCCTGTTTGCACAAGTCCCTTTATATATTGATTTGAACATTTCTATGCCTCCTCTTAAAACATGGCATATGAATTAGTTACACAATGTATTAATATTTGTTCTTTGCTCTCTGTTAAATATATCAGTTGTAAGGGTTTATTGTTATACAACTTTTCCCAGAAATTGTTAACTGCACAATGTTTAGTATACATGTGCTTAGGGTACAAATAATATTTATTATACCACAGTAATTTGCTTCAATAACTTTTACAGTTTTATCTGTTTACATGGCAGGTATTGAGATTCTCTCTGCTATAAAGTGGAAAGTTTGTTTTGCACTGTATATTGGGTTTTTAGATTGTCTAATGTCTTAAATCCTACTAAAGAAAAAAAGCTACAATGGAAGGAAGCACAAAAATTAGTGATTTCTACTCTTACAATATTTCCCTTTCAGTTGCTTTTCACAAGTTAATCACTAGGGGCCTGATTCATTAAGGATCTTAAATTGAGAAGTTTCTTATTTCAGTCTCCTGGACAAAACCATGTTACAATGCAAGGGGTGCAAATTAGTATTCTGTTTTGCACATAAGTTAAATATTGACTCTTTTTTTTTTAATGTAGCACACAAATACTTGATAGCTTATTTGTACAGTGAAATTTAAAGTTGGTATTTGTGCGCTACATGAAAAACAGCCAGTATTTAACTTATGTGCAAAACAGAATACTAATTTGCACCCCTTGCATTGTAACATGGTTTTGTCCAGGAGACTACTTACTCAATTTTTACTTCCCTTTCCTTAATGGATCAGGCCCTAGGTGTTCTATTTCTGTACACGTTCACCTCACATAGTTAATTAAATGAATAAATGCTACAAATAAAGCTGGGTACACACTACAGGGTTTTTTTCCAATAATCTGCTCAACCAGCCGACATACGACCACTTGTTCAAAAGTCGGGTCAGTGTGTGCAGTGACACGATGGTCGAAAGTCTGCCCAAATGGACGATTGTCTCCTCATTTGGTTGGTAGTACCGTTAAATATTTTCGTTCCAATCTCGTTTCCGTTGTGTAGTGTGTATAAACTTCTGACCAATGTGTACGAAATTGCAATCATTGCTCACAACAACATGGCTGTAAAAAGTCGCTAAAGGGACGTCCGCTCTTCCCATTATCTTCTAAAACAAGGCTAGTGTGTATGCAGTCCATGGACCGAGCGATCGGTCCATCGATCACATGTAAAAACAATCGGCGTAAAAAGTTGGTGGAAAATTCTGTAGTGTGTGTCCAGCTTAAAGCAGTGCAATGTATGTTAGAGCAGACTTTTCTCATTTTTGCCTGCACTCACTTTAAATACTCTTTATTCCTTTTGTGTTTGTCTGATGAAAATGGTAAGATTAATGTACAACTGTATCCTATTGGTAACTTTTTAGGTTCTTCAGTGTCTACCAAGCCTGCTTAGTTTATATTCAGAGAGAGCTAATTTGACCCAGAATTCCTTTAGCTTCTCACAAAGGCTTCCCCTTTTAGGTGTGGGGTGTAATTCTGTCAACATTGTCACAACCTAATACTGGGCTTAGTTTTGCATCATGGTTGTGGCATGATGTACCTGGTGTGGTGGCAAAGTTCCTATGTACAGATAACCAAAGCTGCAGTATGCGCGGACATTTTGACAGCCAGTTAGGATATTTTAGACCTAATGGGCTAAGCTGACTGCTGACCCCATACACGTGATTGTAAATGTTCATGTGTTGATTGGCACTGGTGAAAATTGCAGGTTGACGACCACTATCCCAACGCTTTCAGTGATCATCTGGTCACATTGGTTGTGTGAGATTCTGCAGTGCATTATTGGGTTGTGTGGCTGCAAAGGCCACCTTCCAGCAAAAGATGGACATAATCTTAGAATTTGCATCTTACCCTATACAGATTGCCATGAAGTCTTATCTAGCATATGGATCTCGATGTACTAAACACCATGGATAGATACTACTTGAGTACCAATAAAGCATGTCCTTCATCATAACATTTTGCTTGCTCTCCCTATGTTGCAGAACACTTAGCGGCACCATTCAATTACGATTCGCGGCTGCACGGGTCCCATTGCCGCAACATTGTGGATTTTGGTGCGCACAGAAATCTGCGATGTTGCGCTACCGTAATGGCGCTTTATATGCGCAAAATTGCAGCCGCGAGTCGAAATTGAATATGCCCCTTAATGTCTTTAGAGTTGTTATGGTAGCCTCATATTACCCACTTGGAGTATCTGTAAATTAACAGCTAGCTGTTTTAAAATGTTTTCATATGAACGTTTTTTGGTTTTCTTTTTGTATGGTATAAAAAGAAAATCTCTAAAGGGTAGCTGAATTCTGCTCAATTATGAAAGTTCTCCACAAGTAATGTGTGCACATGAATGTACTGAAAAGGAGATCTCTAGGTCTTGGGAGGCCCGTCTTCCTTTGTAAAATAAATGGCCATATATTTGGTATCTTTTTTTCACCATTTTATTGTTTTTATTGAGTGACACTGGCAAATACTTGATGGGGATATTATAGTCTTTCATTGTACTGCTTGCTTAGATAATTTTGTTCTGATTTACCATACGAACACCAGGGAGGACTGCAGAATGTGAGTGGCACTAATAGTCTTATCTGTGTCCTGTGATAAAGTAAGTGGACATTGTTTTCAAGAACTTCTCTGCACTGAATCAAGTGTAGTCAAGTGTTTTCCATTTAAAGGCTGATTAACCAATAGTGTTACCTGTGACAATGGCTCCCTGTGTCCAGAACCCACCATCACACACCAGTTTGTCTATTTTAAATGGCAATCAAGAAAAATTGTTCTATGTATTTACCGTCTTCTAAATGGGAGTTATTGCATCAATTTAGTTCATTTTAATATCTGTTAAAGTGGCTTTCAGCGCAGGTGGACATATAAGCCAGAGACACTAAAAGGGGCTTAAAATCAGGTGTTTATAGCTCTAGTGCTAGGGCTCCACAAGACAATATAAGCAAGTGAGTTCTTTAAACTGCCTAATATCACACTTTAATAAGTGAGGACTATACTATGATCTGCCACCATTGCCTGCCAGATACACTAAACATATCTATTAGGAATATCTACTATATAAATGCCTAGTGGCGTGTGTGAAAAAAAACAAAAAAACAAGCTGCAGCGCCACCTGCTGGGCAGAGTTATACACTGACCTATATATTTCTTGAAGGAGAAGTGACAGTTGGGAGTGGTTGGTGGTTGCCGGGGGTGACAGTGGGGAGTTTTTAACACCTTAAGTAGCTTGATGAAGGATATGAAGATGAAGGATGAGGCGATGGAGAAAAATGATGAGGTGGTGACATGTGGACAAAACCACGTTAAAAAAGGACGCTTGCGTCGGGAAGTAACGCTCTTCCCCCGAGGAGGCCTGGGCTAGGCCCGAATGCATGACAAGAACCTTTTTAACACCTTAAGTAGCTTGATTTGGCCTGAGTATCATGCACGGGGTGTGTGTGTGTGTGTGTGTGTGTGTGTGTATGTGTATATATATATATATATATATGTGTATATATTATTTTTTATTTTCTTTTAAAGCCTTTGGGGCCAATTCAATTCTGCTTCGAATAGCGCGGCGTTAGCAGTTTTATCGTTAATATGGTAAAACTGCACATAATTACCCTTAATACGGTAATTTCAATGGTGGATTTTTACTTGTGGTTCCCTGAGCTGCGAGATGAGATCCAGGCTAAAATTACCGTTTTAACGGTAATACTGTTAATGCTGCGCTATTCGAGGCAGAATTGAATCGGCCCCTTTGACTTCAAGTTGAGGGGGATATCGTTTGGATGGTCAGAGAAACTATACTTTGTACAAAGCTTTAATGGGGACAAAAATTCACCTACTCTCATTCTAATATGATGTTTATAAATCATCTTTATAGGAAAGGCACACTCCTACTGTACACTTAGACAGCTTGGTTGGTCTATTTGATGGGACAGGAACCATGCTTCGTTTTTGGGTATTTGATTGCTTTGCACAGGGTTGGAATGGCCTACAGCAGGCCTGTCCAACCTGCGGCCCTCCAGGTGTTGTGAAACTACAAGTCCCAGCATACCCTTCCAGCTATCAACTAGTTGTCTACCGGCAAAGCATGCTGGGGCTTGTAGTTTCACAACACCTGGAGGGCTGCAGGTTGGACAGGCCTGGCCTACAGAGAATCCAAAGGCACCTTTTAGAATGGGAAATATTTTGTAAGCTTATGTGACAGCATTCGGGAATTTTTATTTTTGAAGACCCAAATGAGAGCTGAATTAGCCACAACATTGCATGTTATTAATCCATTGTTTTTCTGATTCTGCCATTAAATAACAAAGTCTGCATTTTCTAGGAGCTCAGGACAATGTTCTATCCTGGTTCTCCTCCTTGCTTCCTTTTATGTGTTTGACAACCACACGGCTCAGTCCTAGGCCCCTCTGCTCTATGGCTTTATTATTTTGGAAAACCTAATGAGTCACTCTTGGGTTTCAGCATTCCTATCTGCAGGTGGCACCCAAATTTCTTTATTATTGCCAGTGCTTTCATTGTCTGTTGGCCCACATTACTGAATGTCTTTGTTAGTCATGATGCAAATGAGTTTTAGCATATAAACATCCTACCACAACAGCACCTATCTCTATTGTGTGTCACATTCCGATGTAATGTGTTTACCATTACAAGCTGCTGGCTACATTGTGTAATGTGGTAACTGGAGGGAAAGCCTATTTCCATGTAATCACCAATTGTTTTGGTTTTTTTAATTTATTCCCAAAGATTGGAATATTTTCCGGGTCAACGTTTCATTGCACTAGAATAAATTTAATGTTCCATTTTGCTTACTTTGTATGTCAGTGTAAAGCTGGAAAACAAACTTAATCCGAGAACCTTCATTATATGGTAATAATGGTAATTTCTTTCTCTGCTGGATCATGGTACCCCCTTTTTAAATTCCAAGATGAAGCACAAGTGTGCAAAATCTGTCACAACTGCTGGTTGTTACTGAGAGTAAGTGTTTGTCCAATGTGAATTTTAATAAGAACGTCAAAAAACATTGCATGTAAAAATAAGATTATAACAGGGAGTCTCCTATTCTCTTACTAAGCAGTATTGCATTTTATATTTTAGGGTTGGGCAAACAGATTATAAATGTAGAAATACTGACACGCGGTACAGCAGAGCCGTGTGAAATTGCAGCTGGAGTTTCATGGCATAATGGTGTCAAACGTCACAGGAAGATAGTCCTCTATCACAGTCTGGCTGAAACCTTTACATTAATGAAATGTGTACAAGTGACTAGAACCATTGGATGAAGTGCTGCCAGGAGAATTAAGACCGCTGTATGTGACAGCAAACAATATATAAATCGCTATACGTCGGCATATACATAAGTAGGAGGATGATGTGCATAGTATAGCTAGTTTTTTTAACGTACATTATAAAATGTATATTGTTCCTGGCTTGCCAAGACTGTGTGGTAGGGACTACGCAGCCTGGTAACTTTGTGGCCTGTTAGTGCAGCTGATTAATTGAAAACCAGATTTACATGCAGACTTGAAAATGATCCTATTGATTTGATTGGATAGTTTTGGAGGCACACATACACAGGTGTCAGAACAGTTTGCTGATACCGGCGCTGGTACGGCCAGCCTAACAGGGTATAGAGCAAAATGTGGAACAGGAGAAATGAATTAATATGCATATTTGTACCTACTACAATTTAGCCAGGTTTCGTTTGGGTAATTCAAAACTACTGCCAGTAGCATCAATAGAGGATGCAAATATATTTACCTAATTCTGTATTAGAGGTTTTCATGGCAACTTTTGTTCTAAATAATCCTCTTCCTTTTTTTTCTGTGATCTTTTGAAGCTGACATAAAGCTCAAGTTTTCATCCTTACGGATTCCATTGTTCTTTGGTTTTGTGCATGATACTAATACTCTAATCTCTTATAAACATGTCAATCCAATATATTTGACCTGTTTGTTGATCTGCTTATTGTACAGTGACATATTTTAATGTCTGGATTCACTACACCATGGTATGTCCTTGCCATGCTACAGCTAACAATGATTTATTTCTGCTTTTGTTTCAGAAGTTGCAAGCGGTGAAGTTCTTTTGTTCCCGGTGCTGCTGTCTGTCTGCAGTTTCATCGCTTTGGTTGTGCTGCTCGTGAGCTGTATATCGTGCTGCAAAGAGGCTGAAATAGATTTCAAGGTGAGAAGGTTTCTGCTCAGGGGCAGTTTACCAGGATGCAGTTAAGTGGTATTTCACCAAGAGCGACCCTAACGTTTATGGTGAGCAACATTGTAGAATTGTTACTGCCGGTACCTTGCTAAATATTAATTTAGCCTGTGTATGTAGAAGCTGAGACACTAGACTGCATACAACAAAATCTAGTCATGGTGATCAAAATCTAAGCACGAATTGCTGGTTTAGCAAGATATCCCAGCGCTCCCTCAAACAAATCTGCTTCATGTGATGAATGGTCTGCAGTACGATAAATCCCTTATGAAGCAGATCTGTGCTCTGTGGTACTGGGGATGCTGTCTGGAACGTGTGGATTAATTGTGTAGTGTTATGTAAAGTAGTTATAGGAATGAATTTGGCTATAGACAATGTGCTGGTTTGAATTTATATCATTCCACTTTATCCCAAATATTGTATTGCTGCTACTCCCTCCTATGCCAGGACAGCATCTCATTTAAGCATTTATTTGTACTGACTGAAACATCCAGGTATTGTTACCTTTATGTGTTATGTTAAAGTTCTGGGCATCATCTGTGTCACCTCCTCTGGGTCACCTTTGCTGGCACTATTGAACACTTCTGCTCTACATGACAAGTAGGGTTGTTGGTAATGAAGAGGTGCTGCCACCGAAAGATGTTTTTTTTTTCCTTTATGTTACTGCAGTCCTTTATGCTGCACTGCAGCTCGGCTGTACGGGCTGGTTCCTGCAGAGCTGCAAAGTGGCATGAAAAGCATTTTAGTTTGAATACCTGTTTGTTTGTTCCCCCTGTTCAAAGTTAAATGCAATATTTCAATTTGTCATTAGATATTTGAAAGCACCTATATGGAAGTGATCTTGTGCTGCTGTATTGAGTTTATGCTTTCTTCAGGCTTCTTGGCAGATATTAGATCACCCCCACCCTTCACCCCCATTGGGGATCACTTAGATGAGTTTCCTCGCATGTTACCTTTCCTCATGTACTGACTAATTCAGTTAAGACCTGTATTAATGATCTTATTTCTGCTTGTTCCTCCTCTAATGTGTGAGGCAATCGCCAATAATTGAATCGCCTCCATTGTGTCCAGTTTAACCCTTTGAGTGGCAGAGTTTTGGAAACATTCTCTCCTTAGCAAGGCCAGGCCAGTGTTCAAGGTCTTTAAGTCTCATTTTGGGGAATATATTGCACTTTGCTAGTATAATTATTATTTTTTTGGGGGGGGGGGGGGAGTTTAGCTTTTCAATTTTCTAAATGTTTCTTTTCTAATGACATGAAATATATCTTGCAGGTTTTTGTTTGATCCTCGCTCCCTCCCTTACCGGCAGTAGAGTATATTGCAGTACATTGAGGTTATATTTGTGCATCTTCCACACCACACATCACAAACAGAACAGATAGTGCTTCCAAGTGAAATATTAAGAGAAACTTACAGTTCCAGAACCGTGTTGGAGACACTATTTTCTGGTACTGCACATGAGCACTTTAGGATTGCTGATTTCCGTCTTATTGAGAGTACCTGGGAAAATCCCAAACTCTGGTATTTCCCCAGGTGTTTGCAAACACTTTAAGTATGCTGTCGATGAAGGGAAAAGCACCCCTTCTTATTATACTGGGGAGAGGAGTGCCTTGTAAATTGTGTGTGTGTATAGAGAGGGAGTTATAGTTGAGTTGGGAGATTACTAATGCAGGTGTGAGATCCACCTGCAATCTTCTGCTTCAGTGACTGTCACATTGTTGTCACTTCTGGCCCTGCTTCATGACCATGTGATCATCGCGTCATGGGTACTCCCAAGGGTTAATCCTGTTAACTATTACCAAATTGAAATGTCTTCTAAATAATTTTAAGTAAATTAAACAGCGGTGGATTAAAATGTTTAACTGTTTTATTTTTTGACTTTTTAATTTTAGGAGTTTGAAGATCATTTTGACGATGAAATTGAGTTTACACCTCCCGCTGAAGACACGCCGTCTAACCAATCTCCCGCAGACGTTTTCACCTTAACTGTCCCGACAATCTCCTTGTCTGTTCCAGCACAGTTGCCCCAAGGTCTGTAAGCAGCACATCCACATACACAATGCAAACGCTTACCATATCCTGCCGTGAGTGGTGTTTACATTAGAATGTTTTTTCGGATATAGGAGTACAGCATTAACAATGCCATTAGTCTTTAGGTATTTTGTTTGTGTTCTAGGCCTCCAACATGGTACAATAAAAGACAGAAAATGCAATGTGCACAGGAATTGCACCATTGGAATAAAACTATATTTATAGTTTTGCATTTAAAACACATTATAGTATATTGGAAACAAAGGTAACATAAGAAATATGCATTTTGTTTTTCTATTTGGTCATTGTAGCCTATGGATACTTAATTTTACATGTCAGATCATTATAGAACCTGCCACTCATATCCCCATTTTATCCAGGACATAAGCCGTCTCCTGGACATAGTTCTAACTTTCTGATTGACCTAACCTGGACTTGATGTAAGAGGTGTCTTAATTGAGCCCAGGTTAATTTGAGTCAAAGTTAATGCCAGGTTCCGGGAGGAGGAGGAGCCGGCTACCTCCTAGATAAACTGGGTCAGGCTGACGTCTGTGTACACCGTCTTGAAAGACCACTTAAATCCTTCCACTGCCAACACATTTGTCACCTTTCGTAGCCACAGATTCTATATGATGATAGAGACACAAGTTTGGGGAAGTGTACAAGGTCTCTGCCAAGACATTGAACATTCCTTGGAGCTCAGTACAGTCCATTGTGTGAAAATGCAGTCACTGCTAAATTAGGCCACCCCACTTATCTTCGTTTTCAGACATAAAGGTCATTTATCATTGAAGCTACTTCCACTAACTCTAGCATTAAATGAGCTTCAGAAGTCGGTGGCTCCCTTAGTAGATAATGTACGCCCACAAATAGTGCTTTTATGGAAGGGCCTGAAGGGAGAAGCTCTGGCTGGAAAAAAAAAATCTTTGTCCACAAAGAGTTTGCAAAACTTCATTGTTAAGATACTGCAGAGATTCTATTTTTTTTTTGGCCTGTATGTAAAACGGGATGTATTAAACATGATAAAACACTGCATATCAGCCAGGTAACACCATCCCCACCTAAGTATGGTGTTAGCATGTTAAGCGGTTGTTAGTAGTGGCAGGGACTGGCATTTTTGTCAGGATCATTGGGAAAATGAATGGTGCACATTACAGACTAATACTGGACAAAAATCTGCTACCCTCTACTTGAAAGCTAAAACTGGGGAGGAAATTGTCTTTCGAGACAATGCTCCAAAGCACGCTGCAGGAGCAACACTGTAGTGGCTTAAAAGGTGGGAAATAATGTAGGAATGTAGGAAATTGATGTCCTGAGTTTTATCACATCTGAAATCTGTGGCAAAACTTCAAGCTTACTGTCTGACGGCCCCAAATAACAAAACATGGCCTGGTCAATTTTGCAAAGTAAGTGTGGCCAATTATTGCTCCATCAGTGTTCAATGTTGTTAGAGACTTTTACAAAGAGACTATTAAGTGTAATACGTGTCATAGGTAGTTCGACTAAGTATTACTCCAAGATATTTAATCTCCCCCATTTCTTACCATGTTTTTGTTTTTACAAAGGTAAACAAAGGAGGTGCTCGTGAGACCTTGCAGTGTAGACTGTAGAACGGGCCATCAATGTAGAGACAACAGGAGCAAATGGGAGAAGAGTGGACGAGGCAGAGCATGTAGAGGCAGTAGTCTCAGGTGGGGTGGGTAGTATAGGCTATAGTAAGGAGAAAGCACTAAAACGTTTGGAGAGAGTCTGGTCAGGCGCGCAGGGCATTTTGTAAGTGTGAGCAGTGCTGGAGAAGTCTTAAGGGTTGGACTGAGGTTATCGGAGGAGAGGAATAGGTCAGAGACAGAACCGAGAAGTCAAGCTGGAGTGCATTTCTTGATGAGTTCAGAGATGTATGATGGGGAGGCACTGCTGGTGAGGGCTTTGTGGATGAGGGTGAGCAACTTGGCTTGAATCCTGGAGATAATGGGGAGCCAGTGAAGGGAATTTCAGAGATGTGCGGCGGAAGAGGTACAACGTGAGAGATCCATCTGTCTCTCCACTGCATTAAGGGCTGATTGTAGAGGGGAGACATGGGTACAGAGAAAGCCAGATCAGAGGGGCATTGCAATATTCGTTGCAAGACATAATGAGCGAGTGGACAAGGGTTTTGGTAATGTCCTAAGAGAGTAAGAGACATATTTATAAGAATGTTTTGAAGGAAGAGGTGATAAAGACCTGGATATGTGGAAATGAATTTGAGGCCTGAGTCCATGATCACACTATAGCAACTGGCGTGGGGAGAAAGTGATGTCAACTGTTGGACAGGCGAGTAAAGGAGTAGTGACACGAGGAGGACGAATACTGATGATAATACACACAGGAGGTGAAGTAGATTTATTGGTTCACCATAAGGAGAGTTGTAAAGAAAGAGACGCAAGAAGACCAAGGCAAAGAGGCATTGGTTGATTAAATTTCTAATCTCTACCCTAATCTGTAGATTATAAATTTAAAGTAGACTTGCATGGTGAGGAGAAGGTGGTATAATATGAATTTATAATGGATATAATTTATATATGCATTGCAGTGAGGTTTTCTCCATTGGCGCTCAGGCATTAAAGGAGCATTTTTGCAGGTGTTGTAGTGCCAGGTTAGGGGGTTCAGATTGCTGGAGACAATGTGTGGTGGCTGCTTGGTTGATGCCTTTGGAAAGTTGGTGTTGAAAGAGACTGCAGTATTAGGGCATAAGTTTCTTGTTAAACTTGAAGGCTAGAGAAGCGCGTACATGTCTATGTATATACTTGAAACATGAACATACATTCACAAGAGATGCAAATTGTTAAGCTTCTTGTATGGTAAAGCATTTTATTATACTTGTTCACTGTTGTCCTGGAGAAACTTTAAGACTTTCATAGATCATACTCCTCTGGACAGAGATTTCATAATGTAGTACTATGGTTTTGATGTTTATGAACATGTGGCCTAATGTTTCCAGAGCGCCCGGGCCCCCAGCAGATGTATGGCATTGAGATTGTTATTACACAATATATTAGTTAGGCAAACCATGCAAGATGTGAGTGGTGTTGCTGTCTTGCATTTGGATGTTAAGTTTGTGCATAGAGGTAACCATAAACCTCAGCTGGCACTGTAATACAAGTACAGCTGACCCAGTTAAATTTTAAATCTGCATCTTTTTTCACTTGCTCATCATACGGAAGTGATGGGTTTCTTTATGAAGTGTGACATTTGTCAAATCTAATACCATCCAGCCCTTGCAGGCTTGGTACAGACAATCGGTGTTTACAGAGTAGAATTATATGCCAGAAAGATCCGCTCTGGCATGTTGTAATCACAATAAATTGGTGATGTTCTGATTTTGAGGGGTTCAGAACTTGACGTTTTAATAAAATCAATATGCACACAGAGTACTGTGTACCTTTTGATGACAACACAAACGTGTTGAATGCATTTTAGTACTTTCATGTATATACTATGAATGTGTTACTATGCACTCTTTTTAGACTGGTGAGGGGCTCTGGAGGCATCTAGAGTGCAGCTATCCTTAATGTTATGCTATAGTTTTAGGAATATTTGAACTTAAAATATTTTAGGTAAGGGTTTGGGGAATAATTATTTCTAACATTTAGACTTGCTGCCAGTAAGACTTAAAAAGCTAAAAAATTGTAGACCGCACTGGGTAAACCCATACAAAAAAATATTTAATAAAGTCAACACAAATGTGACCTATATAAATAATCTATTACTGATTTGTGGTGCACCCTCACATACTATAACATGTATGTCCAAAAAAGGAAAGAGAAAGAGAAAATATGTATAGAGGGGCACTCAAAGGGTTTAAATTGTTAAATGTAGACTATCAGATTGAGAAAAATTCATATATATATAAAACATAACTTTATTGGTATTCATTAAAATACTAGAGTTCCCCATGTATTATTTGGGGTTAATGACAAATCACAAAATTAGCGAAAATATTAAAAAATGTAAATGAGTAATAGTGACCAGAATTAAGGATACTGTTAATAAGCAGTGTTACCTGCTATTCTGTGTTGCTGTCTGTAATATTAATTGTGGGTGAAATACCAGTAAGACTTGCCTGGTGCATCTCAATGCACAGATCTAGCCCCTTGGCAGGCGGGCTGAATGACTACCCCATTGACCAGACGCACTCCTAGGCTTCTCTGACTGTCCAGCCTATGGACAGCCAGAGCAGCCTTTGGATTTTGATTGGGCAAAGGTGCCCATACACACTACAATTCTGCTGGTCGAATCGGCTATATATCGTGGTCGTATGGGTCTAGCAGTATATAAGGGACCAATCTGTGTATCCGGCCAATAAAGCAAAATAAGTAAGTGACTTGCCAGTATCCACGTTTAAATGTGTTGCAATAAAATTTGAATTTAAAGAGGGTTTAGGTTTTTGATTTCTTCCTTTTCTTTGGCAGTTAATGTCATTTTATTTTCAAGATTCCCCAAAACCACCTGTTCGCTTTGTAAATGCGCTCTCTGCTACAAATAGAATGGGTAACACTTTTTGACCTCATCCTGGAATGATGATACCTTTTTTATAGGACAGTTGCAATCTGCCTGGCTAGAGTTGATATAGTGAGCATTTCACATTACATTATTGTCATGTTCTCCCAGTGTTTGCGTGTGTTTCCTCCGGGTGTTCCGGTTTCCTCCCACACTCCAAAACATACTGGTAGGTTAATTGGCTGCTAACAAATTGACCTGTGTGTCTGTGTGTCTGTGTGTCTGTGTTTAGACTGTAAGCCCCAATGGGGTAGGAACTGATGTGAGTGAGGTCTCTGTACAGCGCTGCGGAATTAGTGGCACTATATAAATAAATGGTAAAATGATGATTATGATGCCTTTGAAAATTCATTAAGTTAGATGCTGATATTGGCATATGTGTGGCTCAAACCATCCAGTGTGCAGATGTCCTCTGGTGTGTGTGTGTGTGTGTGTGTGTGTGTGTGTGTGTGTGTGTGTCCCCTCCATGTGATCCAGCCGCAGCGGTCCAGTTTGGCCCCACCTATGTCTGTAAATTGAAAAGTGAACCTGGTAGTCTGGCCAAGAGTACGGATAAGCCTGTGTGACCAGCAATTAGCCTGGGATGCACTTCTGTCCCTCACTGGCTCAGTCAGCCCCTGTCTAAGAGAGCGCTGCCGTGTTATCCTTTTATGTGACTGCATTGGACTACAGGCTACTACTCCGCACTACTCCGCATGACTACAGTGTGCACGTTTAAGACTACTGGCTAAGTCACCTGTTAACTTCTGCAGCTATGGGAGACTCTGTTTCCCCATACTCCTACATCTGGCATTTCTATTCAGCAGTGTACTGAGAGGGAGATATATCTTTGAGTTTATGACTGTTAATACACTGAAGAGAAATTGGCAGTTCACTGTAATATGAGCCTACTACAGACAGTGGGCAGCTTTTTTTTTGTTGAGAAGTATTTTAAACTGTAACTTTAATTTATTTTACAAGTGACAAATAAGGCTAATTACTGGCCATATAACTCAACACTATTTTTTTTTTTCTCCCACAAGCCAGAATAATCATTCTAAATGAAGTCTGTTGTGTTCTCCACTGCATAGCACACATTTTCCTCGTGCCATCATTCTTCCACACATCAAAAGTTTTATATGCAGACAAAATCTATGTAGACAATCACACCATGCTTGTACTTGGTTCATGCTAGGACTTCGAGTCTCTTTGTCTCCTTTATAACAGGAAATCTCTCTTGTTTTCTATTCTATTAGATGCATCAAAGTTCCAAATTGCTCGCCAGAGTCTGAGCTATATTCAGGAGATTGGTAAAGGCTGGTTTGGCAAGGTAAAGTTGTTGGAGCCGGGGGGGGGGGGGGATTTTATGGTTTTTGAAGAGTTTTTTTTGTTATGTGTTTTTTCAATCCCTATTTATATTGTGAAAGTGTAACATCGGTAAAGGTCATTTATATTAGATTATAGGGTTTATCTTTTTGCCAGTGAAGGAAGCGATGTTTCTCTTTACCAGATATACAGCTATTATTATTTCAGTTGCAGAAGGTTTTCTTTGTTTTGCACACATCACAGTCCCAGTTTCAGTTTGTTTAAAATGCAGAAACAAATTCTTTAGACCATTTTGGCAGATATATACATTATCACCTGTCATTCTATATAATGAAACTGCCAGCAGATGTAAAAGGCAAACATTCGTATCTGTTTTTTTTTATTTACAGTGAATAAAAGTTCTTGAGTTCACATGAAATATTTTCTTTGTGGCTATTTTAATAAAGTGGCACCCTCAGATTTTTCTGCATTCAAAAACCGATACTGGTCTGCTAACGTGCTAATAGTGGATGTTGGCTCTTTATTAGACAATTTACAATATATAAAAATTTGAGAGATTGACCTTTGTTAGGGCTGCTTCACTTAAACCTATTGTTTTCTATAAGTGTTGTCATCGCTACTTCAACATTTTACTGATAGAATTCCAGTTAAACTGCTGCTTACATCCAACGGTCTCAAAGAGTGACGAGTGAGTTTGTATGGTCACATCTGCTGAATATAATCTACAATTGAACCGTAGGTTGCTTCATCTGTTACCTCTTGTGGCCTCCCCTGCTTAAGGGAAGTGTGACATTACCTGTTGGTGTGCCTTACACTACCTTGTGCTCAACTGTTGTGTTCTTTTCAGGTTCTTCTGGGAGAGATTTACAGAGAAAACAGTGTAGCTAGAGTCATCGTGAAGGAATTAAAGGCAAGTGCCAGTACAAAGGAGCAAGAACAGTTCATAAAAAATGGAGAACCGTATAGGTAAGTTACATGAACGGAAGTGAACATCAACTGATTAAATAAATTGTAATTCAACAGCTGTTCTCATTGGGCAGCATGGTGGCTAAGTGGTTAGTACTTCTGCCTTACAGCACTGGGGTCATGAGTTCAATTCCAGACCATGGCCTTATCTGTGAGGAGTTTGTATGTTCTCCCTGTGTTTGTGTGGGTTTCCTCCCACACGCCCAAAAAGCACATTGGTAGGTTAATTGGCTGCTGATAAAATTGACCCTAGTCTGTGTGTGTCTGTGTGTGTTAGGGAATTTAGACTGTAAGCCCCAATGGGACAGGGACTGATGTGAGCGAGTTCTCTGTACAGCGCTGCGGAATTAGTGGCGCTATATAAATTTGTGATGGTGATGTGATGATTAGTGTAAAGTACAGCATGCTGAGACTTGTAGTACACCAGCATGGAAATCCACTAGCTGCATAATCTTGCTTTATGCCAACAGGGTGCATGACGAACAATATATCGATTCTCGAGCTTCATTTAAACGATTCAAATTATTTAGCATTTTTATTTAATACATATTGACAAAATAAGTACTATAAACTTTTGTTTAATACGGTTTTACCTTTAACACATTTCTTTGTGTTTTCATTTGCAGCTACCTGCATCATCCAAACATTGTGCAGTGTGTTGGGCAATGCCTGGAGACCATGCCCTATCTCTTGGTATTTGAGTTATGTGACTTGGTAAGTTAGTTACAATGCTGTAAAAATACCTTCAACTTCTCTGAGTTCCGTATAATATGTATTTTTATCTCTTTAAGCTGCGTGAAAGCAACTATAATACTACATGTAGGCAAATGTTTTACTGTTTTGTCTGAATTTTTCAAGTTTGACAAGTTTAGCTGGTAATATTTTCCAGTGACAGTTGTCCCACATCCAATGTGTCAGTTTCTCTACTTCCTTGTTGTAAAAATTATCCAAAATTTAGCATTTTGCACACCTTAAAGGTCATCAATGATAGAAACTAGTGTCTCGTTGCCTTGCTCTGTGCATTAGCATAATCAAAAACACAAAAAGTGAAACACAAGATGCAAACTTTAAATCTGTCAGTACAGGGGAAGATAGCAATAGGTTGGTGTCGCACAAGATTAAGATAAAGGCTGAAATGTGGCCATACATAGTCTGATCTGGCTTTAATCAACCTAGTTATCTGTCAGAAAAGCAGGTGTATAATGGGAACCTTTATATAACACAGAGCATCTACATATGTGTAACTACAGCTACTTTTACAGGTCCATACATACAGTGTTCATCCACATTGAGCATGGTGCTGCGAAATCTGCACTGCTAGTATACATCTTTGGTTTAGAGCAGTGTTGGCTAACCTGTGGCACTCCAGGTGTTGTGAAACTACAAGTCCCAGCATACCCTTCCAGCAATGAGCTGCTATATATTGGCAAAGTATGCTGGGACTTGTAGTTTCACAACACCTGGAGTGCCGCAGGTTAGCCAACACTGGTTTAGAGGGTGAGACCACGCAGCATGTTAGTGATAGAGCGCTCCTTCCTATTAGCCGTACACTGACAATGAGTATATCGGGGCTGGCTTCATTTTCAAGAGGCAAACATTTTAGTTTTGTTAAACACAGTGTGTGGCTGTAAAACATTTGATTGTTATAATTTCATGAAAAGTACTACATTGTATGATGATGGTCTCCATGTCTTGATAGTTCACATGATAGCAGCATATTAAGGTATAAGGTTTATAGCGACATAGATAGGACTTGGGGTTTAGTTAGGTAGGATGGCATAGATGGTAATGGTATGTTGTAACTGAAAATCTTCAATAAAAATACTTTGTCCAAAAAAATAGAGTACTACATGTGTCCTCTCAGTCTTGCTGTACCACATATATAATCAGCAATAACTTCCTATCTGCATAGTCTCACTTCCAGCCAGGTCATGGCAATGTATCTGTAAGCAGACTATGCCTGGCATTTGCACATGTTCCGAGCAGTTGAGTAGTTGCACCTGACATTCCATAGCCGTGAAGCAGTAAGTCATGGGAGAGAAAAGCCTGTGGTGTCAGCATTTCCACATCCATGGCCATGCACAGTTCTCTGTAAATGAGCATCTGCACTTGTAGCACTCCTGCGATACACCTCCACTTGGTATAGTGTACATCCTCGATATGCTCAGAAATATTTAGGAATGACACATGCCTATATTTCAGGTGCTAGTACGGCTCTTAGCCCACCTCTACCCATCAATTTGAGAATAGTGATTGAGTTTACTGTAGCAGGTCTCTTGTGCAGCATTGAACACTGCTTTAAGTAACACTGTTGGGCTGTGTTTCTTACAGGTGTTGACAATACAGTACTGCCATTTATCATTGTTTTGTAGATACAGTATTTTAGTTTAATGTTGTAACCTTGTTTGCGTTGCAGCTATTTTGTCTGCACAGGCCCTGTTTTAATAGTTTTATATAATTCTACTATTGTTTATACACCCTTTTGTTCATGCAAGTTTTATACAATATAGTTATTACCTGTTTGTTATTTTGAAGTGAAGTGTTCTAGTGTATTGTGTAATACCAATGTGCCACAGAGCGGGAAATTAATCCTCCGATTCAGAATGGTAGACTAGAAGGTCACATGGTGTTTGTTTTATTATAAAGTATTAGATGGGACTTGTACTAAATACATGACTAGTGTTCCTTCTGGGCTTCGTATAGTTGTACGTTGCCTGTTTGTCTTCATCGGCACATTTTAAAGAATCCATGCCACTGGATAGAACTGTCAAATGTAGTTTGTTTGCTAACGCTAGTGAGTATAAATATATTAAGCCCCAAATTCAATAAATACACTTATATGCTGACAATTCAGGCTAAAAATGTCACCGAAATACCTTCAAAAAATATTAAATAAAAGCTATGCATTTTGAGAACTAATCCTGTTATGACATCACTCATTATGTAGAGAACTACTTAGAGCAAATGTCATCCTACTTGCTGGAACAAGCTGTGCCCGCTGCCATCTCATTTTATGACTCTCCCAGCAACCAACCAGCTCTGCATGCATTAGTTTATTACTATCAAACTGCAAACCATTTGAGTGGAATTCAGACTTTGTCCTAAGAGCTCCTTGTTACTAGAACGGTCCTTTTTAATGTTCTTATTTAGCACAATTTACCCTTTTAATCAAAGGTCTTTATGTACTTCAGCTAATGTTTTATGTGAGTCTGATATGTACTGCAGCGTAATAAACCCCAATATTTATTCTGTGAGACCTGTAAGCATCTGATGTACACAGCAAGAGGCGCTAAACCATTTATCGATCATGTATGTTGCTGTATCTCTTACTGTACGTGTGGTTTTTCTACTGTTACAAATACAATGAAGTTAGAAAATGATTTGTTGCATTGCAGCTAGCTGACATCTCCAATTCACTTTAAGCAGAGCAAAAGTGGCTGTTCAGGAAGTGTGGGGGAGGCTCTGAAACATCATCATTGTTTATAGGGCGCCACAAATTTCGTAGCACCAGACAGTCATTACAGATGTAACATACATGAATACAATAAGCATAAGCGAAAATGTGAAAAACATTAAATAAGACACCCGAAAACAGTTTTGCGTCATCGCAACATCAAATACAAATAGAGATTAAGTGATGTGCAAACAATTACAGATACTGGTGCAACTTCTGTGCGTGTTTGTAGAGAAACAGAATAGCACTCCCACAGTATTCAGCAGTAGACATGACAAGGGACATACAAAGTTTTCAAACATGAGACATAAGATAGGGATCCCAGATCATGAGCGCTTACATTCTAGGAGGCGTGGAAGAGAGATAGTAGTAGCAAATGGTGCACAAGTGGAACGTGGTGGACGACAAAGTAGAGGGAGTGGACATGAGGGTCTAGGATGGGGTCAGATAGGCAAGCATGAAGAGGAGGGTTTTGAAGGATTGCAGTTGTGGGAGTGTCTGGCAGGGCAAGGCAAGGAAGCGCTATGGGAGAAACATTGGAGATTCCAGTGGTAGGAGGTTATGAGTAAGGAAGGGAGGTGATGTGGTCTAGCAGGGGTGTATTTCATGATAAAGTCAGATTTTTGGGAGGGAGTGTAAGTGAGGGCTTTATAAGTGAGGGTGAGCAGCTTGAATTCTGGAGTGAATGGAGCGCCAATGAAGGGTTTTACAGAGAGGAGGGACGGGAGAGGAAGATTAGCCTGACGCATTCAGGGTGGAATGTATAGGGGAAAGGAAGGTGAGGGGTAATGCCGGTGAGGAGGAGGAGGAGGAGGAGGAGGAGGAGGTGGTTGTAGTAGTCCAGCCTAGAAAAGATGAACAAGTGGACTAGTTTTACTTCCTGAGTGAGGAAGGGGCGCACCTTGGTAATCTTGCAGAGAAGGAGGTAAGACAGCGAGAGGAACTGGATGTGAGTAGTGAAGTTGATGGGCGAGTCGAGGATGACTCCAAGGCAGCAGGTGTGGAGAATGGAGTTGAAGGTGATGTTGACTATGGGGAGATAAACAGGGAGGGGAAGATAATGAATTCAAATTTGGCCATGTTAAGTTTGAAGAAGCACTGGGGCATCCATGTGGAGACTACAGAGAGCAATTGGACACACGGGATAGAAAAGTGGGGTGGGGGGGGGGGGGTCAGCAGAAATATATGTAATGAAGAATTAAGTGAGAGTCAGTAAGTGGGATAGAGATTTGACATACTGAGCAGGTGCTTTTGGTTTATAATGTATGTCTATGGTACGAGTCACGATATGTTCCACATCCTCACCAGGATGATCTGTTAGGGTTGGGTAGTCGCTCCCAGCCTTGAGTAGCTCTGTGTATAATACTATTTTTGCTATTTCCATTGGTTGCCAATTTGTGAAATGTTATAGTTTTATACTTTGTTGTGCAATGCCTTTTTTATACCTGATATGTACTTTATGTGAATTACTTGACTACAAAGGTTCACACGATCCTGTTTTCTACTGAACACGATTAGAAAATTGGGGTAATTAGTTAGGATGTCTTATTTCTCTGTATGTTTGTTGTGAAAATCTTAATAAAAATACTTTATTTAGTTTATAGACATACTTTTTTATATAAAGTGATGACAAAATGAAATGGTAACCTCTTGTTAAATAATCTTGAGGCCAAAGTCAAAGCTGTTGATAAAGTTGTGCTGTTTGGTTTATCTGATCAGCGAGCACTTTACTGCAGAGGTTTGTTTAGGGTTGGAATTTCTGGTTGTGCTCAAACACCTTTGTTTACATCTTCGGTGACCTGCGTCTATGTTTGAATGTGCTGAGCTTATGTATATCAAGTGTTAGGAACACACTTATTTCATATAGATTGACATTGTGTACATTTTTGATAGACAGTCTAATTACAGTATGGGGGAAGGAGTTTGACTTGTCGTCATGTGTATATACTGCTCCCTATTGACATACTTCTGTATCAGTGATTCCTGTCTACAATACACATATCTGACTTTTCAGCTAAAGTAATGTTCTTGTCCTTAGTAGTGCGCCTAATGGCTGACTTAGTGCTCTTATGTAGGCTTACAGGCACAGAATCTCGGCAGCATCCCATGAATCCTTTCTGGAACTTTGCTCTTGTAAAGAAGGTACACAGCTCACTGTAAGCCACCTTAACAACTGCAGGGATGCCCAACTGTGGGAGGTTCTTAAATGTTTGTTTTTTATTGGCCCCCACACCAGTATTTGACAACCTCCATAGATTTAGCTGAGTATCTCTATTTGTGTGTGTGTATATTATACTACAGTTATTAGTAAATTTTGCTTTGCTATAAGGCCTTTATATATCCTACATCCTATCTCAATATAGGGTTGACCCACAGTATGGATTCTAAAAATGACTAATATCATGGGTGCAAAGACCTCTGCTTGCTACCATGGTTTAAATCCGGAATTGTATTCTCATCATCATCATCATCATCATCATTCTCAGTTCCTCTTTCAAAATTAGTATCAATTTACTTAAGTAATCTTTGGTATATTTTGTTTGGTTTTATTTTAGTTTAATACAGTTCGTTCACTGAAAGGCTATGTAACTAGTTCAACAATTGCAAATACCTTTTTACCAAACCCATTCATACCTCTGCTTGCTTTAGGAATTGACTTTAGACCTCCCCTTATGGGACAAGCTTGCACACATACCCCAAAGAGAGAAACAAAAGCTGCCCTCATGTTTACTACTATAGCATTTAAAATATATTGTATGCAAAGTCATCCTAATTGATTTGCTTTTTAAAGCACCTGCTACAATGAAGTGACAGAAATAGAATTAGTTGAACACAATGATAAATAACCCTACAGCACATTGTGTACCAAGCACTGTGATCTAAAGCGCTTGCTGCTTGGGCTCTGTCTGCAGATGGGTTAATATAGTCTGTAATGTAGGGTGTTGCCTGGATTATAATGGGCAATGAAGCCTGATTTACTTGTCGGTAATGTGCTATTTATTCACACCTTAATTGGAAATGTATTTAAAAGGCGTTACTGAAAGTAGGGCTGCCAAGCGGAATCTTAAGTATACTGACTTCAGTTTCAGTACTTTAATCTGGGTTATTATAAGGTGGTAATAAGAAAAATATATTTACCCCATTGAGTTTAAAGGCTGTGTCTATAGCAGCGTATTTAGTCAGAATACAGAAAATCTAAAATATACCTGTTGGGCCAAGCTGATATTTTGACACAGCTGGGCTGCTGCTTGGGAATCCAAGTGACGGGTCGTTTTCCAATTTGGACACACACACGCAACCACGTTAGAAGAGATTTGGCTGCCTGTTGGTCCAGTCAGATGACAACTCACACAGGCCAGCAGCTATCATCTTACATCTTCATTCTCCAATATGCCCGATAAGGATCCCATTAACTTCAATTGAAAGACCAGTTATCACACTTGTTTTGGTGGCACACATGCTGTAGTCTGGCCAAGGGCCTGATATTACCCAGAGTGTTTCTAGCTTTAGATGTTTGTAATTTAGCTAAGAGAGCACATACCTCTATCTTATCATAGTAATCGTTTCCAAATGGCTGCCTGCGTCTTTCCTTTTCCAGTAACTTTTTGCACAGGATGCCTGGTATTATGGTGCCCAGACAGATACTATTCTGTTTACTCTGCCCAATCCCAGTACTAGATTTGTGACTGGCCACTCACATCTGCAGTCAGATTATCATTGTGCCTATCTGGTGGTTCAGCAGTTGTACTACAAGATTCTCTAAGTTCTAGGTCATGGAGTTGATTGTTGTGAGATGCCTTTTCACATACTATCTCCAACAGGTCCCCCCCCCCCCCCTTAATTTATTATAAACATTATTGAAAATTCCCTGAAGACATGTTATGATTTTTTTTGTACTTTTTCTTTTGTGTTCAGTTTGTACCGTTTCTTCAAATAAAATGATCAGTCAGCTAGTTTAGGGTTTAGAAAGTTTGATGAAGATACTGCACATATACCCACCCAATTCATTAGTGTTATTGTTTTTATTTGCAGGAGAATAACAAACCTTTTCTGAAGGCATAGCTTTGTTTTATTTAAGTAGTGCTGAATGGCCTGTTAAATGTTCTATAAAGGAAACCAGCATATCCAATAAATGTGTTCCTTGGACGTGGTGTTAATATTGTGGTTAAATCTGTGGTGCGTGAAATACTCTGCCTAGACTTGGATGTCTCCCTGGTTCACTTTTCACTGAGTGGCCAAACTCTGAATCCTGTGAGAACAATAGGTACTCACTGCCACCTAGTGGTGTAACACCTGAATTCAGGCAGCGTTAAAAACTGTGCTTCCTTAAGTTGCCTTATTTTTGGAGCTGTAATGTTGACAGGACGGGTTGTATTTAAAAGTAAAAGAAAAAACACTTGTTGCACAGGTGACAGGTCCTCTTTATATACAAATACTCATGTCAACTTTTTTAGCTCTCAATCTAAGCCACTTGTACTTGTAAGATTCTAATGCAAAAAAAACAAAACTTTAGTAAAGCAGGACTAGCATGAAACTTTAATATGTTGTGGACATACCAGAGTATTCTTTGCAGGCTTGAATGAGGGGGTGGGGTCAGGGCAGTGGGAGGAACTAAAAGCTATAGTGAGTATCAGTGTCCATGTGTAAGTAGTCACATATCCCTTAGTAATTCATTGGTTGCACTCTACAAGTTTCTAATTGGCCATTGCTGGTTACCAATCAGAAGCAGCAGCACAACCCTTACGTCAGTTCATAATGTGGATGTTTTGCTGGGTCAGTGGTGCAAAAGGCAAAGTGTCAGCTAGTCAGAAGTAGAAGCATCTTGTTGAGTTTGTTGGCCCAATAATATATCTGCAGAAATGGGGCTCGGTAAGGTGTCAGCAGTAACAGTAATACCCATTAATAAGCCATATAAGCATAGTAGTGCACAAAAACTATAAACAATACTGTGGTACCTACTAGTTTGCATTACGACTGCTTCTGTCCTATTACTGGGTATCGTGGGTATTGCTGGCACACTGAGTGCTGCTTGTGCTGTTCACAAGCGATCAGTGCTGGCAGCTCATGGGACAGCATGTCAGGCACTCTGCACCATAGTCCAATTTTAATCAATGGCAGACTCACACATAGGGCATACTGTTTATACCTGTTCAACAATTATATGTGCTGTTAAAGTAGCATGCTGTGTGTGTAACTCTGGTTCAATCAGGCAGGAATTTACGTGGCTCAATGACTTACCCCATGCCTTTATCTGCACTAAACAGAAAACCTGTTAAGCACTAAGTGCATTGTACAATTGATGTGTTCAGCACGTCTCGCCTTTGTGAAAGAGGTTTCCCTGTTTTTCTGTATGATCCTGGTAATGGTTTAATCTTAAGCTTGGACAACCTGTGTTCTCCAGGTGGTTGTGAAACTACAAGTCCCAGCATACCCTGCCAGCTTTCGGCTGCCAAATCATGCTGGGAATTGTAGTTTCACAACACTTTGAGAGACACAGGTTGTCCAGGCCTGGCTTAAACCATAGTTGACTTAGACTACAGCTTTACTCAACTGTGTCTGTTTTATAGAAAGGTTTCTCTGTAAACACTAGGTCAACATTTTATAACCAGGCATATGAAATATATATACCGCAGTAGTATTTTTTTCATATGCCTTTTATAAATTTAGTTGAAAATGTTCATGTTTAATTCAATGCAGCAAGTCTATTTTACACAGGCCTTAAATATTTTTCCTGCCAACACTAACTTGACTGCACATTATACTTCCTGGAAGTCCTTTTTTTTTTCTTTTTTTTTTTTTTAAATTATTTTTTTTTTTTTATATGATTTAATATTTAGACATAAACACAAACCTATTCTTTCAATTAATGTCATCATTTTTTCAGAAAGAAAGATAGGATATCGCTTGCTTCTCCTTTTAAGAGAGGGGAAAATGTGAGGCCTTGGCTTAGAGTCCTTAGTTACCAAGAAACTAGAAGGATCCGTATGTTTAGAATGTCGTCTTTGCAGTATTTTACAGTTCTTTTGAAATAAACACAATACACATCAGTGTGCTATGCCCCCTGTGTTAATTGTTACTCTTGTTTTTTCTTTCTACATGCTGCCACATATTATCATGACCACGCTTTCCTTTCAAGGGTTAATATGCTTGTAAAAAGTAGAGGGGTAAATTGCGATATAAATTCAAATGTTATAATTGCCCATAAAAGGGAAAGTACTCTGTGCTCAGGAAGAATTCTTATTTGAGACATGAAACTTGATGAGTTGTAGACTATTAAGTTGTACAACTTTACTAATAATAACCTTGTTGACTGATTAGATCTAAGTAATGTATTTAGTTGCTGCTTTTTAAGCATCTCTGAAGTGCAATCAGCAGATGAGCAGGCTGCTGATGATATGCTGCTTTCTTTTGCAGGGTGACCTGAAGACCTATTTAAGTAATGAGAGGGAGAAGTTAAGCGGAGACACGGAGATCATGCTGCTCCAGCGCATGGCATGTGAAATCGCTGCTGGAGTTGCCATAATGCACAAACACAATTTCGTACACTGGTATGTACAATGTTTACCTGGCAATGACCACACTTTCTATTAACAATGCAAATGAAAGCACCTTAATATAAGCTTTGTAGCAAATTGTTACCATGGAGCATCTGCAAACTCTGACATCTTATGGGCATTGTAGTTATGTCTCAACTGCTCTCTGCCCCAGGTCAGTGCCCTATGCCTACACAATTTCAGTTGTCCTCAAAAAGGTGAAAAGAGTTTGTGAGAATTATAAATGACTGCAGAATCCACAGGTGCTACATATAAATATTGATATAAACTTAGTTTTAACGTAAAGGTATTTCTTTAATCGGCACAGAACTGCTGAAAGCAGCAGTTAGCACTGTAATCAGTTTGATCTATTACATCACTTTGTCTGGTATGACTTTATTTCAGTATCTTGTCTGTCCAAGTGAACAAGATACTTAATCTGTGCTCTGAGAAAGCACTTGTTGCCATTCTTTACAAATAGCTGACATATGACACTTGGTTTCCACTGGAGTCCCTGACCTCTCGGTTTAAGAAGCCCCACATGATGTCTAGACCGTGCACTGGGTATCTCATGCTAGGAACACTTGGAGCAAACATTTTGTCTTTGGTGTGGGTCTTTTGACCCATGGCATATGGTTATCGGCACCAAAATGCCCAGTACAACATGGCACACTAAATATTAAAAGCTGCCCTTTTTTCCCAATTAAAAGAAAATAGTATTTATATGTACATTGAAACCTAGGCTCTGAAATATTGCTTGTGTGTTGTCTTTCTGCGGCAATAAACGATATACACAAAGCACTCTTTTTAGTGGATTATTTACGCAGTGGTTCTTTTTTTTGTTTTTCCCTTTTTTGCTGAAGTTAAGATAGTTGTCCTCGCATGCAGAGTATGAATGTGGTGGGTATCAATAACTGGGATATACTCTGTTAAAATTAGGCTGGGGCTATTCAGTTTCGCAACTCTCAAATTGTAGAGCGTCATCGGTTATGTGCATATTGATGACTAATCACTTTAGATTGTAGGCTCATTTTACCTTGATCTCTTTGAAAGTGTATGTGTGTATGTAGCAGTGTGGATGACATGTGTTTAGTGGAGTTTCTTATGATGAAGTGCGGTTTCCCTGCAATCTTTCATATATTAGAAAATTGTAACTCAAACACTCACAACTAATATATAAAAGTTCAAGAAAAAATAAAAATTTGTTTGAATAAAACAACCTACACCCTAACACAATTGTGTCCAACACGTTGGAGAACTTTGTATGTACAGTGAGTGGTGCAGTTGTATATAAAACACTGATTGGATGACACGCTGGCCCACACACATAGTTTATACTGGGTCAATTCCTTCAGTTTGTGCAATAATACTGTAATACTGCACCGTGTGGGGGCATTATAATGGTAATTTTCCATGTTGCAAAGAAAATACAGATTAAGCTAGCTCCAAAATTTTATGGGGATGTATCACCGCTTATCAAGGCATCGGCATTACCACGGGGATAAAAATCACCTATTGCCACAATTTGTTAAAATCTCATGGAGGCAGCGGAGTGATGCTAAGCCTGGAGCAGTAAGGTTAACGTGCCAGTCTGAAGAGACGTACACATGCATCACCCAGCTAGCCATGCACGCACTATGGAACTGAAAGTGATCCTTGTTGCTGGGGAATCCTTCGCTGGCGAGACCCTGTAGAATGTACCGGCTGCTGCCCGTATTAGCCATTTGCTGGATGGTGCTCTTTGAACCTTAATAAATAGACCGATTAATCACTAAGGCACTGATGCAGTGTAATTAATGGAAACTCTCTGAACTCTGCAATCAGAAGGCCAAAGTTTTTAAGTCTATAAATATAATGTTGGCACAAGCTTTTAGTGAGTAATAGTCTCCACCCTGACTTGTTCACCGTCTCGCCTTGTGATGTTACATCCATTAATCCAGACAGACAACACTGCAGTGTCCTGTGCTTCTGTGCCATACATTCATGTTTATTAACTGAAGCTAAGGGGTAGGTGTATCAAACCATCTAAAAAAGAAAAGTGGAGGTGTTGCTCTTGGCATCCAATCAGATTCCAGCTATCATTTTCCGGCAGTCCTCTAAGCTTCAGAAGGGACCAACATAACTATCAAAGAAAAAGACCACTACCTGTAATAACCTATCAGCAGGCAGGTGTTACAAGCTATAGCAAACCAATCCGACAATAGAGCTTGGGGCCTTAGGTGAAGGCTCGCAGGACCATGTGTTACTCAACACTGTACTAGATAAACTATCTGGTTGCTATGGGCAACGCCTCTACTTTCCTTTTTTTATTTTTTTATTAGAAGGTTTGATACGTCTACCCCTAAGTGTACTTGCTGCATATGATCCATCTATTAGCTTTGCTTCAAATCCTTTTCAGTGTAATTGCCTGCAGAAATGCTGCATCCCTTACACATCATTGTTTTACCTCTTTATAAATGAAACGTTCATGTTATAATTATCCACCAGTCACTGTACTGCATCACATCACCATTCTGGCTGTGTTTTTCCTCTAAGCATCGTGTGCGCTTAATTAGACATGGCACATTGACTGTTTTACATTACTGCGAGCCTATCAAATGGTGTGCTGACTGGAACACTTCTTGTCAATAGCCATTGATTTGTCCTCATGCACATGAGAGGTAATCTGTTTACTTCTGGCAACAATATCCTGATGCTGTCTGAGTTACAGGCAAATCTCCAGCATCAGTGATTTTGTAGTTGGTGGTAAATGAAAGCAGCTAAGCCACCTCTCTGGATGTCCCATAGCCGCTTTGTTATTATAAACCAAACAGTCGGTTAAACATGGGCCTCCATTATTTCCATGACAATCTATAAGGCCTGATTATGAAATGCTTGTGGAAAGCCTAAATAGAATTTCAGGGGATTTAAAAAAAAATAAAGGTAACCCCCTCCCCCCTCCCCCACCCATCCCACCACATACTCCTGCTATTTACATAATTAAGCTTGAAGAAAGAGAGAGGGTCTCATCTTCAACCTTTTAATAAATTCGTATTGTGTTGATCCAGAGGAAGGCAAAACAAAGCGCTAAGATTGACAGTTGCCAGTGTAGCCTCCAATCAACTTAAATCCCTTCCTATGCTGATGGCGACATCTCTATCTTCCATTCCTGATTGACCCCTTGGTCCTTGGTACAAAAGGTGCATTAGACAAGGCTTTGCCTTAGAGAAAAAAAGAGCCTTTATGTAGGTTAATAGAAACAGTATTTTTTTTTTTTTTTATCCAAACCCTTTTTATTAATAATGTTGCCAGCATTTGGACCCCCTCTAGTTCTGTGCCTTTATAGGTTGGTGTCCAATTTTGAGCTATATATTTAAGATGTTGCAATGTAGAACCACTGTACCAAGATGATCTTTATATTTCTACCTGTAGCTACTGCCTGGCATTGTGGAATACCAGTCACCAGAACACTGAGAAGCACAAAGTCTTTTTCAGTCCCCATTTAATGTGCAATACACATAGTTATTAGCACGGCCTAGCTGAATAAAATAAAATTTTACTGCATTAAGTTTCTTCTGCTATGTCACAACCCAGTTTGCTGTTTTGTCTGAATCTTTTGGAGCAAAGTACTATTCTGCTCCTTGTGCATAACACTATATAGCTTAGTGTTATCGGCAAATATGGAAACCTTTACTTGGCCATCTACAAGGTCAACATAGGAAGCTTGAAAAGGACATGTGACCCCTGTGTTACACCACTATTACCTTTAGCCCAATCTGAATATTTTCCATTTATAACAAGATTTTGTCTTCAGTTAGTTCTCTAACCATGTACATACTTTTTCCCCCTTGGTTTAGTACCCTCATTTTATGTACCAGACTGTTCATTGAAACAGTGTAAAAACATTCACAAAATCCAAATATGTCACATCAATTGCACTACTAAAGTCCAGTTTGAAAGTAGATCTGGCATGTGTTTGTACCAATTGCTCAAGAAAGCTATTTAATCCATTGGTGTATAGAGTTAGCGGTTAAAAAAATATGAATGTATTCCAGTTTCTGTTGTGTAGCTGAAGAGTGAGATTGTCTTCTCGCCTAACTCAAGCCAAAATTAAATTTGTAATTATGGATAGAGCTATGCTTTATCAGTTGCATTGGAAAGACAGGTTAAAGCTGAACAATGTAAATTACCACCATGGTTTGTATATGAAATTACGTCTTAGTGCTTCCGGGGGACTTGGTATTCACAGAGATAATGGGGACTTTCCTAACTAAAGTATGGACACTCTTGAGACAAAGCCATTTATCCTTTAGGGATAAATATGCGTTAACTTGTCTGTAAGTGTTTTAAAACGGAACTGAAAATGGCTGAATATCCGCTGCTTGATCTATTCTTATTATAGGGTTGCATCTGGGCCTTGAACCGGTGTATTGGGTCACTTGGTTTAATGAAGAGAGGATTAGACTGGTATTTCCTGTGTGTCTGTTTTATCAATAGATAAAAGGTTAAATATCGCACCTGAATGCTCTACTGACCATTGTATGTATTTTAGGTTTAACATGTCTAATATATCCTCTGTCTGAACAAATAATTTTTTAAAAGTATTTACTTTAGTTGTCTTTAGTGAAAACTGCTTCTATAAGACCTTACTGAACGTTCTAGTATCTGCTTTATGTGAACTAGTTCTGGGCAAGGTCTGTGGTTGTAACCACAGGCTGATGAATGAGACTGTGGTGGTCACTGTTCTATTTCAGATTTGCATTGTAATGCAATGCCATCTCTGATGAATATAAAGGGTTCGTTAGCATGTGTATTGGTTGACATACTCCTCTGTTTGCACACATCCACTTTTTATCCTGTCTTTTTGTTTTTCAGTGATCTGGCCTTGCGAAATTGCTTTCTGACGTCTGATTTAACAGTAAAAATAGGAGACTATGGCATAGGATTCAGTAGGTATAAGGTAAGTTATGTTATTTTATGCCACTTGCATCACAAAGAACATACACGATCTTGTGTGTTCTTATACAAATTGCTTGAATGATGCCTTTGGCTTCCTAGTGACAAGAGGTACTGATCATCATTCTGACAGTCGGTGTATCAAATCATACAAACAAAAACACAAATGCAGAACAGATATATACGAGGTTGACTGAGCAGTGCAGACATGAGACAGAGTACAGATGGTCCTCCTTGTGTGAGACCACAATCTATAGGGAGAGAATGAGGTTGAGATGATGGGATGGCAGCTGGGAGTAGTACCAGGTGGGGCTACGATGGACTGTAGTGAGAACATGGGTTTTGAGAGAGAGAGAGAGACTTAGATGGATTACAATTGTAGGATTGTCAGGTGGGGAGTTCGATGAGTGGAGCAACAGGGGAAATTCTTGAAGGAGCGAGTGAGATGTAGTAATCAAGAGGAGGTGAGGTGCAAATCGGAGTATGTGAGACAAGTCTTGTGACATGTCCGAGATATGAAAGAAGGTGTTGGGTATGACAATGAGGACAAGTAGTTGGGGTTCTGGATATTAGGGACATCCAGTGTAAAGATTTGCTGAATGGTGCAGCAAATGTAGTTGCGAGAGAGGATCAGTCTCGCCATTGGTTTTAAAACTGCGTTTAATTGTGGCAGATAAATAAGTGGAAGGCCAAGTAGGAGAAGTTTCCAATAGTTAAGGCAGGAGGTAATAAGCGTAAGGGCTTTGGTAACGCCCAGAGTGTGAAAGGGATGTATTCTGGAAATGTTTTTGAAGAGGAGGTGGTGCAACAGTGTGAGGGGCTGAATGTGTAAACTAAAGCTGAGGGTAGAGTAGATGATGCAGAGATAGTAGGCATGGGAAATTGGGAAGAGTGATGTCCATGGTGAGGGAGGCTGTGTGTGGAGGGGTGAGCTGTGACCCTGTGAGGAGGGAACTTGATACATACATGTTGGGTGTTTGGAAGCATTGGAACATCCAAGTGGAGATGGTGGGTAGACCGTAGGACAGAGGATTAACAAGGAGCGATGGGAAAGTAGGAAGCTTTGTCCACCAGCTTGTTGGCCGCAATGTGGATGAAGTAGAGTTGAGTTGGCTGAGTAGTGTCAGAGGCTCTTGTCTCCGTTTCCCCACTAGATTGTAAGTCCTCACTAGCAGGGTCCTCTCATCTTCGCTTATTACCCACCACATCTACACTGTAGGTCTTTGTGTTATGCTTTGTTCCATATCCCCCACTGGTCTGCACTGATGTATTTTATGGCACTCTATAAACCTTAATAATAATAATTGCAGCCATAGCCTTTGAATCAGACTACAGAGACAAGGCTTTCCAAAGTTATGTGCTTCTGGGTGGGGTGTTTTAATTTCATAGGCTTCAGTAATTTAACATTTCTTACTTAACCTTAGCAGAGTAACTCCTGGTCACTATAGAAAATGGCCTGTATTTCAGAGTTAAGTTTTGCTTACTTTAAACTTATTCTTGTATAATTTTTCTCTATTGAATTTATAGGAAGATTACATGGAGACCAGTGATGAAAAGTTTATCCCGGTTAGATGGACAGCCCCAGAGCTGATTACAAGCTATCAGGATAGATTAATAGTTGCAGATCAAACCCGCTCCAGCAATATTTGGTATGTAGTAGGTCCTTTACATGTAAGAGGAATTTATTGGTGACTGATATGTGGTGTTCAATAAATATATAAAGTCTACATAGAAACATGTTGCTGCCATGAGATTGCCCTCATATTTAGTCATGTTATGCTCTCAATCAGTTATACATTGGAAAACTGTCTCTCAGCTAGGTCTTCCAACATACCTTAATAAAATAATACAAAATGTGATCTAAGAAACACTGTTTTTCAATATATGGAAATGTGACCATTTATTTAGTGCACACATTGGAAACTTTGCTCGTCTCAGGGCTTCACTTTAAAAGCTTTTGGGTTGTGGAACTTTCTCATTGTTCTGCCCCACCCACCCCCTTATAAACATAAGCTTTTTTATTACTATGTTTTTAACTGTGATTTATACATTTATTTTTAAACTTAACTTAAAATGTCTTTATATTTTGTGTTTCTTCTTAGGTCTCTTGGTGTAACTCTCTGGGAGCTGTTTGACAATTCTGCAACTCCCTATGCCGATTTTTCTGACAGCGAAGTCTTAACATACGTCATAAAAGAAAAAGAAGTTAAACTTCCTAAACCTCAGCTAGAACAGCCCTATGCAGACAGATGGTAATGGACTTGTCTTAATCTCTGTGTTATGGGTCTCTTTTGGTACTAATGGGCAGATCACAAACCTCAATCAATTCCAGGGCATTGTATAGTAGTGCAGAGATTTCACTGAGTGTCTTGGCCTTCAGTAAGCATCCGTTTGATGCAGTGGTCTTTCCGTTGGACACTAACTGAAGTGCTGGCATATAACGTCTCTTGTACAGTTATTCATGTAGGTTATAATCACTTCGTCAAACATGCTATAATGTATAGCTTACTATATGAATAGGCTAGCATTCATTTCAGTATTGTTTATGTATTGCTTCAGTATGATTTGGCTATTAATCTATGACGTATGTGACCGTGTTTCTGTTGCCACATTTAGTACAATTTATGTGGTCCATGTTTTTATTTATCTACACTAATTGATGGATACCAGCAAAGAATGAGTAGACTGTGCTGGTCTGGATTGACACAGCAGAGTGCATACACGGACATCTACTGTCACAATTTGCAGAGCATTATAACACTTGCAATATCTATAGCACTACACATGTGACTTACTATAGTTTTTGCAAGCTTTGTAACTTAATAAACTTTGCCTTTGTCTAACAAACTGCTAATTTTGAACGTGATCCTCTCTAAAATAAGGTGTTGTTCGTCCACCATCCGACAAATCATACCTCGATCAACGTTGGTGTGAGCTAGCTTTTTTGCCAAAATGAATTGCAATGGAACGGTGGGGTGTAGAAGTATGAAGATTATAGAATGATTTCTGGACATGGGAGATTCCATGTACATGATTTGATCAGCATGAAGCTTCATATATTATTTTTTAACATTTTCAGAATTTTATTTTTTTGAATGAATGTGATACAGAGATGGTTATGATATATAGATATGAGAGGGATAGATATAGGTTTTATTAACATCGTTGCCACTTGTTTCTTATAACCTAAAACGCACATTTTCCTAATTCAGTGAGTACAGGTTAAAGAGGGAAGATTAGTTTTAAGGGGAAAAAAAATAATAATGAAACATTCCACCGAAGTAACAATGGAACTCGTTGCTGCATGAAGTATATAACTCTGTGACATTGAGTGTAATACATTTTTGCAGCCTCTGGGTGTCACTGCTATTTGTAATTGTTTATGGAGGGTTCTTGCCTTCAGAAGTGTGCTCTATAAATTTATGTTTATTAACCGTTACGCAGAGAGAATAAATAAATGACAGTTTCAACAAGGGCATTTGCAGCAAGATGCTAAACTACTTTAAAGAAATAAAAACTGTAAATAACTTTAGTGCATGGTTTTGTGAGACATTCGGGGAAAATGTAAATTATATTAAAAAAAAAAGATTTTATAATGAAATTGCTGTTTATCAGGAGTCATAGTTGAAACCATTTCTAGACATGGTAGAAATGTGGGACATTGCCAAAGGTAGTGTTTTATCTGCTTTTTTTTTTCTTTTCTTCTATTCTAAGGTTTGAAGTCTTGCAGTTCTGTTGGCTACCTCCAGACAAACGTCTCACAGCAGAAGAAGTCCATAGACTACTGACATACCTCCGGATGCAAAGCCAAAGGGAGACTGAAGCGGACTTTGAACAACGCTGGAATTCTCTTAAGCCAAATTCTAGTAATCGACAGCCCGCAGCAAATCTGGCATTTCCAATCTTGGAAAACTTCACTGGTGATGAACTATGCCGTGAGCTGGATGAAGTTCTTACTGTAACTGAAACGAGTCAGGGGCTCAGTTTTGAGTATGTTTGGGAGGCAGCCAAAGAAGATCATTTCGAAGAGCACAGGCACACAGACTCTGATTCTACAGTGAACTATAATAGCATATTTTTCCCTGTGCCTGTAGATGTTCTTCAGAAATCAATCTCTGACTTTGGACAAGGGGAGCAAGCTAGCAAAGAAGATACCCCCGTTGTTCCGGAGGTTGTGCCTGTGTTTGATGCACATAATGTCTCTGTATCTAATGAATATTACATTCAGTTGGAGGAGCAAGGAGAAAGCAGTTTGGACTTTGAGAACAGTGGGCATCACCGGAAACGTAAAGGTGAAAGTCTACAGTTCATTGCTCTGAGTGATCTTAATTCAGCAGGATCCAGTAAAAATGACCTCCGCTTATCTGGGTCTGAGCAGGCGACTATTCCAGAATACCTGCATGTTTCGCGTCGGCCAGATTTCCCGTTCCACAAAATGATCAACCACACTAACTTCTTAGAAAACATCCCTCTGGAACTATCATTTTGTGACTTTGCTGAACAAAATGCTGGACACACTGATCAGGAGTCTCCTCTGACTTATCCAAAGATTGATTTCTTGAACAAGGATGGAAAGCATAGTTTTGACACAGATGCTAGCCTCCAAGACAGTAATTCAGAGCCAAAGCTAGGTTTGGAAGAACTTTCAGACAACTTTTTATTCTTACGGGAGAAAAACTTATTGTCAGACAGTCTGGTGGAAAAAGACCTTATATTTGATCATCCTAAACCATTGCAAAGTGACCTCAGTTCAAAAAATGTATTGGAAAACTCTAGTAGTTTAGATATTGAGCTTATGTTGGCAGAACTTGATACTTCCTTCATAAATATCTCAGGTGCGCAGGTGATGCCAGAGCAGGAAATAACTCAAACAATGACCGAGATAGCGCAGTCACCTTTGGTAGAACAAGAAGATTCTTTTGCATATGAGGATTTACTCAAAGATTTTCTCATAACTCCTGACCTTTGTAACAGAGAGCTTGAAGGCGCAGATGAGGGTGTCAAAAGCGACCCCTTTGATTTAAGAGTTCCAAGTGCAATGGACGAGAGTCTTGATCTGTATAGATCATTTGCTCACAAAACGGATGTTGATGATGAAACGTTTAATGAGCAGGTTTGTCCCAGACCTACTGGTGGTTTTTCCACAGAAGAATGTGTCAAGCCAATAGACCATCTGAATGGAGAACTTGCTGTAAATCCAGTTGTTGTAAAAACTGCTGCTTCATCAGACACAACCAGTCAAGATAGCCTATTAGATGATAGTGTGTCAAACTGTACACAATCATTGGTACCTTCTATAGGAACTCCAGACTCCTTAGACTCTTTAGATGTTCAAAATATGTTAGAAACGGAAGAAGAGCACAAACAGGTACCGTCTGATAAACCTGCTGACAGCGGATACGAGACAGAGAACCTGGAATCACCTGAGTGGACCTCTCATGTGAACGGACCTTCAAGCCATTCTTCAAGTAATGCTGAGGTGGTCTCTATTACAGCTCCTGTCATTATAATATCAGAAGTTGGGCAAAATAATGTTAATGGTAATGAGGGGTATTTGGATGTTAAAACGCAAAGACCTATCATTGATGGTTACAACTCCTACCGGGACTCTGCATATTTTTCTGACAATGATTCTGAGCCGGAAAAGAAGCCTGACAAAGTCTCTGAAATAGACAGTATAATCTTTTCTCAGCCACCAGAAGAAGTATTGGAAAACACAGCTAGAAGTTCTGTGCCTAAAAGGGTACTTGTTCCAGGAGACTGGACTGGTCCTTCGTCTTTGAGTATGGAGGACTCCGAGAAAGCAGAATCTGTTCATGACCATAAGTCCTCTATTGAGGACAGCACATCGGAAAATGAGGAGGAAATTGTAAATCCTTTTGGACCTTCTGAAGTCTTCTGTTCAATGAATACAATCAAAGATATGCCATTTTTGAGTCACAATGACGGGCAAAAACTTAAAGAACCTGATATGGAAGGGAAATACCTAGGAAAGCTCGATTCTTCTGGCCTGTTCGATTTGTCGGAGGATGGTATGGATGCTGATGAAGAGGATGAAAACAGCGATGATTCAGATGATGACATTAGAGCCTTTAATCTCCACAGTTTTAGTTCAGACAGTGAAGACGACACTGTCCATCCAGTTCCTGTTGTTCACATGGAGAAAGATGATGGGAAACACTTGAAAAGTTTAATAAAGTTGCCCAAGCTAGCATCAAACCGACTTTCTGGGAACGAGAGGAAGAGCAGAAAGGCTGTGAGCTTTTTTGACGATGTTACAATCTACCTATTTGATCGGGTAAGTTTTTTTGCTTGTAAAAATAGTCACTGGCCAGCATGAGGCGTAAACATGCGAAAGGAATAATGATGCTTTAGTTCTTATTCTGTAAATGTCACAACACAGATAAAGTGGTCTGTTATAGATTGTGTTGTGAGAATGTCTAGTAAAACGGCTAGTGATCTGTCACAGGTTGGTACAGATTGCACAGTGCCATACAATGCCTTTCTCTAGATTTGGGGAATCCCTAAAAATACCCTTACTCTGATGTACATTTATCCTATCATTTCTACTTTGCCAACAGTGGCATCAAATACTGCATTGTAGTCATACTAATCTTCTGATGAAAAACTTTCCTGGTTGTTTTTAATAATGTCAAGGTTAAGCAAACTTCTCTATTTTGGGCCAACTACATTATCTATCAATATACAATGTGAAAGTCTAGTTCACCCTTTCATTTTTGAGTATATGGTGCTCTTCTACATGTGTCCAGTACGGAGTGGATAAGATGCAGTATACACAAGGCCAGTCCTTTTATAACCAGGCAAGCCTATCAGAGTTCTACAAAGATGTTAGAACTTTCAGAACTGCTTCAGTCTCTCCTGATCTTGAACACCATTCTGTTTACTCACTTTTATCATGTAAAATTTTCATTGCTTTAGGAAACCCCAACCAAAGAGTTAAGCGTCCGAGCTGTGGACAACAGCAGCCAGATGTCCGGTAGCAGCAATCCAGCATCGCCGTCTGCTCATGGATACCGGTTTACAAACTCTGAGAGCTCTACTGATGATGAAGGTATGGCAAGTCTTACTGCAGAACACTATTCTGTCGGCTTATCCGTTACATTTCTGAGTGATGTTCTGGAGTATTACAGTACCAGTACCTGATCAAAACATTCATCTGACAATATTATTTCTCTTTCATCCATCTGGGGGACACTCCTTAACCATGGGGTTGAGTCTGGGGGGAAGAGTCTGGCACCCAAAGAGTTAACTTTTTTCAGCTGACAGCATATCACCCCCGCCAATTCCCACATACCTCAGTTTGAATTGAGTGCCCTTGGAAGAAGGTTGCACCTGAAGAGCTCCAAGAGAGACAGTGAACAGGGTTCACTGGTTATAGGTTTTTTCCTTTTCTTTTGCAGTTTTTTTCTTTTGACAGTGGCGAGAGGCTCCGTGCAAACGGAGCTGACTCATGGGAGAAGCGCCTGTCGGGGGGGTGGTGAGAGGTAAGAAGCGCTTCTCACAGCGGGAAGCAGTCGGCAAGAGACTCTCCCCGCTGATGCAGGACGGGCGCTGCCATTAGGCAGAGAGCGCCTTTACTGCTGAGGTTCCCCGGAAGCCAGCTGGAGTATACCAAGTTCCTCCTCCCATGGGGATGGCAGTGAATTCTTGAGGATGGAACGCTTTGAGTAGCGCTAGCGGGGAACACATTCTAACAGGTTTTCCCCTAATATAAGAGAAAGGGCAAAACGCTGTTAAGGTAAACAACACAGAAGGAGAGCCAGTGCTGTGTGAGCACGTGGAAGATCCCTTTTCTGGCGCCAAGCTTCAAAAGGAGGACAGTTGTAGCAGTCATTTGAAGAGAAGTGCACTGTTGACACATATCTTCCACGCTAAGTATCACTTTGTTTCTTCTGTATATGCATGTGTATTATAAGACTGAGGTGTTGAGAGAACTGTGTTTAAGGAAAACTATAAAGTTCTCCAAACCTGTCTTATTTAATCAGAAATACTATGATATGTTAAATAACCTAGTCTGTATTTTCTGATAAAGGTTGTGGAAGTGTTTGGGCGTGCCAAACATATTGTCTGTTCCAAATGTAATGCTAAATGGGCCCAGGTGTTCTGTGCTAATTGCAGTCATTACTGAAAAACCTGCTGCAGCCTTTCAGCTTGACTAAAAAAATTATACCTTATACACTCTATATAGAGGAAAAGGAACAGAAATACTATCTTTTGACTGGTTCATAGATAAATATGTACCTGTATTTTTGCGGTGTGGTAGCAAAATGTGAGCAAGATAAAGCAACAGGATTTCACCTAAGTAGATTGGGGAAATCACTTTAGCAGAGACACAGAAGGAGATTCCAGTGGTAGGGGAATGTGTTGAGAAGCACCTCTTCCCCTCCCCCCGCTGAGTGAGCACGTGGAAGATCCCTTTTTGGCGCCAAGCTTCAAAAGGAGGACAGTTGCAGCAGTCATTTGAAGAGAAGTGCACTGTTGACACATATCTTCCCCGCTGAGTATCACTTTTATTTTCTTCTGTGTGTATGTGTGTGCATGTGTAGACATGTATATTATAAGACAATGATGTGTTGAGAGAACTGTTGTTTATGAGAAAACTATAAAGTTCTCCAAGCCTGTCTTATTTAAATCAGAAATACTATGATATGTTAATATAACCTAATCTGTATTTTCTGATAAATTGGAGAAGTGTTTGTGAATTTTGAAACGTGATTTAGTTTTTCTTATCTTGTGATGGCAGATAAAAGCAAAACACGTACCAAACATAATGTCTGTTCAAAATGTAATGTTAAACTAACAAGTGAACGGCTGGATCGGGGGGGGGGCTCTGTGCAGCCTGCACTGTTGCTCCTGTGAAACAGCCTATAGACGCCTCCACCATAACGGTAGATCCTCCTGAGTGGGCGGCTGCCTTAACACATGGAGTTAATACCCTTGTAAATCTGTTATCTAAACCAGTTGAGATCCCAGCTACATCTGTGGTTTCTCAGGGTATAACAGTAGGAATGACAGATGATTCATTTTCCCCAGGGGTCGGTGTATTTCCCTCCCCAGCCCTCCCGGGGGTTTCCCAGATGGGAGAGGTGGGTTGGTCAGCGGTGGCTAAAAGCCTGGACCGGCTTACCCATCTACTGGAGAACCCCAGACACAAGCGTAGTGTTAAAAGACGTAGACAAACAGCTAAAGCGCTGTGGTCAGTGTCAGACTCTGAGAGTTCCTCAGAGGAGGAGGGGGAATTGTTGGACGATTCAAATGTGTCCATTATAGAGTCAGAAGGAAACTCTAGGCACCAGGGTATGGATGATCTGGTAAGAGCAGTTCGTCAGACCCTGGGGTTTGCTGAAGTAGAGGAGACGAAGTCTTTGGACCGCTCCCTCTTTAAGAAGGCTTCTAAGCAGGTGGTCAGGTTCCCTCCCTCAGTTAAGTTGAGGGATATTGTAGAGGCCACTTGGAAATATCCAGATAAAAGGTTCTCTATGCCAAGGTAGTTTGGCGTATTGTATCCTCTTCAGGAGGAGGATATGACCCGTTGGGAACAGGTGGCAAAGGTAGATACACATGTGGCGAGATTGGTTCGTCAGACTACACTACCTGTACCCGGGTCAGCGACCTTACAGGACGCGACTGACAAGAAATTAGAATCCCTGCTGAAGTCGATCTTCTCGGCCGCCGGTATTAGCCTCAGGCCAGCATTGTCCTCTACCTGGGTAGCTAGGGCCATGGAAGTCTGGGTATGGCAGTTTGTCTGCCTTGCAGGATTCAGATTTACTGCCTCTGGCCATGCAGCTAAGGGAGGCAGCAGGCTATGTGTATGAAGCGGCCCATAATTCGGCCTCCATAGCTTCGTCTATTTCAGCTACAGCTGTAGTAGCTAGAAGGGCGTTATGGTTAAGGGCTTGGAATGCGGATTTAGAGTCTAAACGATCATTAGAATCCATCCCGTATACGGGTGGGATGTTATTTGGTCCAGAATTAGACTCTTGGATTTTACAGGCTTCAGGGGGCAAGAAGACGTCCTTGCCTGTAAATACTCCAAGACCTAGGGCTAGGCCTAAGTTTAGTTCTTTCAGACAGCCTCCTTACGGGGCGGGTCTGGCAGAGGCCAGACTACCAATCCAGGGGCCTTGGAATCCAGGAGACAGTGGAGAGCTTCTTCCGCCAAGCTGCCGGATAGACCAGCGGCATGACTACCACCCACCTCTGGTTCCAGAGGGTGGGGTGGGAGGACGGCTGCTTGGGTATGCCCAGCAGCAGATAGGGTCCTCGGTAGACGAGTAGGTCCAGAATATCGCGATAGAATTCATGGGACCAGCTCGCTTCAGGTTTTGGAAAAAATTACCTCGCTGGCTTCTGTCAAATCAGAAAGAGCTCAGGGCTGTCGATTTGCTTCGTTCAGATGAAGCTATACAGGCTTAGAATTTCCAGTAAGGGAAAAGGTTTTAGTCACACCCATTCAGGGTGCTAAGGCTAGACGAGTTGTTCAGTCTATGACCGAACTTCTAGAGTCTGAAAGGGTCACAGAGAATCCCTTGTCTAAGAATGAGTTTCTTGAGACTAGTGAGGGACTTAGTACGCAGCAGAAGGTTGTCTCCACAGGACAAGTTGAGGTCCTAGATGGAGTGGACAGGCAGGATCCTGTCAGACAAGAGGCTGTCAGTAGCCAGGTCTTTGAAGCTGCTGGGAAAGATGGTGACATCTTTCGCGACCTTACCCTGGGCAGGGTCCCATCCCAGAGGAGCATTCCCGTGCTAGAGGTACCAGTAGAGGAGGTAGGTCCTCAGCTTGGTGGTTGCTGGACAAGAACCAAACAGAAGAACAAAGACAAATAAATATTTGGACGTAGTGAGGGCATTACGTATATATGTTAAGAGATCTGCAAAGATACGTAAGACAGAGTCTCTATTTGTGTTGTTTGACTTTTCCAAACTGGGATGGCCAGCATCTAAGCAAACTATTGCCAGATGGCTTACCCTGACTATCAGGGAGGCTTATGTCCAAAGTATTAATCTCCCTGTGCCGAAACGTATTGTTGCCCATTCTACCCGGTCGGTTGGGGCGTCTTGGGTGGCTCGTAATGGAGCCACGGCGGACCAGCTGTGCAGGGCAGCCACCTGGTCCTCGGTCCATACCTTTACGAAATTCTACCAATTTAATATATTTGCGTCTGGGGACGCCTCCTTTGGCCGTAGTGTTCTGCGTGCAAGGAGATCAGAGCGGTCCCACCCTTTAGAAGGATTGCTTTTGTAAGTCCCCATGGTTAAGGAGTGTCCCCCAGATGGATGAAAGAGAAAACGGGATTTATACTTACGATAAATCTTTTTCTCGGAGTCCATCTGGGGGACACTCCGATCCCCCCCGTCTTTTCGTTGTTTTGTCTCCACTCCCCCCTCGGTTGATTGGTGTGTCTTGGTTGATTGCCCTATCTTAATGGTTTTTGTAATCAAACTGAGGTATGTGGGAATTGGCGGGGGTGATATGCTGTCAGCTGAAAAAAGTTAACTCTTTGGGTGCCAGACTCCTCCCCCCGACTCAACCCCATGGTTAAGGAGTGTCCCCCAGATGGACTCAGAGAAAAAGATTTATCGTACGTATAAATCCCGTTTTTGGTTACGGACCTGAAGCTGTCTAGCTGTTCATTGAACGCTTTCTAATTGCTATAGTTTAGATTTGGAGGATGAAATCTGGAGAAGTATCAGATATAGATAAAATTAAGCCCTTTGGAAGGGGGCACAGGCTGTGAATAATACGGAATGCCTTAATTTCTAGTTTGGCATTTACTGATGTATGCTAATTAAATCCAGTATGGACTAATTGTTGTTTTGCTTTTATATAGGTGGCAGTTTTGAATGGGATGACGACTTTACGTCTCCTGAACCTTCGTATATGAACAATTCTGCAGCGAACCTGGTTGGTCCCAAACTGTCTATTAATCCCTTAAAATATTTCTCCCCTCCTCCCCCATCCCGGGGGCCTGATGAAAGCTGGACACACGTGCCATCTTACTCAAGATTCTCTATTTCACCTGCAAACATTGCAAGCTTTTCCCTCACGCATCTAACAGACTCTGACATAGAACAAGGGGGTGAGTTATTTACATGCAGTAAGATATAACCCAGCAAATGTTTACTTGATAAAGTAGTATATTTGTAGTTATATATTTAAGAGCCTGTGATTATTACTTTTATGGTGTGTATATCTAGTGACTTAGATTGGGGTACAAGTTGACAAACAGTTTATTTCTCCTTAGCTGTAATGTGAACAAGTTGTAAGCCTAGTGATTTGTGTATGTAAGTAGTGCAGCTTAATGTCCTCTGTGTGCTCCTCTTTACTGCAGATCCAAATTAGTATTTTCGTTTTTTGTTTTGTTTTTAGGCTACTCCTAACTACTCATTTGGTGTGGGTTTTGTATTTTTTGGAGACAATGTCAAATTCTGTTTATGGTTCACAATCTTACTTATATTTTTATTAAGACATTTTCCGTTACAATGCAGATCAAATAACAAAGTTGAGATTACATAGACTAAAAGAAAACTTAGTAGGGAGGGGGACAACCGCAACTTAAACATTATGCCATTGACTCCTTTTGATCGTGGGAGGAAGCTGATGAATATCCCCCCCTCTTTTTCCAAAATACTATGAATTGGGTACATCACAAAAAAGAAAGGTGATTGTGACAGAGTACAAGCAGCCATATGTAAAACAGACCGTCCAATAGAGTCTTGGCCAGAGAAACTAAACAAATAAAATGGAAGCCACTTTCCAATTACTGCAACAGCGATGTACATTTCTTGGGGGAGTAGGGGGAAGAAAAGGGAGGGGATTGAGAAGGGACAAGAATAAAAGCGCGCATCAAAAGGGCAGTGCACTGAAGGACGCCATATCTCCTAATCATAGTTGAGATGAAGCAGCGACTGGTTATGATAGGGAGCCCAAGGAGCCCAGACTTTATGGAAGGAACCGGAGGAGCCCCTTGGGATGCTAATGATGTGCTCTGTTTGGTAAATGTGCCACACACTGCTGCAGACCGATAGGAGAGCCGGTGGAGAAGGTGTCTTCCAGGAGGCTGCAATCTGGCAGGTCGCCGCAGACATGATGTGCCTGAGTAACGTGTGGGTAGGTCAGGAGTGTGTATGGGAAGCAACACATGAGGTCCAAGGGGATAGAGAAACCAATAACAGCAGAAGCTAAGGAGATAACTGCACACCAGAGAGGGAAACGTTTGTGCAGGAAAGTGCCAGTGTGCTCACTTTTCCTCCAGCAGATATCGGCGACCTGTGGACAGATACTATGTAGACTAGATGGGACATAGTACCACCTGTGAAGCAATTTACACACATTCACCTTCATGCGAACGCTGATAGAGCATCTAGTGGTCCATTCAAATATGTCTGACCATTCTTCCTGATCTAGACATTCTCCTAGGGCCACCTCTCATCTAAGTTGGAAACGTTCTTTACCATCGTCCGTGATTGGGAGTAGTGCATTATATAAACATGGAGGTCAGCCTAGCCAGAATATGGGGTTTAGCAGTGAAAGAAATGCCTGAGCTGCAGATACTGGTGAATATTTTGCTTTTTAATATGATAGAGGAGCAGAGAGATTTCCACTTTAACACAATTTGTCTGTTGTTGGCCTATATATTCCTATGTCTTGAGCTTTGGGAAATAACTTCAAAGTTCATGTTAAATATACCAACTTTCTATATTACAACCCATTTCGATTTCTTGGTTGCCTACTGTGCATTTATTATGGTGGATGAATTGCACGTTAAGTAGCAACTGTAAAAATGGTTTATTTAAAATAATAATTTGATTAAATAGGAATGTTGGGTACGGAATAACAGGAATAAGGAAGTAATCTGCCCAGTGTAACGTTTGTGGCTGCTGCTCCTGTCACACACGTGATTGTGCCAAGTGATGCCTGCAGCTGGTCACAGCTATGCATCCAATAAGGTACACGTAACCTTTGCACATGGATGTGAGCGAAAAGTCCACCACTCAGCATAAACACTACATAGCCCATAAGACTAGGTATACGTTCACATGTGAAAGGGGTGTAATGCTCATTACAATATTGTTACAATTGTATAGTGTACTAGACCACAAGTATTCATATGTCAAAGCTTTTATGTAGCAATAAATGAAGGGAACCTAATGTGTCACTGCACCCAGATAAAACATGTAATACGTGTGCCATTCAAGCAATACCACAGTAACAAACAAACCTATCCATTACTACAATACAACAAAAAGGGTTTTTATATTTATTTTTATATTTCAAGTTAAAGGCAGATCATTTTCTTCCCAGATGACCAGCTATTTGGAGAGTTTCTGGCGTAGATGCCGGTTTGCATTATGCAGGATGACACATGATAAGATTACAATTTCAGGGGCAGAAGTTTTCAGCTGGACCGTACAGGGTTATTTCCAGATTAGCTGTAACGTGACATTGAACTAATGTGTGATTGAAGCAGATGTGTGGGGGTATGAGAGACGAGCAGGTGGGACCTGTTGCTGCAGTTAATGTGTTACTGCTGCTAAATATAAGGAAAACATTGACAGCCCAGGAGTGACTCAAGTAGGTGAGCCTCTTGCAGAGGATTACACTAGGTTGTACTGCTTACAACAGATACTCCTGAATGGTTTGATAAACACAAATACCTTACAATAGAAACAAAACGGCAAAGTGAAAATATTAAATGTGATGCATGGCAGCTATTAAGGTCCTGCTGCTTACATTGTCCTCTGTTTAATACATTTCCCTGAGTACGGGCAGCTGAATGGGAGATGGATGCAGTTGCTAAGGGAGGTGCGTGTAGACTGGCAGGCTGCAGATAGCAGCTCCTTCTGCTGGATGCGCTGGGAAACAGGAGAACTGTAGAATAATTCATAACCTGGTTTAAATAAACATGGCTTCAAATTCAGATCTGGTGGTGGGTTGCAAAACACAGTATTTCCCCATTTGTCAAAACACCACCTAAAGGATACTGGGAGGTATTGCACTCTTATAAAATTGTCTTTGTGGGCACATTATTTTTTTTTTTTATTTCATCGATCTCCAGACATTCAACAAGAGCCTGGCTGCTTTTAATTGGAAACTGCTGCCAAGGGCTTCACTGGGTATATATTTGCCTATTGTAGAGCACCTTATGTACTATATATGTAATAAGCATTAAACACAGGGTGTTTCTCATTGACCCGAATTATCCAGGAGAGAACGTTTCATTAAGGGTTCTCTCTCCCAGTCTGGCTTCCTCAGCCAATATTACACAGCAGGAGAGCTGTGAGGATGAAGGAAGCTGGCCCAGGAGAAAGTCATAGCATATGCTGACAGATTTTGGATTGAGCAATCGGCTTGAGAACTTATTATGTGCGTACAAGGACACAGAACAAACTCCCCGCCCCCACTTTTCTGTTACATAGCATGCGAGACACTATGTAATAACCAAATAAAAATGTGTCCAGCCTGGTGACAGTTCCCCTTTAAAGATAATTAAAAATGTTCCTTCTTTGCAATGTTTGTGAATATGACCCTTTAATTATTTACACATTAACATGTGACATTTCCTGTTTCCTGTTCTCTCTCTCCCCAGGCAGCAGTGAGGATGGTGAAAAAGACTGACATTGTACCTAATGAACAAGTGCTAAATACTACTGTTCCCGAAGTGGAGGAGACATGTGCAACATTGTAATCTCTTACGAAGAGGTCTTGTGAAACTCATACAGCATAAAAACTGTGACAGAGGCAAATTGTACGGACAGTGTGAATTACCATTGTGCAATGTGCTTCCACTTCTACTGCCATTACCCTGCTCTTTGTGTGTGTGTAACAGCATTCTACCCGTACAGGTCAGGTCAGGGCTGCGTCCATATTGTCTCTTATATGATGGACCTTGTACATAGACGCATATATCTTTACTGTGTCTGTGCTAATGTAATGATAAATGATATTGTGTATCCAATGACGTTTAAAACACTATGTATTGCTCATTATTGCACTGTAATGTTTCTTGCATATCTATCTGTACAGAGATTTTTAATTAAGAGGAAAAAACACTGCTTGTCATAAATTTTATCTGTGATTGTGTCGATATATCTATTTTTGTTTGCATTGTAAATGGTGTATTAAGCTGCTCCTGGGACTCCCACTCTCAGTATCTGATATGCTGTACCAATTTTTATTTGTGAATGAGTTTTTTGTCTTTGAAAGCAGCAATATTTTCTTGGTAGATTCAAAGATTTGGAATCTCCTTGGCACCTCCGGTGTAAATGTGTATTGTGTGCTCACTAGTAGATCTTTGTAGCGGAGATTCCGGTCACAGGTCTACATATGGGGTGGATGACAGGGGCTCTCTCGGGCCCTATCTTCTGCTACGTGCTTCAGGAATACGGGATTGCAATGATTTGCATTGTCTGTGCTCCTTCATTGAGACTGTCGTAATAATGTGCTGCCTAACGGTGAAGGACAGGACCCTTTATTCCCATTGCATCGGACTCGGTTGGATTTGCTAACTCCAGGGATCTCTCGGATATATTCTGTACATAAATCTTTTGGACACTGTGGGATGACAGTGCACAGGCTCCTTCTAAAGTTCATCTGTTTCCTTCAGTTTACTCTTATAATGATGCAACTTAATGAACTTGACTGACACATTCCTGTGATTGGAATGGTCCTATTTCTGCTGCTATAGGGGTTTGTGAGCGATGTATGCGATCATGGCATTTGTCTGGGAGCCTGTTTAGAGGGTTCATACTGCGGGTCTCCTTCAGTCTTTCTATTTGCAATGTAACTTGGTGAATGTATTGGTTAGGTTTGGTGTTTTTGTCTTTTTTTTTTTTTTTTTTGTATTGATCTGTTCAATAGTCTTAACATAGTTTATGAATTCATTTGCTTTGGATATATCTTAGTGTCGTTCAGTAGATGTCACCCAGAATTCTCGCTTGATTAAACGTTTGTGGCAGAGGTGCCTAAACCGGGCCATACACAAGATTTCCATCTAATGAGGTTCAATCAGGGGTGGACACCATGACCTTTTTCTAGGGCCTCATAACTGGTCCTTGTCAGCTGAGGAGGCCACAAGTTACTTTTTTGGTGAACCACTAGCTTACTTTGGCCAGCTGGTGAGAAGTCTTCTCCCACTACATGGACTGTGAATACACTGCACTCTAACAGCCCAATCACACACTACTCTGCTTCGTAAGCTGTGTAGATACAAAGCGGGGAGGTTACCCTGGTGGGGTCTCCAGTTGGCCGTCACTGTTAGAGTATTATCACTTACAGGCTAAAGATGCAATTAGCCCTAAGACTGCCTGAAAACCAGGAGAGAATAAAATAAGAGATCTATGAATATAAAGATTACTATAGTAGTTTATAGTTACATTCAAGATTAGCTGTATGATGGTACAACAGTTACACTAAAGACATTTCTTCCATGTTTGATTGTTGTACACGACGCGTATGGTGGGTGAACATCAAATAAAATGTTGCAATTTTGTTTAGATATAGTCACAAATGAATAGGGGTCATATCAGGATAATATTGAGCGGTTTATTGTGAAATGTACAAATTCTGAGTATTTCTTACCAAATTAATTCGGCAGGTATGAGTGTAAGTCTGAAGGCTTTGGGGGTTTCTTTGGTTTGATAAAACTCAAATCAAACTGGATTAAATATATTGGACCCAGACCTCTTTTCCATCACTATCCTTAACACTCCTCCCTATAGTATTACCCCTGGAATAATACATTTGATTCTCTTCTTTATCATTGCATTAAATGATTATAGCATGAAGATTTTCTATTCATTTCTTTAGCAAGGATACAGTTTTCTTATAAGGTGTGACTGTAAAGACAAGAGCCACCTTGTCTTCCATATTGCATGATGGGATTTATGTCTGTGCTGGCCTAGGCACCCATTGATTCCTCCATCACTCTACTGACGACTGTCACACCCCACATGTGACTTGCTTTCATTTTATGTGATCTACTAAGTATAGTCTTAAAACTTTGTGAGTTTGTTGCAGGTGATTGCACTATTTTAGGCATTGGGGCAAACGAGTACACGGGTAACTGCAAGGATTGGTGCTCCTAACCCACAGTTAAACATAAAGGAGATCTTTGATTACCCCTTGCAGGAAAAATGTTGGTAGACACCTGATTGGTTGCTAGCACATACTTGTGCACCAGTCTTCATGAATGAATCCAGTATGCTCTAATTGCATATGATCACTACGCAGTCTTATATTTGTTTTTGTTTTTTTTGTGCTTCTAAATGGCGCTATTGCTTACTAGTACCCACAAAAGTGCAATCCAGCAGGATTAAGTTACCACTGTGTTGAATCCTGTTTTTGGTGAGATTAAAGAACGTTGATACACTGTTGCAACCAGCTACTAAGCACTACCTTATACTGAATATCCAGTATGCGTGCAAATATTGAATGCTCAAAGATTACTATTTAGAGCTGGTTAGGGGTAAGATGTTCAGAGACTTGCCTTAGATCAAAAGTGTACGTATTGTATTCAACTTCTGATTTAAGGCAGTGTCAGAAACTGTTTTTAAGGGCTCGTACACACAGGGTTGGAAACCAATACTAGTACAAGCATGGATAAAATCATGTATTGTGCCCCTTTATAGTAGAGCATATGAAAGCTTCCTACAGCATATACTGTACTGTGTACATTATCTATTGTCTTTAGCATTAATATTTCTGGATGCTGCAGGCATTGTATGTGTGTTTGTACAGGTCCATTGGCTTATTTTTCTGACCATCTCCAGGAAGCATGTTTTATAGGCCTTGAGCACACTGGAAACACACTACACTAAAGCCTGTGTGTACGAGGCCTTAATGTGGTGGTCAGTGAGGATACACAAACTTGAATTAGAATGAATCTGCTGACCAGATTGTGTTGCCTTGCACATCGTCTGCATATAACTGATGTATGTACAATCTCATTTATGAATATGAGAGTTTGAGGCTGGGGATTGTTTTTGTTGTAATTTAAAACCAGTATATAAGGTATATGGCAATATCTTATTGGATGAATTTCCAGCTCTAATGGTCTTTAAATGGTGTACATTTTTAATTTGTAAACTTTTTACTGTACATTTGATTATCATGCTTAGTGTGATTCAAACTGCTTGTAATTTAAAACACTATTTAATATTCAGAATAAAAGTTATATATTTATAACCTGGGTGTCTATGTATGTTGCTTTGCCTTCGCACAATGACAGCGACTTCAGATTTGCTGAAGTGGCCTGTTTGCCTATACATACTGCCAAACAAAAACGAATTACATTGTGCTTTTGTGTTTACATTAAACCAAATTTACATTCCAGACATGAATGATTGGGGGATATTTATGAAAACGGTTTCACAGTTTATTATGGAACAAACATCCTGTAGTTGTAGCAAACAATTACACCAGGGGTGCACGACCACCTTTGGTCTGAAGGCCACATTGGGAGATACTACTCATTTGAAGGGGCCACAATAAAATGTCATTTGCTTAAACATTTAAGGTATGTAGAAATGGCTAAAGGAACAGAGGAACCTCTTTGCCGTGCCTCTCAACGTCCACTGGAGACAGCATGTGCACTGCCGCCACTGGGCAAGTGACCGTCCTATGTAAGGGGGGTGTGGTTATACCACATAGGAAGCCACCCATACCCCTCCCCTGTAACACATTTGGCCATGCTCACCTCTGTAGTAACAGCACCCCTTGTTGTAACACATTCTTCCTCTCAGTTTTTTAGTAACGCATTCCTGCCTTACCTCTGTAGTAAAATATTTCCCCTCCCCTAATGCCGGCACCATGCATGGTGCCGAGAAAGACGGTCATACAGCGTTCCAAAAATTCTTTCACAGGGTGTTGCTAGACCTAGAGCCAGCCCAGGTCAAACACTCCCCTGAGCCCCACTACCCCTTCCTCTGGGCCCCTCTACCCAACCCTGGGCCCCTCTACCCTACCCCGTAGCAACACTGCCCATCACTTACCTCTCCTCCCACCTCCCAGGCAGCACGACTTTGTAGGGCAGGGAGTGAATCAGAATAAAGCTTGGTATTTCTGTCCATCTTCCTGTACCTGTCCTACATGGAGGCATGCACAATAATCTTAAATGATTCCACAATTGTCAACTGTGCATAATTTCCAGAGAGTAGCCCAGATTTGAGAGATTTGGCCTCTTTCTGGCTCGGATGCCATTCTTCCATCGCTTATTTTGTTGAAATACACTGAAGGTGCGTATTAAAAATGCAAAAAGGTGTGTTCTAGTTATATTAAGGAACTATGACGTGGGCATTGTAGTGCTCCGAGGTCCACTGAAGCCGTATCCCACGTGCTCTCATTAGTTGCACTATATCTGAAGCTGTGTCCCAGGAAACTGTCTTATAATGTTGGCAATTATATAGTGCAAGTAAGAGGTGCAGACAGCAGACATTGTCCTATCCTAAATTGATGCTATGAAGAATATAGCACTACAATGCTAGAGGTTAGCCCCATATCTGGATGTTTACTAGTCATATAACTTACATATGAGAGTCCAAAGGATTTCTGTAAGGTGTTTGTGGTTTTGTTAATAACTGTATGACATTGTATTGTTCATATTCTGGTAAGAAACTCATTTATTGTGGTTACTTTTGAGATATAGTTATTTTACTTTAATGACAGATCATTTCTTCATGGTGGACAAATATGCATGTATTGATGTTTCAGCTGCCATGTATCAATCGCATTGAATAGGAATAAATGTTTTTTTGAAAAATTGTAACCGCACCATTCCATATCTCTAGGAGACAATTTGGCAGTAGAATCAAATTCCTTCCAGAACTTTGGTGACAAATATTGGACTACTGTGAGGTTGCCAGATTTGATAGTGGGCGATAAAAAGGTAACCGGCGCGGTGTCCTTGATTCTTTCACTCTAGGGCATAAAAATTTGCTTTTCAACTATTAATTTGTGAGATAATAGAATAACAAACATGGCTAATTGTGTTATGTTTTGTGTTCCGACTCCTAAGCTTGACAAGTTGAACTTAAACAATTTTTTGGTAAGAAAAAGGACTTAAAGTGCACCGAACACCTACAGGCAGTGAAGACAGACAATTTGAGGACAGAACCAGTATTCATGAGAATGCAGCCTATCCGTTCACCAAGATCCAATGACATTGAGGCAGCCATTTTGTGTGCTGTATGGATATCCATGAGAATCCAGCCTGTCACTCTGGCAGCCATTTTGCAGGCTGAAGCAGTAGCCATGACAACACTGCCAATTAATTTATTAGAAAATAGTTATATGAATAAGGTACAGACTGCCTATGTGTGGTGTCTTTTTTGTTTCTAGTTAGTTAATAGGCTGCCCTCGCATGAATACTGCTTCATCCCACCAATGGCAGCCTTTGTAGACATCAGTGGTTTTTTAGTGATGATGATCAGGACAAATTAATGTATTAAATTCTCGTCAACCAGCAGCTTTTTGTGTATACATACATATACTCAGTGGTCACTTTATTAGGTACAACTGTATACCTGGTCGTTAATGCAAATATCTCATCGGACAATCATGTTGCAGCAACTCAATGCATAAAAACATACAGACAGGGCCAAGAGGTTCAATTGTTGTTCAGACCAAACACCAGAATGGGGAAGACATTTGATCTAAGTGACATTCAGCAGCAGCTATTTATATAGCGCCACTAATTCCGCAGCGCTGTACAGAGAACTCGCTGACATCAGTCCCTGCCCAATTGGAGCTTACAGTCTAAATTCCCTAACACACACATACAGTGCGGTAAATTTTTGGTGCCAGTTGAGGTGGTCTGAGTATCTCAAACTGCTGATCTGGTATTTTTACATACAACAGTCTCTAGAGTTTACAAAGAATAGTGCAAAACAAAATACATCCAGTAAGCGGCAGTTCTGTGGGTGAAAATGTCTTTGTAATGAGAGGTTAGAGGAGAATGGGCAGTCTGGGTCAAGCTGATGGGAATGTGACGGTAACTCAACCATTATTATCAGAAAAGAGGAAATGACCTAAAGGGGCACTCAATAATGGGTGTAAACATATATATTTTTTATTATATTGATATGTTTGGTATTAGTAAAATAAATCTTTATTAGTATCTGGTTAAAAACAATTGTCTAGTAGCGAAATATTAAAAATGATGATTGAAACATACATTGAAATAAACAGAGAATCTGTTAAGATAGACAGTGATTAGTTGTCTACCCGCCGGGCTACTCTTATATAATTGGGCTTGATTAGATAAATTCTGTCATAGGTCCACTTTATTGAATAAATCTAAACTCTAGACCTTATTCATTACAAAATATAATTCCTCTGTAACTTTAATGAGGTAACACCTCTGCTATAGAATCATATGGATAAAATCCAGCAGTTAATTGTATGAATTCTAATTGACCCTAAGGCACCTTAAGGGTAATAGTAGTTTCTGTAGATTTATAATAATTCAGTTGTAGGATTATGGGGTTAAGTATCCTGTAATAATATTCTTAATGACTCCTCATACTTAAGGATAGTCCTATGACATATCTAAACACAACTCCCTTTGATAATGCCATGAGTGAAAAACATTAAGGGACTTAAATATAATTGCCTTTGAGCCGTCTGATAAATGTCCCTCAAAATTAGGCTATCTGTGTTGGGTAACTCCACCATGCATTACAACAGTGCTATGTAGAAGAGCTGCTCTGAATGCATAGCACGTCGAATGTTTAGGTGGATCGGCTACAGCAGCGGAAGACCACTCCTGTCGGCTAAGAACAGGAAACTGTGGCTTCAGTCGGCACAGGCTGAACAATCGCTGATTGGGCAAATGTTGCCTGGTCTGACAAATCTGGATTTCTGCTGTGACATGTAGATGGTAGGGTCAGAATGTGGAGTAATATACATGAATCTATGTCTTGTGTCAACGGTGCAGGGTGGTGGTAGAGAGTGGTTGCTTAGTACACGTTAGGTTGGCCATGGAATTTAAACAAAGCTGAAATGGTATTAAAGGGCCTGAGTGGTGGTACTGACCATGTGACCCTTTATGGCCACAGCCTACCCATCTTTTAATAGCTTTTTCTAGACCGATAACATGCCGTATCACAAAGCACATGTAATCTCTAGCTTTTTCCTTAAACAAGACAATAAGTACAGTGTACTCTAAAGTCCTTCACACTCACCAGAGCTCAGTCCAATAGAGCACATGTGGGATGTATTAGACCGGGAAATTTGCAGCAACATTGTGATATCAAGTCGACATGGAACAGAATATCTAAGGAATGTTTCCAGCACCTTGTGGAATCCACGCTGCGAAGAAATTCAGCTTCAATGGTGGTAAACGGGAGTCCTACCCAGTACTGGAAAGGTGTACCTAGTGGCCACTGAGTGTATGCATACCCACACACACTGAAATATAAGTGTATCAATATTAGAAGCCGCCATTTAAAGCTGCACTCCCAGTGAGCTGTTGGTGTTTGTGATTGGTTGTCGAGCTAGCAGACCAAGAAGAATATGCGAGCTCCATGCTTTGGCTGGAGTTGTGAGAGGAACCAGCTGCATGGAAACAGCCCCCGGGGCTTTGGGGAGGGGAACCCTGCAGGGTGACTCTTTATTTTAATTTCTCTTCACCGTACCTGGGACTGCAGCTTTAAAAAGGACAAGGCCAAAGACCTACATATATAAGCAAGTACATCATTATTAATATAAATGTATTTTACATATATATTCATCACTCTGTTGTCAATACATGGAATTTTCCTAATGTTTTTCTGTAAAACACGCCTAAAATACATTTCTGTACATTGACAGTAGCGTTCTCTTCCACCCTTAATTGGTTATCATGGTAATTACAATGGGGGTATGTGTGTGTATAATATACACACACAGGTCCAACCTCCCCTAAGATTCTCCCACTTTAGTTGTATTTGTTCTTTGTTGTTTCCTTAAATAATAAAGTGCGCATGTGGTCCTACTGCCCTCTTGATAGTATAAATCCTGTTTATCAGGTAAGAGACTTGTACCTGGATGTGGCCTTTCACTATTGCTGTAATTTGTGTAAGACGTTTATCATTTGTGTGTGTGCGCTGGATAAGGTCATCACAATAGATGTGCATGATTAAATTTCATGCTTAAACTCTTGCATATAATACTAGTTATTCTCCCCGGTGTGCGGGGCACTCATACTGAATTGCACAAGACCTTAAGACTTGGCAATACAATAAAAGGACAAGTGTTGTTCTCCACACCTCAGTTAGAAAGGCAGAGTGTGTAGGTAGATTTCATAGAGGGCTGTTCCCTCGTCCGTAAGGCAGGTCCTACAATATTGGTGTATATAATATGTCATGTCAATAGCTGAAGATTTAAAGGCATTATATAGATGATCACAAATTGTTTTCAAAATGACCTCGTTGTCTACACACAGTGGTGTTAACCATTTTATGGGTTGAACTAATATTTATCAAAATACAGCCAATCCATTCACAAAAAACAGTGACATCGCACCACTTCACAGTGTACAGACCTCTGATAAACATTCGGATGAATTGATCATGCGGAGTATTTTGCTCAATTAGGTCATGTGATTTAATAACTACATTGCTTCTACTCAGGGAGAACTATTAGTGTTAGACTTCTTAAACGTACATGATGGTTGCACTGTTAAGCTGGGTACACACTACAGGGTTTTCGTCCAATAATCGGCTCAACCAGCCGACATACGACCACTTGTTCAAAAGTCGGGTCAGTGTGTGTAGTGACACGATGGTTGAAAGTCTGCCCAAATGGACGATTGTCGCCTCATTTGGTTGGTCGTACCTTTTAATATTTTCGTTCCAATCTCGTTTCCGTTGTGTAGTGTGTATAAACTTTCGACCGATCCACAACAGTGAGTACGAAATTAGTCATTGCTCAGGACAACATGGCTGTAAAAAGTCGCTAAAGGGACGTCCGCTCTTTCCTTTATCTTCTAAAACAAGGCTAGTGTGTATGCAGTCCATGGACCGAGCGATCGGACCATCGATCGCATTTAAAATCGATCGGCATAAAAAGTTGGTGGAAAATTCTGTAGTGTGTACCCAGCTTAAGCAGACTTAACACCGATAACTCTGTTGCAACAATAGTGAAAACAATTGTAAATTATGACAGGAGGAGGTTGAGAGAGTTGAGATTTTTAACATTATTTCCAACAGAATTGATACATGTCTGCTGAAATATCTAGCCCGCCAATATGTATAGAAATAACTATATCCTTATTTTATCTTGTGATGCCACAGAAATGATAATGAGAAATAAATTGTAAACTCTGTTTATTCAAGTAGATTATAACATTATTCACAAATGTATTTTTCAGATTCCAAGTTTTTCTAAGGTTATTATAGTCTTTCAATGTGGCATAAACCATGGTTTTACAGTTAGATATGCAGAAAGATATTTTTTTAAGTCATTAACGTATTTTCTGGTAGTCTAGAACCCATTTCCTTCCTCCTTTTTCTAAACCGAAAAAGCAGTATCAATATAGTGAAATAAAATGATTATGACTCTCTTTTTTAGAGCATTTAAGTTCTCGCCAAGCATGATAAATCTAATCTCATGTGACATCCCCGTAACACATGTTACTTTGTCATTATTTGTTCAACAACAAAAAAAAACCATGAAAAAGCTATGTGTGAAAAGATTATGCACCGTGATTCCGTAGCTTTTAGAACAACATTTCCCAGCAATTATTTGCAGTAGTAATTTTCGCTATGAATTTATCAGTCTCTTACAGTGGTGCTAGAAAGTTTGTTAACCCTATAGTATTTTCTGCACTTCTACATAAACAACTTTAAATGTCTTCATCTAGGTCAGTGTTTCCCAACCCTAGTCCTCAAGTACCCCTAACAGTGCAGGTTTTCCAGGTCACCAGTGAGTGATATAATTATACCACCTGTGGATCTGTTACAATGTGTCAGTCAGTAATGATTACACCTGTGCTCCAGCAAGGAGATATGGAAAACATGGACTGTTTAGGGGTACTTGAGGACTTGGGTTGGGAAACACTATCTAGGTCATAAATAAAGAGAACCCACTAAATCAAATAACACAAAAATATATACTATTTCATTTTTTTTATTGATCAAAATGATCCAACCATAAATTTCTTTGTCAGGAAAAAGTATGTGATTCTGCTTTTAGTAATTGGTGTGACCCCATTGAGCAACAATGACTTCAACCAAATGCTTATAGTAACACCTGACATTTTCCTGGGGAATTTGCTGGTACAATTCTGAATTCTTTCATTCCTATGAAAGCAAGACCCCCTAGTCCAGGGGTAGGCAACCTGCGGCTCTCCAGGTGTTGTGAAACTACAAGTCCCAGCAAGCTTTGCCAGTAGATAACCAGCAGATAGGTGGAAAGGCATGCTGGGATTCGTAGTTTCACAACACCTGGAGAGCCGCAGGTTGCCTACCCCTGCCCTAGTCCCATGGGAGTAAAAGCCCCAAACCATGAAATGGTCACTGCCGAGTAATGTTTTTTGGGAGAGTACCGGCCTTCTCTTTGCTATCCTCCCATGCACACAGTTCTTCAGTATTTGCTTGATGGTAGACTCATAAACACTGACATTATCCAATGCAAAAGAGCCCTGACTTTACCCTGGGTTGGTTTTTTTTATCGCTTGGAATATTGTTTGCTTTGTTCTTATAGTAATTTTTGGTAAATGACCAGTCTGGGGGAGATTAACAATGGTGTTGATTTTGTGTTTCCATTTGTACTCCATCTACATGACAATGAATTGGTTAAACCAAAAGTTTGGTGATCGTTTGTAAATTTTTCCAGCCTGCTGAGCATACACAACACTTCTGAGGTCCTCAGAAATCTGTTTGATCGAGGCATAGTCTGTGTTTACAAACCAGGCTGGTGAAGACAAGTCTTTGGTAGTGAAGACTGCAGTCTCTTCTTTTTTTCGTTTTTGTTTTTTTAAATTGGGCAGTGCCAACCAAACTCACATCTGATTGTCATTTATTGATTGACACTCCTGAATAATTATCCACTTAACTGAACTAGAGGTTCAGATACTTTTCCCAACAACATTTTTTACTGTTGAATCAATAGATTAATGCAAAAGTATAACCGTTTGTGTGTGTGTGTGTGTGAGTGAGATTTAATGGGTTCTCTTAATTCATTTTTATAACATAGATGAAGATCTGAACACATTGAAGGTCACATTTATGCAGAAGTTCAGAAAATTCTAAAAGGTTCACACATTTTCTAGAACCACTGTGCAGGAATTTTGTCTCATTCCTTATAAACTGCTTTAGTTTATTCATGTTTGAGAGTTATTTATACACACTGGGCCATCAATCATTACCCATTGTCTTCCACAGGTGTTGCCCAGACATTGTGGCAGGGGAGCCACTGTAGAAGGCGGCTACCTCGGCTTAACTCCCACCCAGCACCCACCAATGTTTAAGAAGGAGAGACCCAGGAGTTTGCCCAAGGAGAGGAATACGTCATTGGAATTGACCATGAATATAAGTCGTCACTCCAGGTGGGAGGGGGTATTCATTTTGCCGATTAATTCCTGAGAGGTGTGGGGTTGATGGGTGTTGAGTTTCTGTTCTCTATCAGCAGACAAAGTGTCCTGTACCTGGGGAAGCAGGCTGTTGCTCCATCTCTTGACTTGCTATCACCTCACTCCATCGGGAGATACTCGCCAGGGTCTGGGTAAATTGGTGTGCCCACAGGAGTGGGCAGACTGATACCCAGAGCCCCGCCACGCTGGTGTAGAGTTGGCCAAGTGGTGAGAGCCGTAAGATACCAAGACCGCGGCCTTTCTGTTGCATTTGGAACTTTTGCGTGGCAAAGGTGGGTTGCGAACCTTGCTGGGACTCCTATTGATACTGGTGATCCACTGACCTATTTATAGTGTGCAGTTTTATATTCTGTTTTACTATAAGAGAAGTAAAGCTAGTGTAGTATCTTTAGTTCTCTTCCTTGCCTGTGTCATTTCTGAACCTAAGGGGGGCCAGGTAACCAAGTGAACTTTGGTTCTGAAAACCCGGTATCCCTTACACACAGCTCTCCAAAGCTCCATCCACAGCAACTCAAAGGGGTTAAGGTGCAGACTTTGACTTGGAGTTTCCAAACTGATTCTTTTTTTTTTTTTTCCTTGTTCAGTCATTCAGTTAATGTTGTGCTTAGGATCATTGTCCTGTTGCACGATACGGTTTCAACCAAGCTTCAGCTGCTGGACATATGGCCTTATAGTCTCCTCTAGAACACTGTGGTATAAAGAGGAGTTCATGGTGAACTCCATTTTTGTGAAGCAACCAGGTTCTGTTGCGGCAAAAGAACTCCAAATCAGCCCTCCACCATTGTTTGTGTGAGGTTCTTGTGGTGATTCACAGTTATTGGAATTTGCCAAACATGTCATTGTACATTGAGACTAAAAAACTCCAGTTTTGCCTCGTCTGTCCAGAAGACATTGTTCCAGAAGCATTGTGTTTTGTTCAGATGCAACTTTGCTAATGTAAGCTGTACTGCAATATTTTTTGGCGAGAAAAGGCTTTCTCTTTCATGAAAACTGTACTTGTCTACAGTCTTTTTCTGATTGTAGTTTTATGAGCCTTAATAGTTACCACGGTGACAGGCCTGTCAGTCTCGGAATGTAGCTTTTGGCTTCTCTGTAATGTCTCGGAGCATCCATATGGTCTGATCTTTGGGTGAATTTGCTGGGACGCCCGTTCTGGCCAACTGTCTGTGATGCTCACCATTTGTAAATTAATGTTGTCCTTGTAAAATGATGGACTCTCGCCATTGAGTGGAAGCAGATCGCTCCCCCCTCCCTCGCCGCTGTGACTAACAGGATATGGCAAACTCACCCCATGGAGAACATGACCAGTATTATATGTAACTCCTCCAAAACCTTTAACAAAGTCTGGGATCCCTGGATGTCCTATTTCCAGTACCGCTCCCCCTTAACTTAGTTCACACCCTCCTCTTACCCTCCCCCCCCCCCCCTTTCAATCCTACTTCCTTCCCCTCTTACCCCTGGGGTAGTTCCAGCCACACCACCCCCCTCCCTATCTTCTTCTATCCCTACTTCTTTACTCCTCTTTATCTCATTCTTTACCCTTCTCTTAGCATAGGACTCTTGTCCAATGTCTTTTTTTTTTTCCTTTTATTTTTTTTTTTTTTTTATCCTTTCTTTCTTCCTTTTCTTACTCTGTTTCTTTCTTAATTCAAGAAAACTACTGTTCTACCTTTTACCATATCTTTAAAAGGATCTGATTTCTGTCCTCTCCGGCTCACTGAGAGCTCTTCAACTTATGCCCATGATGTAAAATGTATTTGATGCTCACTGTGTTATGTTATCTGACCGTTATTAAACATTCATTTGATGGATTCTAAATTGTTTGGAAATAGTCAAATATCCCTTTTCAGACTTATGAGCAACAATAATTGCTTCCCTGAGATCATTGCGTTGTCTTTTTCCTTGTCCCAATTTTAGCACAAACATAAATTATATGGACCAACCTGCCAAGTGTTCTGCTTTTATATAGAGATGGTAGACCTTCCTGTTGGTCAGCAATGAGATTACTTTATTAGAAGGACCTGGATCAAATTACCTTCTTTATTGATACGGAAGCAGTTAGGCTGGGTACACACTACAATGATGAACGATTATCGTTCCAAAGCACATTGTATCGTTTCAATTGATTTTTAAACTGATCTAAAAATCTCTAACGATGGAATGATGATGTTCCAATTCTGCAGTGCGTATGCACTCACAATCAGGATCTCTATAGAGTTTACAGAGTCACAATCTTTTCAGCCGAAGGTTATGACAGATGAAGAGCACAGATCTGAAGGTAAATTGTGTAAAACGTGTACAGTGTGTACACATGAATCAGCAGGCTGATCGGGACTTTTTTTTTTTTTAATCAGTTGTTGGTAAAATAGTTATAGATAACACATTGTAAGAAAATTTCTATAGTCTGTACTCAGCCTAAGTCATATTTATCAATCAACATGGAGAGACTGGGCTAGATTTACTAAACTGCGGGTTTGGAAAAGTGGAGATGTTGCCTATAGCAACTAATCAGATTCTAGCTTTCATTTATTTAGTGTATTGTTCAAAATAACAGCTAGAATCTGATTGGTTGCTATAGGCAACATCCTCACTTTTTCAAACCCACAGTTTAGTAAATATACCCCCATGTGTCGAAAATATTTTGTTGACAAAGTAAAATTGATTTGGGGTTTATTGGATACACAAGTTTCAAAGAGGGTGTATTTATTTTTTACTTTACCTTATTTTTGTGATAGTTGTATAAAAATAATGACAATTTGTCGATTAACTATTTTTTTACAGTTCACTACCTGCAAAACTGGAATCTTTTTCTTTCTTTATTTTTTGTTTTTGTAAAGCAGACAGCCCCTCCTGATACCATTATAACATTGATGATCCTAAGTCACAGGTGCTCACACCCAGTCCTCGAGTTACCAACAGTTCATGTTTTCCGGATGTCTTTAATCATGCACAGGTGAGTTAATCTCTTTATGTGAGTCAGTAATTATCCCACCTGTTTCTACAGACAGAAATGCTGAAAACATGGCCTGTTGGAAGCTCCTGAGGACTGGGTTTGAGCACCTCTGCCCTGAACAGTCACTTTTGTCCAGCAGGACATCAAGCTGTAAAGTTTTCCAAATTGCTTTACTTGCAGCATAATGCAGTGCATTGTTTCAGTAACGCTGTGTAGATATGTATAATATTTGCCTAGGTGTTCTTTCTAAATAAGAATGGGAACACTTCCTTGCAGAGCTACAATGGGACAACTGGCAGAGCTGAGTCTGTGCCACAACTGGAACAACTTCTGGTGCTTGTTTGGTTTTTGCATGTGAGATGCTGCCAGACCCCACCCCCTTCCCTAACTGTGCACTAAAGCTACGTGTACTATCCTCAGGCTTGCAGCAGCCTGCTTACCTCCCTGTCTCTGGTCTGCACCTGTCTACCCTACCTGCACCCTGTGGACGGTCCACACTGAGGACACCTGAGCGAGCAGGTAATGTGCACAATGTAACTCTGCCTTTACTAAACCAGAAGCTACAAGACCAGGTGCTGTGTTTATCATGTACGCAGGTGGATCCAGTGCATGTAACCTGGAGATACTGCCATAGGTTTAGGCTAAAATAATTATACCAAATTGTCCCAATTGTTTTATGAATGGTCATTAAGGAAACCGATTTGTGTTTAATAGTTTGAGCTTGGGAAAATGATCTGTTCAAGTTGCCTAAATCATGCAGACTTTATTCTGACTCATTTATTTGTTCAGTGTGACTATATTCAGATTTACTAATACAAACACTGTAGACTATGGTGCCTTAACCATATAGTATTCTCTGGCGAATGCAGGAAAGAATGAATGATACACAGCGGAACGTATATTATTTACTAATATTGCTCAAAAGTGCAAATTTGCATTAATTCCAAACCAACTAATCTGCTATTCGTTTTTATGGTCTAACTTGTACTAGAAAGATACATGCTTCATAGGAGTTACTATGGTTTTAGTACTAATTTGCACCTTTGGGCTGTGTTATTGGATAACCTGACATGTACCGTCAGAATACAGGCAATCAGATGGCGAAGTACAGATGTGACAGGTTTTGAAAATAATACTGAACAAAAGAAAGAGTCAAAGATCTGTGTGTGTGTTATCGCTGGTATTGGATGGTCAGGGGCACACAGGCGTAAGATCAGAGTCTCTCTAAGAAGTGGAACTGTTTGGAAAGTTCTGGCCTCACAGTGAATCAAGTTCTGAAGATCGTTGTTCCTTTTGTCCTGCAAAATATAGTTTGGGACATTTTATTTATTGGAGTGCAGGTGCTGTAACCCATAGCAGAGAGATTGTCACATCTACTACTCTTTAGAACAGTGTTCCTCATCTCCAGTCCTCAGGACCCACTAACAGTGCAGGATTTGCCAGGTGACCAGTGAAATAATTATACCACCTGCTACACTGTGTCAGTCAGTAATGAATACACCTGTGCTCCAGCAAGGAGATATGGAAAACATGTACTGCTAGGGCAGGGGTGGGCAAACCAGTCCTCAAGGGCCAACAACAGTTCATGTTTTTAGGATTTCTGTCTGTAGAAACAGCTGGGATAATTACTGACCCAGCCAAATAGATTAACTCCGCTGTGCATGATTAAAGAAATCCTAAAAACATGAACTGTTGATGGCCCTTGAGGACTGGTTTGCCCACCCCTGTGCTAGGGGGTCCTGAGGACTGGAGTTGAGAAACGCTGCTTTAGAAAATAAAAGCGAAAGTCTGGTTGCTGTGGTTATAGCACCTATTAGCAAACTTACAGTACCTGTGCACCAGTATTAATGTCTTTAGTTATTATGGACAAGCAATGTTCACCGTTAGTCTGGAAGATTAGCAAATGTTCTGTCATCTGACCTAATAGTACAAACTATACAAAGCACTATCCTCACAATAGCAAGATTGCGAGGTTGGATGGAATAAATGTATATGAATGGGATGTCGTATCCTTACCATCAGGACTAGTTTTGTGTCTTTTGTTGGCCTTATAAACTGAAAGTCTAAAGTCGTTGTTTTTTTGTCCCGTGCTCTAATCTAACTGTGTACTGTTGTTGTTGAGTGACAGCTCTAAGTGCTGAGAGACTGAATTAAATATCTGACACTCTGACATGACGAGTTAACTAACAAAGTGAAGTATCCCGATCATTCATCACAGCTAAACAGTTCACTTCAATTATCTTAAACCTTCTATGTAATTACTGCGCTCACTTGTCACCCGTCATAAGACTTAGAATGCTGTCTATGTATGAAGATTATATATCATGTCATACTCTGTTCTAACGCAGGGGCGCATGGACAGCCCTGTAACCTTCAAAAGGGTCGCACGTTACCCTTAATCTCAGATGTATGTTAATATATTAGTATGTTAATAACATTCACATCTGACAATAAAGCAGGATGAGCTGATGACCCAACGCTGTTCTAATGTATGGATTGAGTGTGATGATCTTTATACATATATTGTTGGGCACAGTGAGCTGCTCACTACTCCATACATAAATTCAGAGTTGTTTATTCTGTATTTTGTCCAATTAAGTAACTGTTGAGTTACAGGTTTCCTACACCTGTTACAACTCCCATTATACAGAAGGCTTGTTACCTGTTTTGATATATCAGGTGGTTTGTGTGAACGAATAAGCACATTGTGTTGCTGCCACAGATAGATAAATAAATGTGGAGGTTTGATAGACCGATGGGCTGTATTTGTCATACTTTGATGCAGTTGATAAGGGGAATCTGTGATGCCCAAAGATACAAGCAGAGTACAGTGGTTCACTGCAGTTCAATCAAACAAGTAACTTTACATTGAACCGAGGTCCGGTTGTCTCGTAGCCAGCAGTGTTTGGCTGAAGTTTTTAGACAGGTTCAAAATAGTCTGTTAATGTGTTATTAGGAGTTTTATCCCTGTGGAGACCAGTATGACACAGTAACACGCCGCATGGCTTGGGAAGGGCTAAGAAACAGAATTATTTAAACAAGACACAAACCAGAATCTTATCCTTATGCCCATTTCACAATATGTACACATTTTAACATTTTTTTGTCTATGCCTGCATTGTTTTCAGATAAGGAAAGTGTAAAAGTGTATTTTATTTTTGTTTTTAGATTTTCTCTCCTTCCAAGTTTTCCTTGCACAGGTTGAACCTCTCTAATCCGACTCTCGGAAATCCAGAAATCTCAATAAATCGTTACTCTCAGTTCCACCAAGGAGTCAGTTAAATACAAAGGACACACAGTGACTGTGGTTTGGCTGCAGCGCACTCCAGAATATTTTACAATTGTGTCATTTTGCACATAACAACAATAGTCTGAAAACCTCAAATATTAAACAACTTTATACCCCAGAGAATGTTATAATCTGTGTTCAAACAAAAACAAACCCAGGTCAGGTCATGTTGAGTAGATGTAATGCACTATGTATATATAGATGGCAACAGAATTCTAGTAAGATGTCCAATGGCCATGTTGTCAGGTGTATCCTACTGTTGTCTGTGTAGAACTTAATAGACTTGTATTCTGATCATGCCCAGTGATCAGGCCAAATTGGGTGCGTGTAATAGAATCACGACCTATAGTCATGTCACGTGTAACAGAATTGTATTATTGTAACCAGCGGTCATGTGTAACATACTTGGAATGTAGTGTGCTCTGTCTGTATATGAGTATAAAAGAATTATCAATACGTCCGTTAGTCAAGTCATGTTAGGTAGGTGCAAGGTCCTATATCTGCATAGTGTGTTCCATACATAACAATCTCACCTGCCCAACAAGTACTGTGCCTGGAAATTATTTGCAGATGTTTGCAAATATTCCTTTTCTGCACTGGATTAGTTGTCACTCTATTTCTGGAGGAGTGATATGGTTCAAGGACATATGCCTTGTTATGCACAGTTGTCTGAACACCACCTCTCTCTCCTTGTTTAAGCCTTTTGGAAAGACTGGGTGCCGTTACCTCTTCCCTCTGATGGTGCATTTAGACAGTCTCTGAATCCTGCACCATGAGCTCCTGAGAGAACACTATTAATACAGCGCTAATCCATGCACATAGAGCCCATCTAGTATGTATATGTATGCTGTAAGTGTATACTTAGTCATGTGACATTGTTTTCTAACCTGTTGGCCCATGTTCATTTTATGTCAGGAGGGCAGGTTGATCTGAGATTTATTTGTAATGTTGTTTCATCAGAACACTGTGTCAGGCTTCCAAAAACAATTTTAGCAAAACCAAACACTAGCTGGGATTGTATAGTAAGGGTCAGCTTGACTCTCACACCCAACCAACTTTTACTGAGTTGTCATTAATGCTGTACAGAAAAATAGTCATGTCAACCTGTTTGACACTCGCTGCTCCTGAGTTCTGCAAAGCATATGATTTTATGTCTACATGAAACCTGCAGTTCTATGCAAATGTTATGTTTCTCAAACCTGTCATAACTTTCAGATTCCATGTAATTATAGCAGATGTGTAACTGTAGATTGGTTTCAAACATCTGTAGGAACACAAGGAAGAACCAGTAACATCTGTTGTACTGCACAGTATATTGCATTCGAAAACATATATATGCTATAAAAATGTGCTTGTAGGCTTCGATTCTCAGATCTGGTTGTGGTGTCCATTATTTACTTATTACTGTTTGTTTATATAGCACTACTAATTCCGCAGCGCTGTACAGAGAACTCATTCACATAAGTCCTGCCCCATTGGAGCTTACAGTCTAAATTCCCTAACACACAGACACACGTCCTTTTTAGTCAGCAGCCAATTAACCTATGAACAGGGGAGGGCTGCCAAATTTTAACCGGGGGGGGGGGGGCAAGACTCGACTCAGCCTATTAGGAACATTTTAAAAGAAAAAAAAAAAAAATGCAGATGACCCAGCCTAGGGTAGCCCACTATGGGGGGCAGATGCCCCCTGCCGCCCAGCCTGCCCCTGCCTATCAATATGTTTTTGGACTGTAGGGGAAACTAGAGTACATGGAGAAAACTGAACCAAACACTAGAAGGACATACACGCTCCACACAGATAGGGCTCTGTTTGGAATCAAACTAATGACCCCTATATGAGGCAGCAGTGCTGACCACAGTGCCACCCTTTGTCCATTCATTCCAATAAAAAACACATTCAAAATTAGTACTAGATCACATCTGGACATGGCTTGTTTTATTAAGTACAAATGGATTGATTTAAAGCTCATTGACACCTATCCACTTTATTTTCAACTTGCACATGTTAATAAATGCATTAAAAGTACATTAGTAGTACTAGGACGTGCAGTGTATCATCATCACCATTTATTTATATAGCGCCACTAATTCCGCAGCGCTGTACAGAGAACTCATTCACATCAGTCTAGTAGTATATGAGTCAATGATGCCATTTCCACCACTGTCTTTATAATGTTAACGCCCCACATGCAATTTTATTACGCTGCACTTCATGCACTAGCAGTACAATCGCACAACACAAAACAAAGTGCACGGAAAAGACATTGGTTACAGCACATTTTTGCATTTTAATAAGTGCCAACTGTCATTTCTCCTGTAGGATGTTAGAAAGTCAGAGGAAGCGTATGATTGAGAACGTTGCTGTAACACACAGCCAGCAGTGTTCGTAAATCTCCCCGGCATTGTGTTGCTTCACAGGCGTTTGAATGAAAGCAGTTGAGTTTATCAGGGACTAAAAGATATCTGTGTATTGTGCAGCTGTTATCAGAGTCTTAATGACTCATATTTCCTGAAAGGATCATTGCACAAAGATGCTCTGTAGTTCTCAATGTAAAGCTTGTTAACTGAACTCTTTTTTTTCTAGCATGTTTCTCAATCACCCAGAGAAATGTTATTTAATAGGTTTTTTTTTGCATTTATTATGTAAACAACAATTCACAGGTTTCTCATTGCATAGTTTATTATTATTATTATTTAGTAACATTTATTTAGCATAGTGCACAATACTGTACAATTGGGAGAAACCGCAGTACTAAAACGAGTAGCTATTAATAGTAAGACAACTAGGTAAGATGGTCCTGCTTACAGGCTTACAATCTATATCAATGTCATTATTTACATGAATAAGGGGCATTTAAAGTACTATATAATGATGGTTCCTTTTATCAGAGCAGGGTAGGCACATGGCAACATACTGTATTGTATCTGACACTAGGGGGCGATGTGGGACTCCTATTATATGAAGCACTTAGTACGACTGTCTGGATAGAACAAATAACACAAACAACTCCAAAAATGTCTGAAATATTTTTTTGTATGATTTTAAAGAACAAGTACTAATCCTGGCCATACTTAGTCGTGTGTTATTCCATTTACCTTACAAGCACTACTTTATAATGCAATTGATATTTTTTTTACATGTGTATCTGCTGTAGCAGACATAGGAAATTCTGGCTGTAGTACAACTGTAATATACTGTCAGCCTTCACATTATCTAGCAAATAAACTATAAAACCATTTTAGCAGAATATTATATAGAGCACAGAGGCCCATTGACTGAATATTGGAAGATCTTGGTCATATCCACGTATACATGTAGTGGCTGTTATGTGTTATATAAGTAGCATCAGAAGGGTTCTGTACTTTTACTGATTGGTAGACAAAAATGTGACAATTTAGGGACAGTTAATTTGCATGCTCCCTGCTTGGACACAAAATACCTACACAGCAGAGATTTCCTTTGATGTATCTTTAATAAACACCCAATAATATAAGGTAAATTGTTTGCTATATCATAAGAAATATATAATATACAACTTTGTTTTTATTGTGTTACTGCTGTGCACTGACTAGACCGCAGTATGGTGGTCTGACGGGTGACTGGCTGTGCACTGACTAGACCGCAGTATGGTGGTCTGATGGGTGACTGGCTGTGCACTGACTACACCGCAGTATGGTGGTCTGATGGGTGAGACTGGCTGTGCACTGACTACACCGCAGTATGGTGGTCTGATGGGTGACTGGCTGTGCACTGACTACACCGCAGTATGGTGGTCTGATGGGTGACTGGTTGTGCACTGACTAGACCGCAGTATGGTGATCTGACGGGTGAGACTGGCTGTGCACTGACTACACCGCAGTATGGTGGTCTGATGGGTGACTGGCTGTGCACTGACTACACCGCAGTATGGTGGTCTGATGGGTGACTGGTTGTGCACTGACTAGACCCCAGACCTCAGCATGGCGGTCTGACTAGTGACTGGCTGTACACTGACTAGACCGCAGCATGGCGGTCTGACTAGTGACTGGCTGTACACTGACTAGACCGCAGCATGGCGGTCTGACTAGTGACTGGCTGTACACTGACTAGACCGCAGCATGGCGGTCTGACTAGTGACTGGCTGTACACTGACTAGACCGCAGCATGGCGGTCTGACTAGTGACTGGCTGTACACTGACTACACCGCAGCATGGCGGTCTGACTAGTGACTGGCTGTACACTGACTAGACCGCAGCATGGCGGTCTGACTAGTGACTGGCTGTACACTGACTAGACCGCAGCATGGCGGTCTGACTAGTGACTGGCTGTACACTGACTAGACCGCAGCATGGCGGTCTGACTAGTGACTGGCTGTACACTGACTACACCGCAGCATGGCGGTCTGACTAGTGACTGGCTGTACACTGACTAGACCGCAGCATGGCGGTCTGACTAGTGACTGGCTGTACACTGACTACACCGCAGTATGGCGATCTGACGGGTGACTGGCTGTACACTGACTACACCGCAGCATGGCGGTCTGACTAGTGACTGGCTGTACACTGACTAGACCGCAGCATGGCGGTCTGAGGGGTGACTGGCTGTACACTGACTAGACCGCAGCATGGCGGTCTGACTAGTGACTGGCTGTACACTGACTAGACCGCAGCATGGCGGTCTGACGGGTGACTGGCTGTACACTGACTAGACCGCAGCATGGCGATCTGACGGGTGACTGGCTGTACACTGACTAGACCGCAGCATGGCGGTCTGACGGGTGACTGGCTGTACACTGACTAGACCGCAGCATGGCGGTCTGACGGGTGACTGGCTGTACACTGACTAGACCGCAGCATGGCGGTCTGACGGGTGACTGGCTGTACACTGACTAGACCGCAGCATGGCGGTCTGACGGGTGACTGGCTGTACACTGACTAGACCGCAGCATGGCGGTCTGACGGGTGACTGGCTGTACACTGACTAGACCGCAGCATGGCGGTCTGACGGGTGACTGGCTGTACACTGACTAGACCGCAGCATGGCGGTCTGACGGGTGACTGGCTGTACACTGACTAGACCGCAGCATGGCGGTCTGACGGGTGACTGGCTGTACACTGACTAGACCGCAGCATGGCGGTCTGACGGGTGACTGGCTGTACACTGACTAGACCGCAGCATGGCGGTCTGACGGGTGACTGGCTGTACACTGACTAGACCGCAGCATGGCGGTCTGACGGGTGACTGGCTGTACACTGACTAGACCGCAGCATGGCGGTCTGACGGGTGACTGGCTGTACACTGACTAGACCGCAGCATGGTGGTCTGACGGGTGACTGGCTGTGCACTGACTAGACCGCAGCATGGCGGTCTGACTAGTGACTGGCTGTGCACTGACTAGACCGCAGCATGGCGGTCTGACGGGTGACTGGCTGTGCACTGACTAGACCGCAGTATGGCGGTCTGACGGGTGACTGGCTGTACACTGACTAGACCGCAGCATGGCGGTCTGACGGGCGACTGGCTGTGGGCAAAGATAAGGAGATGCTGATGTTAGGTCTTGAGCTCGGAAAGGCCCAACCAGAAGTTTGCTTCATACTGCATTATACATACAGCATTATGTGATCATAGCGCGTAACTGTGCAGTTCTGAGATATATATTATGTAAGTGTATCTCTTGGAATTTGAGCCCTAACACAGTGTTTGCGCTCCTGAGTGTCCAGTAATGGATCAGAGACTCAATCAGAAACCAGAAAAACAACCTGTTTGGGTGGGAGTCATTTACTAGTCCTAGAGGTGGGATGTATCTTTATACAATGTGGTCCTAGAGGATGGATGGATCTTGATACAATGTGGTTCTAGAGGATGGATGGATCTTGATACAATGTGATCCTAGAGGATGGATGGATCTTGATACAATGTGGTTCTAGAGGATGGATGGATCTTGATACAATGTGGTCCTAGAGGATGGGATGGATCTTGATACAATGTGGTCCTAGAGGTGGGATGGATCTTTATACAATGTGGTTCTAGAGGGGGGATGGATCTTTATACAATGTGGTCCTAGAGGATGGATGGATCTTGATACAATGTGGTCCTAGAGGATGGATGGATCTTGATACAATGTGGTCCTAGAGGAGGGATGGATCTTGATACAATGTGGTCCTAGAGGTGGGATGGATCTTTACACAATGTGGTCCTAGAGGAGGGATGGATCTTGATACAATGTGGTCCTAGAGGTGGGATGGATCTTGATACAATGTGGTCCTAGAGGTGGGATGGATCTTGATACAATGTGGTCCTAGAGGTGGGATGGATCTTTACACAATGTGGTCCTAGAGGAGGGATGGATCTTTACACAATGTGGTCCTAGAGGAGGGATGGATCTTTACACAATGTGGTCCTAGAGGAGGGATGGATCTTTATACAATGTGGTCCTAGAGGAGGGATGGATCTTGATACAATGTGGTCCTAGAGGTGGGATGGATCTTTACACAATGTGGTCCTAGAGGTGGGATGGATCTTTAGACAATGTGGTCCTAGAGATGGATCTTTATACAATGTGGTTCTAGAGGTGGGATGGATCTTTATAAAATGTGGAGGCAGATCCTTGCCTCTTCAGATGTCTAGGATTGTGTGGTCCTCCTGACAGCCTGAAGGACCTTACACTCAGCCTAGAGGGGATCAAGCTAAGCCAATGTAAGACTGAGTGACTGAGATTTCTAAGTTAGGCTCGGGGGTCATGTGGGTGAAGCTTGCTCTGGTCCTCCTCAGGACATGCCTGTTACAGTGTAGTTCCCTGGGTCAGTAGCCTTCTGAGAACAAATCGGACCATATCTCTGAGACTGTCACCTCCTGGCTGTATTTAGATAACCTGAGGAGCATTGTCTCACCTGTAGCTGGGAGCCCACATAGATAGTCTCCCTCATTCAGGAGGTCTCTGAGCTTCACAGACCTTCCAGGTACAATATTATGTGCAACATATTAGGATTGTCCTGGGAAAACTGACATGTGGGAGCTCTATGTGAGTACCTGATATTTCTGTTGTAAAAGGTATGTACACAGGTGAGCACACTTTTGTCTTTTACCTTCTCATTTGTTATTACTTAGTAGAATGGTGGATTATCATTAATATGGTGGTAACTCTGGAGAGTGATGTGTAGGGAGGAAATCATCCATTGTGTGTGTGAACCATAGGAATAGAATGACCCATTGTACTGGGGAGGTGTAGTAAGCGGAGTCTGCAGCTCTACCCACTGAGATATTTTAGCTGCCGGGCAGCTCCTTCTTCCGACCTTGGGTCCAGCCCATTATGACTGATATTCAGCTGTTTTGGCTCTTTTGTCTTTAGGGCAGCACGGTGGCCTAGTGGTTAGCACTTCTGCCTCACAGCACTGGGGTCATGAGTTTGATTCCCGACCATGGCCTTACCTGTGTGGAGTTTGTATGTTCTCCCTGTGTTTGCGTGGGTTTCCTCCGGGTGCTCCGGTTTCCTCCCACACTCCAAAAACATACTGGTAGGTTAATTGGCTGCGATCAAAATTAACCCTAGTCTGTGTGTGTGTCTATATTAGGGAATTTAGACTGTAAGCTCCAATAGGGCAGGGACTGATGTGAGTGAGTTCTCTGTACAGCGCTGCGGAATTAGTGGCGCTATATAAATAAATGATGATGATGATTTTGTCTCCTATTGACTTTCTATTTAGGCCCGTCTCCTCTGCTTCCTCTTTGTCGGATTATAGTGATTCCTTCCTGCAAAGTTTTGGCTGTTTGCCTTTGCACTGGGTCCAGATTGTTACTGGCTTTGTTTCCGTCTCATCCTTTTGTACTTATTTATCTATTACTGCATTCCTCTTACGTCTGACAATGTCGCATCTCCCATTTTGTCACCATGTTCTCTTTGTGAACCTACCTGGGATTCTGTTCAGCCTCTAGACCAGTGGATTCCAAACTTTTTCAGTTCAAGGCACCGTTAGGGCCTCCATAATTTTTTCAAGGCATCCCTAAGCCAATATAATGACCAAGTAGCCCCCCGCCTTGCTTACCACTGGCCCTGGCCGAGGCACCCCAGGGAGCCTAGGCACACAGTTTGGGAACCACTGCTAGACTTTCAATCTGACTTCACAGCGTTACAACACATCTGCAACCGCAAATTTGGCAAAACACACATAGGTGGCTCAATGGAACAAAATCTGGCTGTTCAGCTCCTCTAGTTGAGCAGCGGGATCACTTCCAGCAACTCTGGGGCCTGTCTCTGCAGTCTGAAGGTGACACGTTTTACGAACATGCCCAATAATGATCCAATCAGTTTCAATCACAAAAGTATTGGGCATTTTGTTCACTTTCTGAAATAATGCAGTTTAGGTCCAATTGCTCTAAGTTGTGACCAAATTATTTTTATTTAATTTATTTTTTTTACGATTTGCTTTATATAAATATCGCCGGCCTTGCTCTATTGTTGCTTTACTTTTTTTATTTTATAGCTCTACCATTCAAATTTCCTGCTGAAAATTTTTCTCCACTTTGCCTGTCTTGTAATTGTACCGAGATTTGGAAAAATCAGTTTAGTGAAATGAATAGTTACGGTAGCTCCGTGTTTCTGGATATGACGGATATGATCTGGTTATAGCCTATAAAGACACCTCATCTTTCTATGTAGGCGATGGTTTGGCTCGGTCTACACTCTGTCTTCCATCTTCCTCTTCTGAACAAACAACGCGCTGACAAGTTCCCGGGACTGGCTTGATGTGTGTGTTCCCTTTTATTTGTCACGTTGAAGCTCATGTTTCTTATCTGTAATCATGAGGCTCCAGAGCGGCAAACACAGTCTACAGATTAAGGATCAACACACTGAAAGCTTTAGAAACCCTAAACATGCACTTAAACCTATTCACTTTCCACGCAAGAGGAGAAACATCACATTTAAATCATAACTTCTCACCTTTCTTGTTTTACAGCAGTTTCCTTACGCAGAACACATTGTCCTTCCGTCCTTATCTTACTGACACAGCTCAGTGCAGACAGATTCATACATTACAGAATCCCATAATGTACATCACACCAGAGACCTGGTAAGAGTGGCTGATGCAGCAGACAAGTTAAACTAAGCACATCCTGATTTACATGTAGAAAAGTCACAACTTAAGTGACCATTATCATCACGGATCGTTTCAGTTTATTTCTGTTTACCAGCTGTAATTTCACTTAAAAAATCAAACTGTTAGATTTTTTTCATTAATTTAATTATATTATTTTATACTGTTTAAAGGAACGCTATTGTGACTTTTCTTTTTGTACTCTGTATTTTTAAGTAAGGGACCTGCAGTCTCAAGCTGATAATTTTTCGGTTTCAGTGAATGTGTGAGTGCCGAAGTGTCTTAAAACGGTCATTCTCACCCAGTAATATGAGTGCTGTATTTATATTACTATACATTATAGGCAGTGGTGGAAGTAAGGGTGTATAAGGTGGTATGCTATACCGCCACTTCACCTACTGCCTGCATTGTAACACTATCAAATTCCATTCACTTACATTCCCATTGCATTTTTAATACTACCAGGGGCAGGGGGGCATCATCCTCGCAGGCCGGTCCCATAGTGGGCTACCTTTGGCTAGGCCACTGGGCCACCTGCATTTTTTCCCATTAAAATAGGCTGCTGAGTCAAGTCTTGCCCCCGCCCCGGGCTAAAATTTCCCAGCCCTCCCCGGACCACCACTTTGACCACTGTTCATAGGCACTTGGGTGCACTGAGCAACAACTTAGAGCATTATGCAGCCATTCTGGTCATGTGACAGAGAATGTATTGCCGCCTTTCCCCCTTATATTTCCCCCCTCTTCAGTTAAATTCCTGTTCCTCGGGTATATATCTTCCCCACCTGTTAATTTTACATTTCTGCATCTTGGCAAACCCACATTTATATCTACAGAGAAAGAGCCATCTTTCCCTGGGTTTCCTACAGCTTACAGCTATGTCAGGGCATAACAACGAGTATTGGCGATCCTATAGACTATCGGCAGATGCCTTGTTACCTGACTGACATTAAATGAGCAATTTTGGGTCCAACCACCCGAGTAGCTGTTGTTGTCATTTTGCAGGAGAGTGAAAAGTGACAAGACAATCAGAACATCTGGAGATAACAATATAAGAATATTAATTCCGTCAATAAAGTCGTAGAATAAAAGAATTTAGTTTTTGCAAAATGTGATCTACCCAAATTATACACTAGCTAAACCCTACTGAAAGTTGTGTTCACATGTACATTCTAAACAAGTATGATGACCGTGTCACTTTAAGGAATAATTTTAGGTATTGTAATAAAGCCACAATGTACACATGTGGCTACAAAAGATTTTGTGCGGTAAGTTGTGAAATGTGATTTTCAGTATTAAACAGGTGCAGTACCAGGTCTCAAGATGGTTTCTAATTCACTCATGTGTTTTCACAGAATTTAATGTATTTAGCCAGAGGAAGGCTTCTGGGAAGAACATCAGTATATCATTCCTATTTGTGCTAAAAGATGAAGACGAAGGCCAGGTCAACCAGACGAAAGCTGGAAATTGATCTGGAAGATGAAGAAAGCCCGGCACAGCAGACCTCAAGCGAGGATGATAATGATAAGTGTTATGTCTATAAAGAGAAGAATAAAGGCAAGAGTCAGGAGTCTGCTAAAAGCAGGAGGAGAAGACAAACACCCCCGGATAAGGAACACAGTGTCCGTAGGCTAGAGAGCAATGAACGTGAGAGACAAAGGATGCACAAGCTGAACAATGCCTTCCAAGCTCTCCGAGAAGTCATCCCCCACGTAAGAGCAGAGAAGAAATTGTCCAAAATTGAGACTCTCACCTTAGCCAAAAATTATATAAATACTTTAACTGCTACCATACTGAACATGTCTCCTGGGGCCCAGGATACCGACACGGGGGGTGTTGGGAAGTTTTATCAACATTACCAGCAACAGCACGGAGAGGAGGACAATGATGAACACTTACAAAAGTACTCTACACAAATCCACAGCTTCAGACAAGGTAGTTGATGTCACAAACCAGGGATCTTTGTTTTTAGTTTAATATTAGGCACATTCCAGAGAAGATGTAAGACTCTAGTTTTTGATGAATACATAGACCAATGTACTGGGGAACAGAAATATTGCTTGTATCGCCAATCATGTGCACTTTACTTGGCTGTTCTGATAACAATGGTGATTAATTGTAGATAGTTCAAGTTGGCTAAAATTTGGGGGCTAAAATAATTTGAGATAAATGTTATGTGGGTTATTGTGGAAGTAAGGTACTGCAAAGGGTGCGAATGTGATCCTCATTGACTTTTATATAAATTTCTAGTAGTATCAATGTAAGGGAAGAGTGGTGGGGATTTTTACATATTTGTGTATATATGTATTTGTGTGTGTATATATATATATATATATATATATATATATATATATATATATATATATATATATATATATATATATACACACACGCACGCACACACGTTACTCAACTCATTGTTGTATTATTGTAAGTAATGTATTTGGACCATCAGGAATAGATGCTGCGGTTGTTCAATTTTAGGAATGGGGGGAAAAAAAGTCCTGATCAGCATATACACACTAAACACATTTTACATAATTTACCTTCAGATCTGTTCTCCATCTGTCATAGCAATCAGCTGAAAAGATTGTGACTCTGCCCACTCCCTAGAGATCTATGGACACTGCCGGTCCTGAGTACGTACAGACCGCAGAATTAGAAACAACATCGTTCCATCTTTGAACTACATTTTTAGTCTGGTTTAAAAATCAAACACACACTGATGCCATATCTGGCTGAACGGTCCTTTATCGTGTGATTGGCCTGATCATTAGCTGAACACCCTGTAGTGTGTACCCAGCCTTAGTCTTCTGCTGTAGAGAAGCAGCACCAGGTGAAGAGCAGATTTGTGCATCCTGTTAGTTCTCCGCACTACACAGTGGTTGTGTGGAAACCATCACATCAAAAAACAAAGAAAAATACATTTTTGCCATTTAGTTACTATTATATCAAAACAAAAGTCAAGAGATTTATGCATGTTAGAAATCAAAGTTTCTGGTAATAATTTTATTTGTTTCTTCTTGAGACTAATTGAAGATTCTGTCATATTCTTGAGGGAAAACTGTTAACAAAAGCAATTAACTGTTTGTGAAATAATTGTCATTTAATAGGAACTGTAAATGTTAAATCACATCTAAATATGGTTTTTGTGGGAAAAGCCAAGTTGATATTTGCGGACAATGTTGCAGTCATTGGGCTCTCTCTACTCCCACACATCTCCTCTTATTGAATGGAAATATGCTTGTATAGCTTGTGTCCTTGGAGAGGAGATGGTTAATCATATTTCCTATGGCTAGAACATGTTGCTATAACTGAGGAGGAAGACAAGTGCTGCCAAGAACTGTGGTCTGGCCAGGCAAGAGCCTGGGGCACCTTATTGTATGCTAAAGTGCACTAAGTAACCAGGAATTAAATTAACTTCTCCCATTCGTTAACGCCAGCAGATGCCTGTAGAGGGGCAAGAATCAGTAATGTCACTAGTTCTTAGTGAGATCATATTACTTCAACTCACAAATGGGCTCCACTGTTTGTTGGTGATTGGTCGACTTTAATGTGCTGTATGCACCAGATCAGGTAATAAGAATATGGGAGAAGCACTAATGTAATGTGTAACCATCACATAGTCTGATTAAGGGTTCAGGCTGTCTTAGGCGAATACTCTTGTTGTGCCCCCCTTGCCGTGCATGCAGCACTATAAGCAGTAGGCTTGTTCTTAATTTAAATTAAACTTTTTTCACCCAATGTTTATGTTCGTTCAGCACCCCTTGGCATTGTAAATGGATGACTGCAATCCTTGTTACTCCTTTAATTTTTATTAAAATCCGAACTGTACAGCAGAACGGAAGCGTGAACAAATGGTGGTGAAGGCGGGAATGTGGAGGGGCTCTCTCTCCTACTAACCTGTGATGACTCATTGACTTCATCCTTTACCACAGGAATAAGTCCAGATTAAAACCTTACAACTATTCTCTTGTCAAATTAATTTCAGTTTATGCCCCTCCATGTCACAATCTTTTCGCCCCCCCCCCCCCCCCCACCCCACCAAAAGACAAACCTTGCGCCCTAGAATGTAGCATGGTCAGATCCTGCATATTTTACCAGCAACATTAGACATATTGCAAACAAAGAGAACAATGGTTTCAAATGTTTTTATGATTCAGCGCCACAGGGTTTCATATCACAGGGTGCTTCCTCTGTGTCTCTACTACTTGTGCAGTAGGTAGCTGCTACAATATTGAATGCGTAGTGTGTGTTCCTATATTGAAACTGCGGCCAGCTGTTCTGGGTAAATCAGTGATCCTGAACTCCTGTATACAACTACCGTAAGCTGCAGGTTTATGTCACTATGCTAGAGACACACATTAGAATAGGAATACTAACCGCTGATAAATGGTCACATGACTTACACGTGAATATTTGTTCAGTCCTCAGAATGGCTGCCGTGTGTAGATAACAGTAGATTATGCCCCTACAACACCATCTTTTCATATCTTCATTCCAGAGCGTATAAAGCAGAGGTGTCCAAGTTCAGTCCTCAAGGGGTCATGTTTTCAGGATTTCTATCTGTAGAAACAGGTGAGATAATCACTGACACAGCCGAATAGATTAACTCACCTGTGCATGATTATAGAAATCCTGAAAACATGAACTGTTGGTAGCCCTTGAGAACTGAACACCTCTGATATAAAAAAGAAGACGTGGGAGGGGCTTCATGACGTGGTTTACAGAATCAAGTGGATTGGGTATGGTGCGCGATGCAACAAATCACCCTGCACGTACAGGGTTCAGGTGGGCGGGGCTTGATCACATGATTTGCATAATTACAACATGCTCCCGCCCACTTCCCTGGCTAATGACAGATCTTCAGGGAGAAGTGGCAGCACCTGCAAGAGGACAACCAATAATTGGTGAGTCTCCCGGAATTTCCAGGAGAGTGCGCAACAAGTGAGACAGACTCATTATTGCCCGAATTCACAAAAGTAGCCGTTTTAAAAACAAAAAATTGTGAAAAGGTTTGACAGATTAATTATTAGTTTTCCTAGGGAATTTTATTTTTAGAAGTTTATTTTTAATATGAGAAAGTAACTATTTTTTGTTTTAATAATAAACAGCTTCTTGAACAACAAATTCACGATGATTACTCTAGGTAAAAATGATAACAAACTACATTTTAGTTGTCGTCTTTTAAGAATTGGCAAATTACAAATAAGTTTTCATTCTTTTTTATATGTTTTGTGAATTTGACCAGAACATTGATTTCTAACTTTTGTTTTGCAACAAAAATATTCAGTTCCTATTTGTGAATAAAGCCCCTGGAGATTAATATGTAAAAAAAAAAGTTTAGGAATATTAAAAAATAATGATTAACTGAAAGTATTTAATGGAGCAAACTTCCGGCATATAAGCTACAATACAAATGATCTAAACAGTGGAAGTAGTCCATCAATGAAGTACAATATCTTTCTCTATCAACATCCTGTTTTGCCTAAAGAAGAAAATAGTCAGAAAAATGATGAATAACCTGGGTGCAGGGATTCTTATTAAATCGGGTGTAATGTTAAGCTCAGTGCTGGTGTCTGATTGTAACAGTAGCAATAGAGTTTTGTTTTGTTTTTTTCTTTTTATTGGCGCTGAATGTGGACACAGCTCTTGTGAACAGGATCTGTAGAGGATTTCATTTCAAACCAAATAAATGCAAATATTAACCAAACGGGTTACGCTGAATGTTCAAAGAAATGTCAGGAGGATGAGGAGGATCTAAGTTTCCTCTTGCCAGAGGGGCTCACAACGGATTGTGTTCCCTGCCAAGTGTCAGTCTCCTGTAATATCAGGATGTGTAGGCACCTCCTTAGCGTGCGTGCTTGGTGCAGTTAAATTAAATCACTGTTTATCTTCTGGCTTGCTATTTAGGACAAATCTTGTTTGATCAATCTGAATTTCCTCCTCATAGCATTAGCCAGTTGGCAGGGAAAAGGGTATTAATGACATCACAGGAAAAGTTAAACATTTGCTGATGTTTTAAAGTTCTCGCACAGAGCTCAGACATGTTTTCCAGTGTGTGCCCCCATAACAGGTCTCTGAACTTAAATTAAATTGTAATAAATGTGTACAATGTTTTAAATGTCAATTATTTTTTTTAAGCAATCTGCTGTATAGATACGGAAATGTCATTTGTAATTGTGAATTCATGGTACTGCCACAGTAGAATCTCCGTATAACAAATGTCACTTATTTTTTTACAATTCTTTGTATCATTTATAACAGTGTTCCCCAAACCCTGTCCTTAGGGAGCACTAACAGTCCATGTTTTCATATCTCCTTGCTGGAGCACAGGTGTAATCATTACTGACTGACACATTGTAACAGATCCACAGGTGGTATAATTATTTCCCCTGTGACCTGGAAAACCTGCACTGTTAGGGGTCCATGAGCACTGGGTTTGGGATCTATAATGTAAAACAAATTGGACCAAATACAGTACAGTAAAGCCTTCAGCTAAGGTTTAATTTAATCAGGTTATGCGACACCTTCCCTTCAATTAACAGCAGACGTCCCCACATTTTGTTGTGCTTTATGGGACAATGGAACCACTAATATATCAGTGCATTGGCTGTATGATGTGACCATAGATCCAGTTATTGAAAAACGTGCACCAGAGAAGATTTCACAACCTAGTAAACTGGTTTAATTCTACAAGTGAAATATCTTGTATAGTATTTCAACTTTGAAAGGATTCCATTTAAACAACGGTCTTCCCCCTTTGAATGTATACAGTATACAGCTATATTCACAAATATATATGCAGTTAATTTCCCAGAACTTGTCATAATTAAATATGTTCAAAAATAAGTCTGCAATTTTTGTGTAGGAAGCATAATGTTACTGTACACACATGAATGTACGTCTATTGCACAGAGAACCAGTTACAGAAAAATACAAAAGACAATCGCACATAGCCAGCTAGCTAACAGGAGTACAATTCAATATCAAATATGTAAAAGTCTCAAATCAGGTCACCTCCTTCGTGATACGTGATACGTGATCAATAATAGAATACAATAAAATAAGAGAAAAGCTTTTAATTGAATAGCACAAGTTGGGGAGTACAGTAGTACATTGTTTTTCAAGACATTACCTCCCAGTGGACAAGAACAAAAATTGGTTAAGAGAGTGAACATGAATGTGATGCACTTAGATATATATATAGAACATTGTTCAAATGTAACAAAAAAAAAAGAAATCTCTGCAAAATATAAGTGATGGAATGTCAAATGTCCTGGTAAGATCTCAAGTCACATACTGATGGCTCCACAGCTATCTATATGTAAACGTCCTTCAGCACAAACTCTATTAAGTATTGTTTTTGTATGTATATATTTAATAAATAGTTGTTCTATGCATTCTACGTGTTCTGTCTTCCTTCCACGATTATAGCCGTGGTACTGTTCTTTCCACAGGTGGAACAGTGCAGATACCACCTCAGGTGGTGAGATGAGGAAGATATGACACGTTCTTAATTGTTTTAGGTTCTATGAGGAGTACAAACTTGTATCGGTTAAATATTAAAAGTTCATATTCATTGCCTGTTTTTTTTCGGGTGTGCTTTAAAATATAAAACTATTTTTATCTTCAGTTTTACACCACAACAGAACTGGAGCGTGTTACAATTGAGTAAAACTTAGGTTACAATTGACGTTATAAATAACTTTTTAACCTCACGACAATTGAATTAAGTATTTTCACATCCATGCTTAGTATAGCACTGATTTAATGTGTTGGCGATATCCATTTTGTTTACAGCCTATCAGTACACTTCAGTGACATTGCTGAGGCTGCCTGACTAATATATATATATATATATATATATATATATAGAGGTATCGGTTCCTAGTTAATAGAGAGGCTGCCTTCCCATGAATATTCGCACAGCCTCCACTACATTGCATGTCCATGTTAAGGAAATTTTGAGGAAAACACCAAGTAAAACTAAAAAAAAAAACAAATTAAGTTGTTGGGCCTACTCTCAATAATTATAGGCTCTGCTAAGCAACAGATTGTTACAGTGAATTATTTGTATTTTCAAGTACACAAATTAGTGTAAGGCTGAAAAAGATATAGAGACTCTTCCTTGGACTTTCCTTGTCAGAAACATCATTAAGAAATTGAAGTTAATGGATCTGTTGAAGTCAAGGGAAAATCCAGTATAAATCAGTGATAGAACAGCTGATAAACTCTACATGCAAAGAACGGGCCGACAGAAAGGTTTAGTTGACACAGTAGGGCCTTCTAACCTCTTTGTCTGTTTTACCCAGTTTGTTTATTAGTTTATTATGTTTGTCTCCAATTGTAAAGCGCTACGGAATATGTTGGCACTATATAAATAAATGATGATGACGATGACGACATACAAAGAACGGGCCGACAGAAAGGTTTTGTTGACACAGGATTAGCTCTCCACGGTAAAATGTTGCTTGTACAAAAGTGATCAGCATAGAACAGTTGTCCAAAGGAAACATCTCCTGTGACCTCATCACCGGTTTCAGGTTCCGCTGAGGATCTGGTTATACTGTCCCTTCTCGGAAGCAGAGAGATTGGAGATTCCACCAAGTCAATGTCCGACGTATAAAAAAAAACAAAAAAACTTTTTGGAAGAAAGTGCTGTGGTCTGATGATAAAAAGTTACTTTTTAGTCACAACCAAAGAGATGTATTTGGTGGGAAAAAAAAGGTGACGCATTTGAAGAAAAGAACACTACCTTAACCGTTGATATTGGGGATAGATGTATAATGTTTTGGGGATGTGTGGCAGCCAGTTGTACAGTCAGAATTGTCCAGGTGTATGGATGGATTCAACTAAATATCAATAAATCCAAGAAGATAATGAGTCCATGAATAAAGTGAAGCTGAAAAGAGGTTGGACCGTTCCCAGTGATACAAACCAAATCAAACTTGAAGTACTCACAATAGTTATGGGCTACATGCGGTCTTCAACCTTCAAACAGACCATACATAACTCAGTCTCAGCAGTATGTTAAAACAATACAGTTAAATATAGAAAGAGACCGATATTTATCAACTTATCAGCAGGCATTATAATGTATGATAAACAAGTGCTACAAGCTTAAACTAAAAATAAATCTGACAATTCAATGTGACCTGAGTGACAAACTTTCCCACCAGCTTCTGAGCATTATGTTGTACCCCTTACAGCCTTTCATCTAACTCTGCAGAGAGGTTTTCATCTGTCAACATGTTGGGCTCGTTTTTTGTTTTTTTTTTACTATAGACTTTATTTTTAAAAAAAAAATTTGGATACAAAACATTTTATAATAAAAGGTATATATGAATATTAGAAGATTTGTATCAGACAAGACTTCAACTGAACCAACTGGCGATAGAAAACAAGAGTTCATGTTGTGCTTGCTTTTAATGTGCCCTATTAAAGTAAATATCTGTTTACATGTGAAGGTAGAACCACAATGAGACAACTGGTGCACAACAGGGCCTGTCTAATAATGAAGTAAGGAGGAATCATGCACTCTGTGGCAGGGAGGAAGGCGGGAGACCATGTGATGCAGACTGCATGGGCCCCGGGCTTTGTGTCTCACAGGTGCTGCTTCTACCACTCGGTGACCTATCAGCATTGCGCGGAGGCGGTCACGTGATGTGGAAGTCGGCTGTTCTGCGCGAAAAATAAGATCAAGTCCAGTCTTATTTTTGTTTTTTTTTATGATTCCCGAGATTCACCCTCTGCCCCAGCCCTAGCCCTTGCCAAAAAAAAGCTGAGGTCACAGATTAAGTTTAGCGCAGCAAACACCAAAGAATAAGCAGAAAATAGATTGTGGGGGATCCGCGCTATCCACGTGTGGGAAGAAATAGGCAGCCAGAGGAACAAACAGAAGGGGTGGTCTCAAACCCCTATGGGATACAACAACAATGGATTCCCCAGCGCGCTGGGGAATCCACCAAAGAATAAGAACTGGGGCTGATGGGGCTTAAAGTAGAGGGAACAGAGCTGAAGCCACCTGTCACCCATCACCATCTTACAGGAACAAAAGATTATCATTTTGCAATGTCCTCAAAGTCCCCACATTTGAATGTTGTTCAAAATCTGTGGGGAGTTCTTAAAATGTACAGTGCATGCACAAAGACTGAAGGATATTCCTGCGAGTAAGAAAAAAAATAAAATCTTTTAAGCAAGAATAGAAAGACGCTTAGCCGGCTTACTGTCAGTTGGTAAGCTGTTAAATACAGCAAATAAATATTTTGCATTAAAATGTCATGCTTAAGTTTGTACCCTGCCCAGAATACATTATCTTCTTTTCACCTAGAGATTCAGTGAGATACACAGCTGGAACAGGGTGCCTAAACTTTTGTAGAATAGAATAAAGCTGGGTGCACACTACAGAATTTTCCACCAACTTTTTATGCCGATCGATTTTACATGCGATCGATGGTCCGATCGCTCGGTCCATGGACTGCATACACACTAGCCTTGTTTTAGAAGGTAAAGGAAAGAGCGGACGTCCCGTTAGCGACGTTTTGCAGCCATGTTGTCGTAAGTAATGATTGCAATTTCGTACACATCGGTCGGAAGTTTATACTCACTACACGACGGAAAGGAGATTGGAACGAAAAATATTTAACGGTACGACCAACCAAATGAGGCCACAATCGTCCATTTGGGCAGACTTTCGACCATTGTGTCACTACACACAGTGACCCGACTTTTGAACGAGCGGTCGTATGTCGGTTGGTTGAGCCGATTATTGGACAAAAACCCTGTAGTGTGTACCTAGCTTAAGTGTCAGTAATATCTGTCTCCGCTATGGCAGTTACCTCTGTTTCAGTACACTGCTTAGACACACGCACTTTATATACATATTTGAATCACCAAGATGCCCTGTGTCCAGCACAGTACTCATGACCTAAAATACCTTTTATTTTTTATATTTGTCACTGTACACTTTTGAGAAGCCAATTTTATTGGAAAAAACATTGTTTCTGCATTTCAGCAGATAAGACCCTGATGCACACGATCATTCAATTGGTTTCTTTGTAAACAATTTGGAGTCTTTGTCAGGCTAAAGTGCAAAATACCCAAATAAAGTATCTTTTGTTACCATGATGATTTGTTTCTTTATTACGTATCACTATGCAGAAAACTGTGAGGAGTGGAATAGGATTGTCGGATGCAAAAAAACGTTATGGGATCTATTATCTAAAATTGCTAAGTTTTCTGGATAGGGGTTTTTGGGGCATATTAATTATTGGGTTTTGCCCCGTTAATGAGCATCTGTCATCACAACAATGACAGATGATTTTTCCGCCCCATTTAATAAGAAATTATCCTGGGACAGCTCATCCGATAGGAGTCTGTCTTATCGATGATTTCACTTACCTTAAAACTCCCATTGTCTGTCTCTCCGGTCACTATGGCAATGTCGCTTTGTACATGTGTGACTGTCATGGATCTGCTAGGATGAGTGGGCGCGGAGTCAAGGCGGGAGGTTTTCACCAGGGATTCCCGCAAGGGGAATTTGGACTTTGCAGCTTCCACCTTGCAGGTCGCAGCCCTCTAGGGGAGTTCCCAGTGAGCGGTAATCGAGAACCGGGCACTAGAGGTAAAGGTAGCCACCTGATAGCCACTAAGGAGAGGATATGGTGAGCGATGATCAGAAGCATTACACTAGAAGAGCCATCAAGTGGAGATTTCCAGCAGTCACCACTAAGGAGTGGATATAGTGAGCGATGCTCTGAAATAGTTCATAGATAGGGAGAGATGATCTGCGAGTTACCACTAATGAGTGGATCAGGTAAACGATGATCTGTGACAGTACACTTGGAGAGATCCAACCGGAGACACAGGAGCTGCTTCCAGGCCAGGAGACTGACGAGAAGAACCAGCACTGAGAGGTGAGAGGAGGAGCCTTATAAACGAGTGCCAATGAGAGGCAGCCAATGGAAGAGCGGGGTAGGTAAGAAAGGTGAGACGGTCTCTTGCGCAAAACTGCCAATGACAAGACAGCCAGAGAAAGCGGAGAATCCGAAGACTGGAAGATGCGCCGGTTACCGGGCGGCAGCCACGGGGGACCTGCGTGTGACAGTGACCTTATAGACATGTTTGCGATAGTGGCTGGAGAGGAGAGCAGGAAGGCTGAGGTGACGGATCCAAAGATCCTTCTAACGCAATGGTCTCCCCAGAGGATTCAATCACTACTGCCATCTTCAGATGGCGTTCACTACTGCGGACAAGTTCGAAACTCATCACTAATTCATTACGTACTGATGAAACGGACTGATTACAGTGGAGGTCACTTACCCTTAGTATTTGGCCAACTTGTGGGCTAAATGTTGATTGGCTGCTTTGCTAAATACAACAAACCACTTTCTACTGCCAGTTCCTATCTCACCTCACTATGATCCTTATGGCTGCACTGGAGGAGTCATTGGTCCATATTTTGCTCTGATGAGATATTAACAGTTGTATTGATGGTTTTGCATTTCTGTATTCATGTTAGAAATTCCAGCAGTCCCACATCCATTGTTGGTCTAAATGGGCACGTAAGCAGTGGTTAACGCGGCGGTTCCCAAACTGTGCGCTACGCCTCCCTGGGCTGCCGCGATCGCCCTAGAAAACTTACCCATCATCCAGCGCCAGATCCTCCTCCTCACTGACTGCCGGGCGTGACGTCATGTCCGGCAGCCTCAGTGAGGAGCAGCAGAGAAGACGTCAGGGAAGAAGGTAAGTAAAGGAAGTGAAAGGGGGGGCACAAAGAGGCTGAGGGGGGACACAGAGAGGCTGAAGGGGGACACAGAGACGCTGAAGGGGGACACAGTCGCTGAAGGGGGACACAGAGAGACGCTGAAGGGGGACACAGAGACGCTGAAGGGGGACACAGAGAGGCTGAAGGGGGACACAGAGACGCTGAAGGGGGACACAGAGGCTGAAGGGGGACACAGAGGCTGAAGGGGGACACAGTGCGACAGGCTGAAAAGGAGGGGGACAGAGAGAGACACTGAAGGAGGAGGGAAGAGAGAGATACTGAAGGAGGGGGATAGAGAGACACTGAAGGAGGGGGATAGAGAGAGATGCTGAAGGGGGGTCAGAGTGTGAGCTGATGAAGGGGGACACAGGGTGTGAGATGGCGAAGAGGGGGACACAGGGTGTGAGATGGCGAAGAGGGGGACACAGGGTGTGAGATGGCGAAGAGGGGGACACAGGGTGTGAGATGGCAAAGAGGGGGACACAGGGTGTGAGATGGCGAAGAGGGGGACACAGGGTGTGAGATGGCAAAGGGGATACAGAGTGATATGATTAAGGGGCACAATATGATGGTGAAAGGGTCTAAAAGGGTGCCTCGAGCTGAGAAAGTTTGGGAACCACTGGGTTAACATATCCCTACCTTGAAATCCTTGGGTGAGGTTTAATCATTCTCTCTGGTTCTGTCAGATAATGCCGATTGCTGTAAACTAGATATGAGAATGCACCTTGTGATAGAAAACTCTGAAGGGTTAAAATGCTGAACACTAGAATTTTCAGTCATAATCAAGGGGTTAACCTATGACATTCCTCTTATCCAAGTATAAATAAATAAAAATCCACAGGTTAATTAATAATTATTATTTCAAATGACTGTTAGTCTGACTTGCTTTTTAATCTCTGATGACATCAACAAGGCAGAGAAACGCGTTAGTACCGAACATTGATCTGATATTCCGGACAACTTACAACCGGTAAGGAGCATGAACTTCAACAACAGTTGCTATGCTGTATTCTAAGTAACCACACAAAAAGTAACTTACGAACATGCAAAAGGGTAGCACACATTCTGTTTTAACATCACATGACTATTTGTTGACAAATCACTACGTTTTTATGGGGAAGTTCTGCTAGGAACTGAAGGCCAAGATAGCAGCGGTGAAAAAGTTTGTATCTTATAAATAGAGTAGCTGGGCAGATTAGACTTGCGAGTCTGCCTACTAATGCACTAACATGCAAAAATCAAGGTTTTGCCGGACAAGACGGCACTATGAGAGGATGTACAGCAAAAGACTTATACAGGTACTCAGTAGGTCCTGGTAATCAAAGTTGTCCTATACTTTCAGTGGGACACATTTTATACCTTTCAGCTCCACTCTCACAGAAAAGAACAATACTAGGAACTAATATTGCACTTTGACCAATGTAAGAAAATGATTCAGCCACATAATAGTGCCACGTAAGGACAGTCCTGGGAGTAAATTTATCAAGCTGCATGTTTAAAAAAGTGGATATGACGATTATAGCTGTTATTTATTTAGTACATTCTACAAAATGACAGCTAGAGTCTGATTGGTTGCTAGGGGTGCCCTCTCATGATTCATTTAAGACATAAGTGAGACTAAACCAAGCAGTATTTTCGGAGGAAATGAATAACGGATCTGGTCCTACAGTGATAGTAAAAATGTCACATCAGTCCAGGCTACTATTACCCCCATGTGCATTTGAAGCCATCAGTATCCTGCAGAAGCAGATTCAGATTGATATTCAGGGAGTAATTCCCACCACCAGGATGTGGCTGTGTACCTATGAATGCATTTATGCAGGAATGACCTTTACTGTCCTCATGCTTCAATTCATCACCTTTAAAATATTTCAGTGTTTCCTGAAATAGCGAATTGAAGCGTTAGAGGCCTCTGAATGGTGAGAATCAATAATGCATAAAGATAAGATCCTATTGCTGATACTACAACATGTGTACAAACAATGTGTAAGGGGCATTAGTAACGGAATTTTTTTACAACAGTCTAAATTAGTTTAATTTGCCTGATGGTAGATGTAAAAATACTTGCGTGCACACAGCTCCTACATACATGTTTATGGTAATCTCTACATAGCTTACATTTCAGCAGCTATCGCTGGCTATGTACAACCCTTATAATAAGTAAAATCAAAATGCAGTCACTTCTAGAACGTTGCACGTCAGTGTATTCAGAGGGCGGTGCTGAAAAAGAAAGTGGTCATTTAAAAATGTATTGTAATGCATATTTTAAACATGGTGCTCTAAATTATAGAAATACCCCTTATCTGGAAGACTTCACATCCCAAGCATCCTGGGTAATACATCCATTTCCTGTCCATTAAAAGTAGGAACTTGGTTCATAAAAAAAAGCACCTGTGGCCTACACATACCTCCCAAGTGTCAGCGGGACAAACTGTCCTGAGGGTGGTAACGTTGGGGGGGATCTTTACAGTGCTAGGCAGAGAAGACGACTAGTAATAACACAACAGGATCAACAAGTCAGCAGCTTTAATAAATATATTAATGTGGAGCAACCAACAGAACCTCCATCTCTTCCACCCTCTGTGAAACACCTCCACTCTGAGGCAGATTTATAGTGGTTGCAGGGGGTGCGATAGGTCTGGGGCTCGGCGGTTAGGGGGGCCCTACTGATGATGGCCTATCCACTACAGTTCCTGAAAAAGAGCAGAGTGGAGGCCTCCTGAGAGGACAGCCTTGTATCACTGCCCCCACCCCAAAATCTGCTATGGGGCCCAATACTGCAACACAACTGGACCAGTCAACTACACATAACTTAAGCATATAGTGACCAGACAACATATAAACAAACCTGTATTACATTTACTGTACCGTTATCGTTTTGGAAAGGTGGATTGATGCCAAAGCAGTAACCACAGAGTATTTCTTGGTGGTGCTCAAAAAAAAAATACACAGATTTGCTTTTAGTCATTTCCTTGAAGTTTCAAATAAAATAAAAAAACAACAACTTTTTTTGGCTATTTTGGGTAGCATGCTTGTGCTGTGTGAGGAGGTATAAGCAAGCTAATGATACATTCAGTCTTCTGGAAAAAAAAAAAAAAGTATAATTTGTGTGGGTAATGCATAAACAAAATACTTATATTGATGTTGGAAGGTGAACAGGCTAAAAATTGCCAAAGCAGGCTCTACACAGGAGGGAGAGAAGCCTCAGCTGCAGAGTTAATGGTGGAGAACAGCCCATGTGCTGGCAGGAGCGTGCCCAGTGTGCTCCGAGAAACATCCGGTGACATCAAACTCCCGGAAGTGGAGAATCTTCCAAGACAAGATGCTGCAAAATGTTCAGCAACTACAAGGGCTAATTTAAAGAATATCTTTGGTAGGCCTGGTAAACCTGTGGGTCTCCAGGTGATGTGGAACTACAAGCTCCAGAATGCTTTGCCAACCAAAAGCTAGCAGGGTTAGCTGGGACTTGTAGTTTCACAACTGGAGAGCCACAGGTTGGCCAGGCCTGGTCTACGGCAGTATTGCAGGATGTAGAAGGCAGAAAGGAAGGGGTACAGATATATAGCTATTTTTTAATTAACAAATGGTACGTGCATTAGTAACTTTAGGTTTTTATTCAGACTGTATTATGGATGGCAGCTTTTTCAAAACAACATGACAGGTTCACTTTAAGCTGGGTACACACTACAGAAATTTCGACCAACTTTTTATGCCGATTGATTTTACATGCGATTGATGTTCCGATCGCTCGGTCCATGGACTGCATACACACTAGCCTTGTTTAGGACGATAAAGGGAAGAGCGGACGTCCCTTTAGCGACTTTTTACAGCCATGTTGCGTGAGCAATGACTGTAATTTCGTACTCACTGTTGTGGATCGGTCGGAAGTTTATACACACTACACAACGGAAACGAGATTGGAACGAAAATATTAAAACGGTACGACCAACCAAATGAGGCTATAATCGTCCATTTGGGCAGACTTTCGACCATCGTGTCACTGCACACACTGACCCGACTTTGTCGTATGTCGGCTGTTTGAGCCGATTATTGGACGAAAACAGTGTAGTGTGTACCCAGCTTTAAATATCACTGCTTCTTATAGCAATGTGCAGTTTACAAAAGGTCCCTCCATACTAGAATTATAAATGTTAAAAACAATTAAATTATACCTGTAAACATGTAATCTGGCATTATAATCAGGTGACAGGTGAGACATGTTTATTAAGACACCAGTTCACAATAAAACAACATAACTAATAATAATTACAAATGATAAAAACAGTTATAATAATATGGATCTTACAGTGGATTAGGAACAAAACAGAGAGTGCTGGTTATGAGATAAACATCCCAGCGCTCTTCTTAACGCCATACTTTTGTCACTGCCATGTGACCTATGTCATGAGAATACCTGGATGCATTGGTTACGGAGCTAATGACAACACTGGGGCACATTCTGATGAATATGGCTCCAATTTTTTTCCCAACCTAGAGAATTATGTCTTTAATGTATTTATGTAATAACTACTTTATAAGCTGATCATCATTTCTCAGCATTGTGTTTAGGTAGAATATAATATACAGTATAACAGTCTGGTTCATTGTTCACTAATAGCTCTATAGACTTCAATGCCTAATTAAATACCCAACTAACTAAACCAGGCCTGTCCAACCTGCGGCCCTCCAGGTGTTGTGAAACTACAAGCCCCAGCATGCTTTGCCAGTAGACAACCTGTTGATAGCTGGAAGGGCATGCTGGGACTTGTAGTTTCACAACATCTGGAGGGCCGCAGGTTGGACAGGCCTGAACTAAACCATGTGCTCTATACACACAATGTGGCTGATGCAGAGTTGTCACAAAATGGGAATAAATGACATGAACAGCATAAGGGCCTGAGTTACAGAAACTCATCATCAGTAAGTATTTGCACATGCCCTGCAGCAGGTACAAATGATATGCCGCCTAACAAGTGTATATCCATGTTTCTGCAGGTCTGCACGCCTGTACTGTACTTGTCCTGCGTTTGCACCCCACTTCTCACCCCCATCCAGTTTGCATAGAAGCATGTGTGTTGGCCTAAATCTGCATCAGCAAAGCCATTTCATGCTGGGCATGTGTCCCATTCTGCATCAGCCCCAATATGAAATTGCTAGATTTTACCAATATATTTATCATGTGTATAATATCTTGTATGCCCATGTAGAAAGTGTTATGTAGAGGAGTGTCACAGAATGGGTTAAAGTGCTTTAAAGTTAGATGTAGAAACATTGGCTTAAAGGAACATTTTTTTTTTAAATATCATTTTGTTCAAGATATTTCCCAGTAAAGCCTTGCAGGTAAGCAATTGTATACTTTGGCCACTGGGGACGCTGTCTCCCTGTATTCGAAGGCTGATCATTCATTTGATAGCGGCCAAGGAAACAGACTGGCTGCTTCCACTCATTGTACAGGTACAAAGTGGGATTCTTAGGTGAAATAGTGCCCATATTATTTAATAAACATCTATAGAAAAATAAAGTAAAATTAAACCCTATAAATAAATAGGGTATATTTCCAATCAGTCTCCGCTCATTTTAATATTTCTAGCATGTAGTTCTTGGCATTACACCAGGAATGGATCATCATGCGTGTCACAGTTAGCACAATTACAGGGTTTAACGAGAGAATAATTTAAATACTCTGCAACTGATTGCATACATAAATAAGTCTAGAACATCTCCTTTATATTTTAGAGAAAAGCAAAGCTGTTAAATGAAACATGACAATTCACAGAATGCAACATATAAAACTAAAAACACCTATAGTATAGTATATATATATATAGTATAGTATATATATACTATATAATCAATTGACTTAGCCAGTATTTGCATGGTTAGGTGGTAACTAGGGAGTATGCCTCTTCATTCTAACAACTAACTGCACTGTGCGCTTAGATTTTCAGATTCAGTAGATGATGGCGGATTTTCCTTCTTGTCTTCTTTATGGGTGTCCAGGGACTGAGTGGAGTTTAGTTTAGGCTGCACGCTGCTACAACCTGCATTTCCTCTGACAGTCACATGTTCCCAGCCTCCCTGAAACAGACACACAGTGACATCATCAGTGTGTGCCCTGAGACATAACGTAATCATCAACACTGGCAGAGATGGCAGAAAGCGTATTTTGCTGGAACACAGAACGAGATGAATGCAGGGAAAGAAAACTCTCTCAGGTGACAATTGTTTTTGATTTTGATGAGACACTGTGAAGTGGGGACATGGTGGAGGGAGTTAGACTAGGAAACAGACACAGGTGGAAATGGGTTTTGATTAGGTGGTTAGGTGGAATGGCATTGGTTGCTGGTGTCATTGGTGCTGTTACTGATAGCAGCTGCTGGTCCAAGCTGCTTTTAACACAACAAATAGCATTAAAATCTGGATTTATCCCAGAGTACAAAGTGCCGCAGATGAATGGTAATAATCAGGTATCATTAGGTGTCACTTGGGACGCATCCCCATGATTTCCAAGGTATTAGAGGGGCGATTGTTTTTGCATTACGATTTGCATTTTAAAACCTAGGTGATTCTACACTCCCATACACAAGCCCAGCATTTCTGGCTTGATGTTTTAAGCGTGTGACTGTCGTGGGCTTGACACGTTTAGGGTTAAGGGGTAGGTATGAGTCTGGGAAGGATTCGTTGAAGAGAGAAAACTCTCCTGTGAGTATGGAGGACTGAGGAATGGAGGTGGAAAATGAAGGACTGTAAGAGAATATATGTTGAGGGGGGAGGCACTCTCTCTCTTCTAGGCCCAAATGCCTCTGTCCCTCTTTCCATCCAAAACTACACTCTTTTGGGTCTCGTGAATATATGTTTATGGATAAACCCCCTGCAGAATGTATAACAACACCCTGCCCTGTATATTGTAGACGTTCTAGCAGGGAGGTTTGTGGCCTGTGTAAGTAGTTGTGCTTTATGAATGTCACAGACATTTCTCTGTGTGTCTGTGAATGGAAATAAAACAGCACAACTTTGTAATAAAGATGTAAAAAGTGTCCCTGTTTGCGGTGATTGATGGTTTCTATGAAGAACTATCAAAATTGACCCTAGTCTCTGTGTGTGTGTGTGTGTGTGTGTGTGTGTGTGTGTGTGTGTGTGTGTGTGTGTGTTAGGGAATTTAGACTGTAAGCTCCAATGGGGCAGGGACTGATGTGAATGAGTTCTCTGAACAGTGCTACGGAATTAGTGGCGCTATATGGTGATGATGATGATTAAGAACAGGATTGTAATGCAGGAAAGGATGTAACGTGGAGACGAGAAGCAGCATTTCTGTAACCACACTCACCCCTATGCCGTAATCCCACGAATTTCCCTTCAGTGCCATTGGCTGAACCCCCAAGCGATGGCAGACGGTTCCGACGCTCAGACTATGGCTGCCCTGTACTTTGTCTGCAATCACCCAAATCTGAAAATGACAGAAGATAAAAACAGGACAGATTAGTTGGATAAACAACAATAGAATAAATGTTACTCTGAAAAGGAGATTTTTAGGAAACAACTCTCCCTCTGCCGACTAGCACAATGGCGGGATGCTCCGAGGTCCAGAGAAAGCAGATTACAGAGCATGAAGATTACAGGGTGTGGACGCAGGTTATTTTGCCTTGTTAGGTCCATTGTGCGTGTGCATTTCACATAGAAAAAAATTATAATGTTTTTAAATCTCAGACTTTTATCCAACGTCTCTTTCACAGGCACTAAGACCTGCTATACAAGCCACCAATTGGCTCTGGGAGTAACATGAGATTACTCAGACTAGTTAAAGTCTCCATGTATTGTGAGTAGTACGAGCAGAGATCACTTGTCACAAAACATGCACTAATAATGGTGTAATTTGCATATTAATGGAGTGGAAAGGGCAAGAAGCAAAGGTCATACTACAGATCAGGTGTCAGATCATTAGAAGAACCTCAGGAAATAAGGAGTCAACATAAATTCAATTATGGGGCTACTGCTGGTTCTTATATATGGAATATACCAACATGCTGGAACAGGGCAGATCTTCTGTAAAATAGTAACTAGAAGAAGCACATTTATATTCATTAATCGATATGTTCCCACCTTGTAAGAAAGAGTCAAATCTGAGTCATTGTTGGAGACAGCACATTTCAATCTACACATTACAGTAAATAAACACTGTCCGCTATGTAAGATCTCAAACACCCCTAGATAGAGCCTCTCAAGTGTATTATAATTATTATAAGCATCAACTAATACGCTACTGTTTAACAGAATGTACAAATCTAAATGAATTCATGTTCACAGTTGGTGTGACTTTGCATTTCAATAATATAAAGACACAATTTATGAAATTGACTTCTGATATTTGCTCTGTAATTGCGGTGAGATATCTTTTGATCTGGGAGACATCTATTGCACTGGGAGACATCTTTTGCACTAGGAGATATCTTTTGCACTAGGAGATATCCTCATACTGTGAGATATTTTTTTTCACTGAAAGCTCTAGTGAGTGGGACTCTCTCATATTCAGTATTTGCCTTCACGTTGTGTAGCTCGCATAATAAACGTATTCGCCGTTTCTGTGCTGCCTTTCGCACCATGATCTTTAGTTCCTTATGCTCGATAGACTATTTCTCCTGTAACCAACAGCACAGCAACCTATATTTGCTGATAATGAGAGCCCACGGCTAGATTCACAGGTTTCTATTAATTTTTGGACTGTTAAAGGGAGGCCCCATTTTTACACAAAATATGCCCTTATGGAGCAGTATAGACAATACGTTGCTCCATAAACAACACAAACTCGAATACATATTCTGTTTGCGCACTGTAATTTGCCTTTGTACGGCTCACAACCAAAACACAATAGTAGTTCTTTTGCTACTGCTATCTAGAGAATAAATTGTTCATCTGTAATAAATACCATTGTTAAGAAAAAGCTACAAAACTGTAACCCTCCCTCTTTGTCACACTACCTCTGGCTTTATTTATATTAGTTCCTGTAAAACTGAGCTCATGTGACCATTCAGAACCAATGTGCTGAAAGCTGGTCAGCCTGATGATGTCACAGGGTGTTTCTCAGGATCACAGTGAGCGTGCTCCCGCCAGTACATGGGATATTCACACTCACATTGATAGCCATGACAATTCATTGTTGTCTGTTTAATGCAGAGTGGTGTGTAGGTGACAATCTACTTAATCAAAGGCTAAGAATGCGAAAATGATGTCATTCAATATAGAGAACACATTTTACATGCGAAAATGTGCTTGAAGTCTGGAGCATTAAAACAAGCATTTGCTTTTTCTTAAATGGAGTGAAATAGGTTGTCATATTCAACACTTCATTTTTCTAAATATATTTAGAGATACTATTGAAAACTGGTGTGCAGGCAGCTATGCAGAAAGGTTCTGCAATCCATATCAACCAATCAGATATCTGTTTTTATAGTCTAAACCAGTGTTTGCTAACCCGTGACACTCCAGGTGCTTGTGAAACTACAAGTCCCAGCATGCTTTGCCAATATGTAGCAGCTTATTGCTGGAAGGGTATGCTGGGACGTGTAGTTTCACAACACCTGGAGTGTCATTGGCTAGCCAACACTGGTCTAAACTGTGCAATGCAATAACAACAACGGTAATATGTGCAGGTTGCTATGGGTTAAAGCACCTCTTCTGTACAGTTATATACGCACCAGTTTTCGGAAATGTCCCAGATTGCATTAAAGAATAGGCTGTTTAAAAGTAAAATGTTTTAAGATTTATTCAGCCACAATAGATCTCTACATAAATTATGTTACTAAGGAAATGGTCACGCAAGACCATAAAAATACTTATGAACTTGTCTCAGGATATTAATGTGTTCACAGCAACGTATCTGGAAAGTGGGTTATATATATTTAATAAGTGTAAAGCAGAAACCAATCAGCCAGTAGCTTTCATCATTCTACAGCAAGTTACACAGTAACAGTCATTTACGAGAGTACAAAACATGCAACACGATTGGTGCTTATGACTTTTGTGCCGTTTCCAAATGTACCTGTTTTTACATGGAAGAGAATAGATTTGTAGGCCAAGAAAGTGGTGTCTGTGGAGGGTGCTGAGTGCAGGATAGGTCTGTGACTGTGAGATCCAAGGGGTAAAGGAGGTGTACAAATGGGGTTTGCACAACTTATTCACAAAGGAACATGAGGTTTACAAATACTCAGGAGGCGCCAGTAATCCTGTATTTTCACTGAGACGCGTTATGTACGGAAAGCACTGTTCTATATGCATTTCGGCTAAAGTAATAAAAACAGCGAATGACACAAAAGTGACACATGTTATAAAGAAGTAAACAAAGATGAACTGAGCAGTATTTTAGGGGAAAAACAGAGAGTTTAAATGAAAAAAAGGGTGTGCTCTTAAACTGCTAGTTGGCTGGACTTTGATGTGACATTTTCAGTCTTTCCAATATGCGCATTTCCGGTCAGATCGGCAATCCTGCAGAAGTAGGTGCAGTTCCCAAAACCAAAATGTGTGCAAATAGTAAAGCTCAGCGAGCCCGCACGTTTTTCACTTTCATAACTGACCTAGAACTAGTAAACGTTTTGATTAGTTTCCGACTAAATAACCACACTCTCCCCATAGATGTATTATGTATTTATTTTATACAGTAATTGCAACTTCTCTGTTAAATATGGTCTGCACAGTAATGAGAACCACTGCATTGTAGTAAATTATAACCGATAACACGTTACAGCCACTCATACAGAACTTACCTGATCAAGGGGACCCACAGACACTTTGCGGATGTTGTTTGACACATGTTCCCAGCTGGATCCCTGAGGGTAGCTTGGTGTAGTGCCTTGCCGAAACCATAAATTACCTGAAAGGAAAACGAGAATATATATATATATATATATATATATATATATATATATATATATATATATATATATATATATATATATATATATATATATATATACACACACACGCCTTCACAATTTTGCAGTATTTTAAACAGGTTTAGATGTCTCTATTTTAAGCGACTTTTTTTTTTTCCACTGTCCACAAATTATAGTCAGAAATGGACATTTACAAAAATGTTTGATTATTTTCATGTTCAAACTTACATATATATACTGCTGTACAGGTAAGTTAAACACAAGGCTTTTGACCAGCACTTACTGTTTCCATCCACCGCTAATACGGATGTCTGTCCTACGGAGACCTGCTGCAGCTTCTGTTTCGGTGGAGAGGGAATGTGATACCAGCAATCACCTACACCGAAGCAAGAATGAAATACATAATATTAACGCAATCAACAAGCAGCTAGATTCACTATGTGCTAATCAAGTTCTCTGTGTTTTTGTCTAATCTACAGGGACAATATCATCAATTTATGTTACTATTGTAAAACATACAGCAGCATCTGAAACATGCACATTAGAAATGAAATGAGAACTACAATTTCTTGCAGAAGATGTTTTACGAGTCCATTGTTTGGCAACACAGGGTCTTGATGCCGAGCTTGAGTGGAGTTAACAAGTCGGCAACACATGCGAGTGTTCTGATGTGGTATCTCACTGGCTGTTGTTGTGGTCAGCAGATAGCAGACATATTGCCTACAGGATAGTGTGTGCCTGAAATAGGATCATTCTCCAGAGTGCGGGCTGTTTTGGTGCAACAAATATGCAAGGAATAACGAATAATTTAATGCAACTAATAATACATAAACTAATACATATACAGTGTTTTATGTTTATTTCTGTAACGACACAGAAACAAAACATTTTCACTGTGCACCGATGAATAAATGTACACTGCAGACCTTTTTCTCTATTGCAGTTTACAGAATAGGACAAGTCTATAGGTAACCCACTATTGAGTGAGCAGACTCTACTAGATACAGTTATGCTGGTCACACATTGACTGATCCAGCAACATGACCAGAGCATTCCTCAATATTCAATTGGGCCACACATATAGGTAGAGGTGTTGGACGAGATCCAACCAGCTGGCTTTACACTACATAGCACCACCTGTAATCTTTCCAAATAGGATTATCATTGTACTTTCTAGAGGGGTCAATGTTTGGATTCATCTAGATAAGTAAATTGGTACAAACACTGACTACTGGAAACAAAGCATTTGTCCCAAGCTATTTTTACATTAAGATTATCAGTTTCAAAGTGTTGCTTGAATATCCCAGATTAATTGTTTGCCACTGACATAGATACATATTTACCTTTCTATTAAGGCTGGTAGAAGGTCACCTCTGATATGGGGCTGCTATTTACCTACCATTCATAGCGCGCAGTACCTGCTCTGTCACGTGCCTGTCAAAACAGCCCCAGGCCATCCCCAATAGGAAGCAGAAAACAATGTTCTTGTGTACCTGACATTTACTCTTAATGTGCACTATGTTAAAAAAAAAAATGTTTGATTGCAGTGATACAAAGATGGTTTATTCTTCTTCGATGTGCCTCTTTATGTAGCTTTGTTTTCTGCTGCCTTTTGTGTACCTGTGTACTTTTATAGGTTACATGTAGTGTCCTCTTTGTCAGCGTCTCCTCTGTCTGGGTGCCTGTCCTTGTGCCATGTGTCTATCCTCCGTCTACAGGTACTTATCTCTTGTGCTTAAATGTCTAGGTATGAGACTTGTACAATGATGAGCAACCCATGATCAATACAATTAAATCAATAAACAAATTCCAGCACACTCGGAGCATATACCTGCTGGTTGACTGGAGGACACTGAACCCCGATAGAAAGCAGATCCGTCCCGTGCTATAGCCCACACTTGGAGGCATCCTCCTACTGACACAGAAACGAATGGCTGGTCTGTTCCGACATGGAGCCAAGAGGAACCCTACAAGACATGTAAACAATAAAACACATAAATGGACTAAGAGAGGCCTAGGTAGAGAAGACCCATAAGGAGAAAACTTTTTCTGAACATCTCAAGATATCTATGTGACCGTATAATACAAAACCCATTACATTTTCCATGTCTGCTACAGCAAGTAAGACTTTGGTTCAACCAATGAGCTTTACAATGACAGCAATGCTGATATACACTGTTTTCCTATAGAACGTGACCATACCAAAAATTATGTATGAATATCTGACTCTAAAATATAACATAGAGCATTCTAAAATCAATGGGGAGGTGACATGATTTTTAGCATAAAGTAAAAGCGATAGTATCAAAGGTTACAAAATAAGCAAACAATAAAGTACCGGATAAAATAATGAAGGATAGACTTAGGTATAGAGTGCAGAGTTCATTCAGCAACTTTTGCTTCTACAGAAACGCAGCAAACCGACTGCAGTCAATGGGCAGGATTAAATCCACCACAAAATTAAATAAATAGGGAATGCAACTGTGTAGTACTGTTATTAACACTGAGTTCAATATAAACTGACTTCAACACCAAACCACCTAAACTCGCATGTGGATACATTCAAGATAGGTTGTAAACTAAGGTAATTTCTAATGTGTTGTTGTGGTCATAGGTAGTGTTACGGTCTATATCAGTAACAAGAGCAGTAGTGTGAAGAGGAATACTCTAGCGCAGGACCTACCCACATTGAGAATATCTACAGGGGTTTTTCGGTAACACGCTGCAGCACAAGCATACCTTTAAATTGGAGCCAAGACGCCAATCAAAACAGAGGAGGGGAAGGGCCAACTGGTACCAGCTAATCAGAAAGAAGTAGGGGAGTGACTATGCAAAATTGCCCCCCCCCTCCCCTAAAAATAAAGTCTAGATTCGCCACTGATGTAAAGCACAGTCTGAGAGCGTTGCACACTAGTTTGAACTCATCTATGTAGAAAAGTAAATACAATTTCAAACCCTGTATGTTTTGTAAAATGATGGGGACTTTAAATATACATTTGTGAATGAGGCGAGAAGCATGAACACACATTTTAAGTTCAGGAGACCCCTGTCAGGTCTAACCATCCCTATGAATAAAAACTTCATCAATGTAAGGAGAACACAGCCATTGCGCACTGATCTTACAGCTGGAGTCTGCTTAGTGACATCCAGTCGGCACAGGACATCTCCTTTGTTGCTGATGGCCCAGACAGCTATGGAGTCATCGTTCTGGCTCCTTCTTCCTGGAGATATGGACACATCCAGCAAAGAGATTGGAGGGACTTCCAGCCACGGTCCAATTGTCACTATTCTGCATTTTCTACAAAGGAAACAGGTTTCAGTGAAACGCATAAAGGCAAAGCTACAGTTCTAACACAGTAGTTCCCAACCTTTAGATATTGTGATACACCTTCATGACACACCAAACATTACATATTGTAATAACGGAAAACCACAATCAAGGCTGATTATTAGTACACTTATACAATCAAGTCAGGAATCGCTGAATCTTTTCATTTCTAATTAAATATATTTCAAATATTCTGCCAGATTTGTATGTGGCCGAGTGTGTAGGATTTTGGCCTTTTGTATGTTTTATCTAGAAATAAGGCTCGGTACACACTGGAGGCTTTTCAGCCAATTATCAGGCCAATCACCCGATAAACTACCGCTTGACCACATATCGCGTTAGTGTGTATACTTACATGACAAACGACAGTCATTTCAAAGTGTCGATTGTCGTTTCATTTGGTTGGATATACTGTTTTAATAATCTTGTTCCAATCATGCAGTGTGTATGCACTCACCATCACGATCTCCATAGAGTTTACAGTCATGGGGCTAGATTTACTAAGCTGCGGGTTTGAAAAAGTGGGGATGTTGCCTATAGCAACCAATCAGATTCTAGCTTTCATTTATTTAGTGCTTTCTACAAAATGAAAGCTAGAATCTGATTGGTTGCTATAGGCAACATCCCCACTTTTTCAAACCCGCAGCTTAGTAAATCTAGCCCATGGTCTTTTCAGCTGATGCCGGTGACTAAATGTAGAGGGTGCTGTAGATGGAATAATTAATATGTTCTGAGACTGAATATTTTGCTTCAGAGTCACAGAAGCTAACAAACTTCGTTATGACATGTGGATAGCTAGTGTGACTGGAATGAATGAATGTATATTGTGCTGTCATTCTCTAAACCACTAATGGACCAGATGAAGAGCACAGATCTGAAGGTAAATAGTGTGTAGTGTGTATGAATGAATCATCCGACTGGTCGGACCATCGGTCGTAGGTACAATCGTTGTAGATAACAGATTGGTTGGAAAATTCTCAAGTGTGTACCTAGCCTAAGTAGAGAAGAACATACAAAAGAACAATTGGTTACAGAGGGCCTGTTCCAAAATCCAAAAATAGTCAGTATGGGGTTTTTACATGATGTCTGACATAATGCACCTACCCTCTAATGATGAGAGGAGTAGGTGAGTTTCAGTTTCAAACAAAGATAATACATACAGTATTTCGGATTAGCTCTACTGGAGACTGCTTTGGAATGGGTGGGATAGCTTTTGCCTTTTTAGATTAGGATTTGAAATAGTGCCCAAGAGAGCAAGCTTACGCAACCTGTGTCTGCTTGTACGAGTACATTACTCCCAACATGCTCAGCAAGCTGGTGCCAGTCACAAGCTAGCCATACATAAGCCAATCTTACAGGTTGTCCCGGGCAACAGGATCAATGTTCAATTTGGGCTATACATGCTGCGATATTGGACCGCAGGATGTGTGGGTAAGATTAGCCTGTTTATTTTATATTTTCGGCAAAAATATTTTATTTAGACTTTAGTTTAGTTCAGGAAATTCACAAAGCGATCAGCACTGTGACCTAGCATGCATCGTCATATACCACAAGTCCAAAGTATCAGTAGTAAAATTTGATCACTCTTAATATATTGATAATGAGAGACAAGAGACATATATCAAGTCTCTCCTGTCCTAATATGGCCTGGTGATGTCATATTTACCTTGCCCATCGTCTTCGTCTGACAAAATCTTTAATGGTCTTGTAGCCATGATAAGACCTGTACAGAGATGTATACAGAACATGTATTTATAAGATGACCTCTCCAGTATATCCCACATGCTATAATGTGTTTCATGCAGACCAGGCTCATTGTTTCTTTAATCTCCTCTATGCCAATTTCAACAAACGCCCTGTTCTCTCAAATAACATTTAGTTCTTAGAAGCAGACTTCAGGTTAACCTCTTTGTTTCTAGCAGGGAATACAATGCACTGCAGGCCTTAGTTTTATATGACTATTTCTAGACCAACAGGTTAATCTCTTATCTGCTAATTTATTACACTGTGGTTTCTAGTTATTGATTCTTATTTTTTCTTCCCCAAATCTTTCAAAAAAATCTTCAAGACTGGTTTACAGAATTGCTTTAAAGGTGAATTCATTCTGAAATGACATTCTTTCTACAATGACATTCTTTCTGGATGATACAACATTCAAGGGACATCAATGCTGTCGCAGTTCTGCATTAGGGCCGTTCAAAGCCAGAGCTGCAATCTTTCTCCTCTCAGCATCTGGATAGAAATGCTACAGAACACCGGAAGCATTTGCACATGGACACAGCTATTTTCAGTCCGCCTTCATGAGAAGATAACCTATCAATTTACCAGGAACCAATCCCGGGAGGGATGCAATAATTATTGGTCCAACCTACAAAATAGGTGTCTACAGTGAGAGTAAATGACAGGTGGACTTAGAGACCTGACACCACAAGCAATGATTCTCTAAAGCCTTCTCTGCACCTCTTTCCATCAATTATCAAAACATAAATTAAAACCAGGAATTCAGCTGCTGCTGGTTACTGTCAAAATCACCACTTATATTAACATTAGCTTCTATATAGTAAAGTAGATGGAATCCATTAACGCTTAGGAGTTATTTGAAGCTTCACTGATCCCATTGCATATAGGCACATGTTTATTACTAGTGAGGCAATCACTGTTTCACTATAGACACATAACATCTGTAATGGAAAGTATTTACACGGCTATATGACTATATTAATTCATCTAAACTCTGCCATGTTTAGCGGTGGAACTATTTTAATGTATGATGCCAACCTTGAAAATGGCAAATTAATAAACATACTGTAAATAAATGATCATGTTTGCCCATCAGAGCTAGAGAATCATATACACATAATGACAGCAATCATCATAAGCTATTGGCTGGTTAGTAGACATACAGTGATTATATTACTGCTGACATCGATTTGTTTCTTGACGGACAGTGGAGCGTCATGTTAGGAGCGGAACGAGTTTAGTACACAGCGGCCAAGTGGCTTATTCTCATCTTCAGGACATTTTACCTCTTGCTCCATAGGAAACCCCCAAAGGGCCTAAATAACTGCAATAGGTTCTTCCTTTTATTGCTGTAGATGTATGAACAAAAAGTTGATATAATTCTGAACATATTATAGTTGTCGTTTATTTTCAAGGCGCCACAGTCTTCCACAGTGCCGGACAGTAGAGAAACAGGCCATATATAAAAGACGCATAAGATAGATAAATATATACAGACCTGAAAACAAAGGGTAAGCTGCCCAGGAGAGAGTTTAAAACATAGAGGTATTTAAATAAATAATGGTGGCCATAGCTTAATTCAGCAAATATTGGCTGTGTTGTTTTCAAAACTTTATTTAAAACTGAATACTTTTCTATTCTGGAACTTAAGGGTAACACATAGGTTTGTCAGGGATTCGACAACCCAAGGTATGTTTATTATCATTGGCTGATGTAACGATCATCACTATATGCTGACTCTTTCTGTGTGAACTTCTAAGGTGCTTGTGGATTCGTCTACTTATTCTCATTTGCATAGAATGCAACAAGGCATTAGCCAGGAATAAGAGAGAATAATTAGGCATTTCGGGAACAAATATCAAGCCCAATTTATAGGTAGTTGCTCAAGTATTACTAGTACAATAAATTGATTTGTTGTGAGAAGTCCGCTTTAAAGTGCATCCATCATCTACACACGGTGGAAGGAACAATTTTCTGGACTCAATCAATAACCATGAGAATTTAGCCTATCAATTTCACTAGGAACCAGTGACATCACTGAGGCACGAGACACTTCATGACCAAATAACCTTTTTGAGCTATTACCTTGAACCTGGAATTATTTGTTTGAGTAAACTAAAGGCAGATATTGTTAGAGAAACTACAGTATTCCGTCAACTCGTCAACCACAATAATTTTGCGGAATATGTTTTGAAGAAGCTTTAGTGTTGAGTAAATGTGTACTAATATTAATTCTTACATATTAGCCTATTTGTGCATCTCCTTGACAATATTTAATTCACAGCATAAAATATCCATTACTGTGTAATTTATGCAGAAACTGGGAGCGGACTTACTCACCCTGGGAAGTCTGCTGCGTACTGCCATCCTTCTCGATCAGTTTCACCAGGAACTTTGAAGTCTACATACCATTCGGAGGCCTGCAAAGAATGGAAATGGATAAGACAGCTGCATTTGTCACGTGCAATGTTAAATCATCATGTTCAAGAGCACAAAAATTGTTTTATGCACAAGATACAGCACTACAAGCACTGCAAAAAGCATAAATGTGCTGTAATCAGTAGCAAAGAAACAAGATAAGATGCCAATTTCCAGTTCCAACGATGAGAGCAAATGTCTGATTGGTTGCTAAAGATTACTGAACCGCAAAAAATTATAAAAGCATATGTCTGATAAGTTGCTGTTGGTTACAGCACACAGGAGATAGGTATTACTAAATAAGTTTACTTTTTGGAGCACCAGATATGTTTGGGAATGGAACTGTACATCATTTGCAAACAGACCATGGAGTCTACTAGCTATCTCTGATCTTGAAACGTTATAGAGGAACTCCACTTGGATTAAATATTTACACAATAACCCCTCCCCCACAACAATTAGTATAAATGTGGGGTTTTCATGCCCCAGATCCTGGCAGTTCTGGAGACATCAATGTTGGTTGCTGCTTATTGCTGGTTATCAATTCAGTTATGTTGACAATCTTTCAGCTCATAGTTTCTTCTCCTGGTTGTGACAATGGGCTGTTCCTCTGAGTCTATGAGTTGGGGGTGAGGGATTATGTACAAATAATAAGTATAGGTGGAGTACACCTTTACCTGCAGCTTAGATTTAAAAAATAAATAAATTGGTGGAGCTCCGGAACATAATAGTAGACACCAGTAGTTGTCCAACCCTAGATTCCTCCCTCTGGTCTTCAGCACGGACCTGCTACTGAAAAGACTGGCAGTAATTTAATCACCGCAGTCACATCAAGTTTCAGTTATTGGGCAACTGAGCGCATCACTTCCTGAACCCCCTGCTTACTAATTCCTATGCATTGTACGTAGAAAGATTAATGTTGTTGCAGTCTTCAACCAACAGAGAGGGTGGCCGGCCAGTGGAGAGACGTGAGGTTTAGATGTCCTGAGATAAGTAGGTGTTGGACCCCAGGCTGATGTGTGCAGCAGGCTGTGTGCTTTGTCTAACTAAGCGCTTTACTGAATTTAAGTCATATAGTTAAAATAGACTGCACTAAGCCCTTGCAGTTACTGTACAGTAAGTCTGTCATCTATCCCCAAAATGTGGTAAGTGAAGCTCCTAGGTCCCGGAACCCTGTTGTAAATGTCCCAGTTGTTGTTGCTGCTCCTCCAACATAAACATCTCATTAGCTCAAGAGGTAGAGTCTCAACAACCGCTCAGCGTGTCTTAAACACAGAGAAGAGTGTGGAGTGCAGCGGAGTCCAATAGAGCCATTGGGGACCGCAGTGGATGAACGGAGGCTAACAGGTAAGTAAGCAGTTCTTTTTATTTTTCGCTTCAACTCTTTGTACTCCACCTAAAACCACATTCTTAGTTTTGGGAGGAGTTATCCTTTAAGTAGTATATAAAAGTGTCAGTTAATAAATGTAGTCTAAGCAAGTTTCCATATATCTTAACTGTAACTGATCAGTAAAGGAGTGATCATGTCATGACTTCTAACCATAAATTCCTGCATCTTAACACATACTCTCATCATAAACGATTTGTAGAAAATTGCAGACAAAATAAAAATATAATAAATACAAAATAAACTGTAGCGTATTTATAAGTACACTCATGTCCTTCCTAAGTAGACCAAGCCCTTAACAAGCCACACAAAGAGTAGTACTGTTATAGATATTAGAATCTGCAGACTACATTTAGTGATAACACTCATCATAACACTGCCCTGGTCACATGCAGCTCTATCCTCACTTACATAACTGAACTTACATTACTGAACAGATCACTGCCTCTAACAAGATCAGCTCACTCATCTCCGGCAACTAATCTGATTGGCTATCAGCCAGGGTACACACGGAATAGGTGATGATTGAAAGCAATAAGGTGTCATACCATAGTCATATACACCATAACAAGTTATTGTTGTGCAAAAATTTCTGTGGTTATGAATGGGTGAAAGGAGGAATCTTTGTACTCAACGTAAACTCCTTTTGGTGAGTACTGCTTAACCATGGACTATAGAAGTCACTGTGCTGGGACCAAAGCAATTTTTTAGACTACAACCTGTCTATGCCCCTTCCAACAGAAGTCCTCAGTTTGTTAACTAACTACAAAAATGGGGTGGGAATGCACTGGGACCCAAACTGATTATGAGAAATGGATTTTACTGCGAGTAAAAAAATAAATCCTCTTTCATTATCATATTTTGGGGGACACTAGCTTAACCATGGCAATGTTCCAAGGCTGCCCCTAAGGCAGAGAACACTCAGACACTGCTAGCGCAAATCTTTTGTTTCTAAAGCTGTTGCCTTTGACATTGAACCTAGCCACACAGGGCCTGATTCATTAAGGAACTTAGGCAAGAAATTGAGTAAGTTTTCTTACTTAAGTTTTCTGGACAAAACCATATTACAATGCAAGGGGTGCAAATTAGTATTCTGTTTTGCACATCAGTTAAATAGTGACTGTTTTTTCATGTAGCACACAAATATCAACTTTAAATTTCAGTGTACAAATAAGCTATCAAGTATTTGTGTGCTACATGAAAAAACAGTCAGTATTTAACTTATGTGCAAAACAGAATACTAATTTGCACCCCTTGCATTGTAATATGGTTTTGTCCAGGAGACTGAAATAAGAAGTTTCTTAAGTTAAGATCCTTAATGAATCAGGCCCCAGGTTGCTGCAGAACATAACGGTTAAACCGAGGCTCTATGCCACACTACCCAGGAGGTGTTCACTGATCTGGTAGAGTGATCTGTAAAATCACTTGGAACTGTAGTTCCCTCTAAGAAATAAGCCAGACAGATGGTAGCTTAAATCTAACTTGCCACTTTTTGCTTTGTGGCCGACCATTCTGTATTGTGCGAGTTCTAAAAAACAAGGAAGCTATCTGTTCAACGTAATGATGACGAGCTGTCTACATAAACCCATTAAGTCTCTAACTACATCCAGCAGGTGGAGAGATTCCTCTCTTCTAGAGAAGATCCTGGTCCAAAGTAGCGATAACAATATCTTAGTTTAGATGAAATTTAGACACCACCTTGGGCTCAAAAGAAGCCCTGTTGTTCACAGCTGTTCTGCACAACAACATATGGTGTCATGCAAAACAGAGCAGCCAATTCAGACACCCATCTTGCTGAAGCAATAGTCAGTAAGGACACGTTGCCCTTTTGACTATAAGAGAGCTTCAATGTCTGCTATAACTTTTGTGAATAGCCCCTGGGACTGTGGCCACAGCAAAGGATAGTGCTCTGAACTGGTATTGGATTTTTCCACTGCATGTTCCAGATTGGGATATGGAGATACGCATCTTTTATGTCCATGGTGATGAGAAATTCATCTTGCTACATGACATTGCTGACTGTCTGAATGGACTCCAACTTGAATTTGTCCACCTGCCAGAAAGTCAAGTCTGGTTTCTGTATGAATAGGTTTGAGAAATAACCCAATCATCCTGAGGACAATAGGGACTGGAAGGCTTCTTGAAAGCTAACCTCCTGGCTCTTTCTCTCAGGAGGGTCATGGAGAGGAACTGCTTGAGTGGAGGCTCCAAGAGGTTCAAGATGTAATCTCTTGTTACGATGCCTCCGACACACGAATCTGAGGAAAACATGATCCACTGGTACCACTGGCTTGAAACTAAGACTCCTGCCTGGCCAAGACTGTTTACCCCTTTGGTAACCACCATGTGGGGCACATGACTGGCCCTTTGAAGTTCCTCTTGTTTTCCCAGAGTAATCAAGGGACCAAAATCTTTGGCTAAGGAGCATTAAATGGGAGGTAACAGCTCTTTCCGCCTTTGGCCTGAGAGATGATGCTGTCCAATTCAGGAACAAAGGGGAATGCTCCCAGAGTCCCTTTGGATGCTGCATCTGCCTCCCATAACCTCAGTCAGAGAGTGTGCCTGGCTGCTATTGCTAAGGCCGAGGTTCTGTGGAGACTTAGACCAGCGTCATGCACTGCGTCTCTTAAATACGCAGTGCATGACGCTTCCTTTACATGGTCTACCAAGAACAACAATTCTGATCTGGGCATCTCAAATTGTATGCCCTCCCCGATCTGTACAGATCAGTGAGGGCATACTGTACAGCCCACTATTTGTTAGAGCTTTGATGACCCAAGCGGCCACTAAAATGGTTCTGAGTGATGTGCCTACTGCGACGAATATAGATTTCTAAATGTTAAGGGTCTGCCTAACCACTAAAATCAGTTCCTCAGCAATACCCCTGAATCTTACCCTCCTGAGAGGAGAGTACCCATTCCTCCTAAGAAATGAACTTGGGAGTGAGCCTAATCCTTAAAAGGCTTGGTGGATGATGAAGTCTCCAACAACCTTTCCAGCAAGGAAGACACTCATGCGAATCCCTGTACCAATGTCTCACAATTTTGGTCCCAGGTGGGTTCCTGGATTGCAGTTATAGCCCATTCCTGAGAAGGGAGGTCCACTGCTGGAGTCCCTAAGGGAAGACTAGGAGGGATACGTTCACATACCTCCACAGGACGCGCTGCATTCTTTGCCAGCTCCGCAATGGATTGAGCTAGCGCCTTAGCCCATGCTGCCATCTCAGTTGCGTCCTCCCCAGACGTAGACCTTAGTCCTCAGTCTCACAAGCCGCGCATTAGGCATTTGGTTCTGAAAGACCATTTGGTAATTTTGCTAGGCATCTGGATCATGAGAGGTGCAGAACAGATCTTCCCATAGCAGCCTTGGATCCGGAAGTGATCCCTTTTTCCGACATGGTGACAAGAGAAAACAAGAGAAAAAAGAACCGTAGAACGCAATCAAGGCCAAGAGAGTGAACCAGCAGGTTAAATAGCACAAAAACATTAATGCAGATCAAAATATAGTCAGTACTTAATGTGAAAATAACATGCAGAGTACTGTGACAGAAGAGAGTGCTAAACAAACGAAGCGGATCGAGGTGCAGTATGAATGGTCCCAGGTCTAATTACTGGGTCATCAGACCCGGGCCTTTTGGTGGGGTAATTCCAGAGTCTGCCCCGGGAAGCCTGCACTATGTATGGTGCGACCCGGATTTTTCAACCCGGGTCTCACCAGACACAATGTTAAAGTGAAAAAAAATAAAAATAAAAAAAAAATATAATCAGAGGAGGAGCCAATCAGAGCTCCTCTTGTGATGTTGCCATGGAGACCCCGGGCAGACCCGTGTTCAGTATGACCGCGGTCTACACGGGATTTTGACTCCGGGGGAGCCTCTGACCCCCTCTGTCCCCCGGTAATATCCCGGGATATTGCGGCAGTATGAAAGCGGTATTACATAAAACAGTAAAAAGAAAAGTGGCAAAACAGAGTGGCTAATAAAGTCAGTACTCAATAACATAAAGCAATAAGAGTACAGTGACAGGACTGCACACACTCAGGCCACACAGTCTTAATACTGAAAGGAAAAAAAATTCCCACATTCAGAGCAGCAGCCTAGACAGGGAGTCTGACATGGCAGAAGTGAGCAGTTTGTCAGTTATGGCGGTTTTTCCTCAGCAAAAGCATGCCGAGCGGGGATTGCTACTACTGGGAAAAAGCACCTTCCCCTCTGGGTCCAGTCAACCATGGTGCTGTTATTAGGGACAGAACCAATTACCAAAAGTCTTCTGAAGGCTGTATTATGTGGCTTTCCTGAGCAGGGTGTCTGGTACTCCCATTCTGCATTGCCTGACTAATCTGCCAGCATTCACCTCCACAATTGGGTTGCAACAACTTTCTCACGGCATTCTCGGTTGTTGTAGAATCAGCAGTTCAAACAAACAGTAATTAGCCTAGAAAGACCTGCATCTTTCACAGAGGAAAAAAACATAACTGAAGACAAAAGTTGTATTGAGCAGGTACTTGAAGCCAACAGACTTGTCTCCACTGCCTGGTTACTGCGGTATTACAGGAGTTCTCCAATTTAGAAAGGCATCCTTGTGCCGCCCCCAACTTAACCCTGCCACAGACCTTGTCACTCCATGCTTTACCCGAGAGCACAGCTTGGACAGATCGCTGTCAGCCCTGCCTCAGCCTGGAGAATGGCGGAGAGTGCTGCAGCTCCTGGAGTGCGGTCTGGTGACTGAGCTGTGCTACGCTGTAGCCACCGTTTCTCTATAGCTGACCAGGTGACCCCTCCAGGTGCCATGCTGAGATAGATGGGAAGCAGCAGAAATTGAAAATAAATCACTGCCCAGCAGCAACAACAATTGGTCTCTCCTGAGAAAGTCAAGAGTAACGGACGAAATGGAGTTAGACATCCTGTATTACAGGCTCAATTCACAAATTCCTGGAGAGGAAAATTCCAACAGATACCTTCACCGGAGTACGATACAAACTCTGCAGCTGACAGAGGACAAAGATACGCAACCTGGGAATCTGTCATTTCCAAATGATAAGCTTTTTAACCATACTTGCCAACTTTTATAACCTTCCCTCCAGGATCTCCTGGATGGAAGGTCATGTGACAGGGGTATGAGACCCATGCTGGGCCCCGCCTCCACCATAGTCCAGGAGGATGCCTACTCTTCCAAGGTTAGAAATTATGGAGCCTCCCGGAAATTCCCGGAGAGTAGGCAAGTATGTTTTTAACCCACTGTTAAGTTTCTTCCTTCTAATCTCCACTATCGAGTATGGTTCTCCTGAAGAATCATAGAAACAGTGATGGTTAAAGCAGCATAAATCAGATGCCTGGAAATTACAAGGGCCTAGGAAAATGTCTGACTATGGTAATCAGCCACTGTTAGAACTATGACCATATTCTTTACCAGGCCTACAGTACCTCTTTGTTACCAGAGGTGCTCGCCTGCAGGAGTTAACCTCATTCCCCTGATGGATCACCTGCTTCCCACCGTGCTGGTCATTGTTTGTTGTTTGCCTTATCCTGTGCCCTGGACATTCTGGTCACCATTGTTTGTTCCTGTGTAACTTTAGCGCTACCTTCTACCCATCATTCCTAACTCACAGTTTACTTGGATTCCTTCAGCACCTTGTTCACAGCGTTTGTTTCTGTCTAGTAATCTATTGCATTGTAAGTTTCTTTCTTTCTTTGTTTCTGCAAATTACCTGTTATCCAGTTTATGTTCAGAGACTGTTGCTTTCTATCCAGCCACACCCGGATTCCATGATACATGGACTGTGTTCTGATAATTACCTGCTATTCCTGGATTGTGTTTGTTTATTGCTTTGTTCCGTCATGCTCTGCAACTGAGTTTCTGTGCTTCAATAAACGGATATATTCTTCATCTATTCTGGACTACTTTGCTATCATTGCAAACACCTAGTTAATCTTCAGTGCAGGAGTGAAACATTCCAGAAAAAAATTAAGAATACAGTTTTGGAATGGACTGGGAAATTTATATGGAAAAACTTATTATATATCCCTACTCTTAAGACTGTTCCACACAGGTTCAATAAGTTGTCCCTACACATAACAAATATAGCTATACATACCACAGTTTTACCGTGTTCCGAGTGCTGAATAAACCTACTCTTTTCTACAGACTAAAGTGGAGCTTGGTTAACTCCTTATTTAAACAGCTCTTACGGCTCAGAGTGAATACAGGCGTTAGGCGTGCTGCCCAAACAAGGATTGCCCTGCTTCTATGGGCCCTAAGTTTAAAAACGGAGGACAGCGTAAGGGGCATAGAGGGGGAGAAGTGCAGACAATTTTTAGTGTAGTTTAGTACCTCACTCCTAGCACAGGGCCCTCTATATCCCATAGTTAAGCAGTGTCTCCCAAATAGGATGAATGAGGTAAACCTTTTGAGATGAACAGGTTTAAAGATTTACTTTTTGCCTTTTATCTGTAGGAGGCCAAATGGAAACTTCGGAACGCTGCAGACATGATCCAACACTCCCACATTGTTACATTACAGTGACTGAAGGGCGCTGCTCCCACTGTAATACCAGAGTGTGTTGGCGCTCAGTTGCTGCATGCAGAATTTTAACCAATTAATTTACATGGGAACTTTATTGCTAGGATTCTTATATGTGCTGTTTGTTCGACATTAAATGTATAACTTATAAGGCTTCTTTTTCCATAATTCAGACTAATGCACCAAACTAACAACATATGTTAGAATAAAACTCCTACAATTGCTTTATTTAATTTTGGACCAAAAATTAAGTTTGTGGTGGATTTTATGTCCTGGGTGATCTTCAGGTCAGTGGGTGTCCAGATTTTTTTCATTTCAACATTGTGGGAGCCCTTAGCATTCATCATTCACTTTAATGTAGCAGAGCAAGAACGTTTTATCTTCATAACACCAGGATTGCTGTTGGCAAACTGCAGCATTCTTACACACTCACGTGACATTGCTTGTACACTGGGCAATGATCAAGTCACTCTAGTCCACAATAAGATGCCCAGGTTTGCTTGAACCTGCAGGGGAACACTCTCTAATGAGCCGAGAATTAGTATCTACAGACCCTCATACTGTACATAATAGAGTGTAATTCATAGGAATACGTTTCATGGGATTATTGAAGTATTTCACAGTCGTACACAGGTCAGACTCAAACTAAAGACACCAGTGGCATTTAAAATATAATAACGTGCAGTACTTAGTAACACGAGAGTAAAACAAACACACAAATGTCCTCAGTACTGAGCCTCCTTGTTTCATAATTAACAGTGTGTGAAATGCTGCCAAAATGGTGTTCATATTTACTCACTCTTATGTGCTTGGATAAATGGCTTCAGAATAGTAAACATTCACCTGTTTTATAGCAGATATACCACGGCAGCAGTTATACCCTTCAAAACAAACACTGGTTAACCTGTGTGGCACAGAGTCTCTGGTTCTCACAACTAAATACAGGTGTCAGTGCAGGGCGACTTACCCAGGACCACTGAGGGGAGAGAGGCTTCGTGCTGGTTTTTGTACACTCCTGGAGGCCAGATGAATCACTCCACATATACCTGTCTGTTAGCAGCCCACTGCAAGGAAAAAGTATGATGAGCGCACTGTGGACGGATGGCATCAAGAGACCACTAATTAAAGTAAAATAAACCTTACAGAAAAGACCAAATTAATTCATACTCTTGAAGTAAGGCTGTGGTTGGTGAAAGAAGAGTTATTTATTCCTACGTGCACTAGAAATCCAGGGCCTGCTTCATTAAGGAAAGTTAATGCTGATTTAGAGTTGGATGCAAGTCATAGCCAGATACACCTGTTAACAAGGATATATGTTGCAGGGACTCAACCCCTGGTGTAAAAATATGTTCTGATGAAAAATAAAACCAAACCAAATTGGAGTCAACTAACTTAAAGTTTTGGGGGTACTAGTTCCAACAGATATCTCTTCATTTACTTCTATTAACCTTGTTGTAACCTAACATTTGGACTGCGTTGCTTCTGAACCTGCTGTGCAGAAGCAACATACTTTAAATGACCGACCTCCCCAATCTGCAGTACCTTACCAGGCCAGTCTATGTGCCTCACTAACACTGCCCTGAACCTGCACCTAAAATGCAAGACGCAAAATTGCACTTGTACCTGGATAATAAAGAAATAAACGTGGAGACATCCGTTGGAACGAGCACTCCTGAATATTTAGATTAGATGACTCCAAACAAAGGAAAGGAGTTGCAGGTCCCTCAAAGCCACCAATGGGAAAACCACCAATTCAGTTCAGTTCAGTTCACAGTAATCCCCACATCATTAAGGTTCAGTATAGCTATGAGGAGAGATATACAAGTTACATCTTACCCTTCCTAATGGATTTGTCTAAGGATGGTGGATCCATTTAAGAAAATCCTGACCCATCCCAATATACACACATACCTAAATCAGAGCCAGAAAAGGCAGCATGCAAGATGTGGAATACACCATTAACCTTAATATGATATGATATTCCCATGGATAGTCTATATACTGTGGCTATGATGGGATTATGTGTCTTATAAATCACGGGGTGCTTACATTTAAAACCACAACAGTAACAACGTTAAGGTTTAGTACATTTATAAAATACAAATATGTACATTTATGACATATTTTATTGTCCCTGCTGCCACCTAGCTCTCAAAATATTTTGTGCAACAAGCCGAAAACCAGCATTATACAGCATTGTGTTATATTATAAGTACATAAGTAAAACTGATCATACCATGCAGAAAGGTAAGAAATCGGATACTCCAAGTGCCCCATCTAGAGCGTGCAGCTGTCCACCATAAAGGACTTATAATATGGATTGCCATTCTTCAAAACTGGAATTTACGTTAGTTTAAAAAGCTTTATCTCCATTACACTATATTCTGATAATGTTGCTAGTAGATCTTTTATTAACAGAAAAAAAAACCCTGTACTTTAATTTTATATGTCCTTTAAATATAAAATAAAAAGCAAATATTTCAGTCCAATAACACATGTAAAAAATATATAAAATAAGCTTTGTATGCCAAGATTAACTAACTAAATTATTAAACAGGATATTCACACAAATCAGATGCATATAGCTTCTTCTATAATGAAATACGTACATACTGCTGTATCCTGTGATGGGATTCCACCTCTGATTTTCATAGATATACACACATTTTGTGTCCGTCTGCTGAAATAGGTTATTGGTGCTGCTGTTTAACCCTGAGGAACAGTGAATATAAATGATTTCTTTATCGGTAGTGACAAAATGATGTATGATGCTACACGTCACACAACACTAGGACCAGGGAAGGGCCAAGCATGCAGGACTGGTGCTGAATACTGTCATAGAAAGACAATCATTCAAATGTGTTAATGCTCTTACATAGAATAGTTTAAATGCAATTCCATGGAATATATATATATATATATATATATATATATATATATATATACATACATACATACATACATACACACACATACACATTCACACACATCAATGGAATTGCATTTAAACTATTCAGCACATGGCTGGACACATGGAGGCATTTTGCATGGGTGTCAGTAATGTGGACATTTCACAGAGCCTTTCTACCCTTACTCCTATTCTAAAGATTGCTGCATACCCTACAATGCTTTTTTTTGCGGACCTTCAGGGGGAAAACGAAAGGTGTAAAACGTGTTCTGTTTGGAGGTTTGACTTTAAATATAGGCTATAAACAATGTAACCAGCACTACTTCTGAATGCATGACTGCATATTGTTGTCTGAAGCATGACTTGTAAATTCCTTAGTCATAAAATAAAGTTTATAATCAAAAAATTCAATTGTCACTTTAGGTTTTCAGTCCTATGACTATGTCATACCTTGAATAAAGCACACGTATTTGAAAAAGACTCTGGATGTTTAATAGAGCATAATAAAGTTTTTTTTTCCCCAAGTAAGCTAATACTGCAATTGCTAAAACAGTGCTAAAGGTAAAGAAAAAAAATCACTAAATCAAGAAGTATTCATGTGCTGGAGAAGCTTGGTTAATGCAGACTTGCCTATTTAAGAGAGTGGCTACATCTACAGCAAAGTTAAGCAACCTGTTGTTCTTAAGTTGTTGTGGAACTACAAGAGAGCAACAGGTTACCTATCCCTGATCTATAGATATGTAGGGAACATTGATTAATATAATTGATGTTTATTACCTTGTATGTACCCTTCACCGTAGCCTCCGGTATAAACCCATGCCGTGTGATCATAGCCGATGCCCCAAACCACACCACAACTGCTGCTTTCCACCAGCCTCAGGTGTCCCCCTATTTGACGCCAAAACCTATGTTTAAACAGAAGGGTCTCTCCATTACTACCATACACGGTACTATTTACCATTATTACTAAGCAATGGAATTATACAGGACTTTGAGACTCCACACAATGCAGGATGTGTCTCTAAAAGAAATAGTGCTAGAAGACATAATCCCTAAAAAAAAAATGTACACTGACACTGAAGCTTGCAGGGAACATACAGCAGGTCATTTTAAAGTTTCTTTTCTTCTTTCACAGGGATCTAAACCAATCCTTATTTCATATGTCAAAGGTACAATGTTTTATGTGGTGATGATGACTGATGCACTACTGTATATATATATATATAAACGAATGAAAAAAAAAAAAATGGATTCTCCAGCCAGAAATCATTTTGTGACTTCCCCATTTTGCACGCTTTGCAAAATAAGAATAAAGAAGAATAATTACTTCCTGGCTATTCCAGTAATGACAGCACTGTCTGTGGACTCAGCAAGGTGGCTTAGTGGTTAGCGCTATAGCCTCAGAGCACTGGTGTCATTAGTTTGGTTGTGTGGAGTTTGTATGTTATCCCCGTGTTTGCTTAGGTTTCCTTTCGGGTGCTCCGGTTTCCTCCCACACTTCAAAAACATACTGGTAGGTTAATTGACTGCTATTAAATTGACCTTAGTCTCTCTCAGTGTGTGTGTATGTTAGGGAATTTAGAGTTTAAAATCCAATGGCGCAGGGACTGATGTGAGTGAGTTCTTTGTACAGTGCTGCGGATTTAGTGGTGTTATATAAATAGCTGATGATGATGATTGCTCAGGTCCCAGCAGAGTGGAGATATCCGATGGGCTTCTCAATTGAGCGATTCCATGGAACTTTGGCTTTCCGATATGTGGCAGCACATAATATCAGACTTAAGCACTATAATATACCATCCAAACCAGCACAACACATTGTGCTGAGAAGCCACAGGAGTTTAATGGAGACACAAATCTGAAAGCACGTTAGATGTTTATACTCAGCTGTGAGTCATGCGATGAGCAATGTGAAGAACCTGGAAACAGTAGCATTGCTGGAATCACCAATGTATGGTCTAAAACGCAGCAGTATGGTGCTACAGAGGCAGAACAAATAAACACGAAAGCCTGATCCATGGATATAGTAGAATAGCCTCCAGCCTAGTGATGGGTGGCCTACATGTCCCTCTGGTGTCCGTAGGGGTGTGTGGCAGGGAAGCAAAAAGTCTTCAACATAGTGGTGGAAGCCCTACCCTGGAGCTGCTCAGGGACATAGTGATCAATATCTGTCTCTGTTTCTCCTGCTTATCACCCAATGCCATCCTTTGCCATCAACCATATGGCTACTCCTGCAATCAGTGGCAACATGCTGTAGTGATTTGTAAGAGGACACTGATATTAGATAACTACAGTTACCAGCAGCTCTATGATCCCATTGTAACACTTACATTTGGTCACATGATTGTGTGTTATTCATGAGCTCCAGATCTGGGGATGGTTCACTCACAAATATGTCTCCTTTACAGGTAACTGACCAGATTGCCTGGTGGGATGGGGGACCATGTACTTTTCTATTTTCACAGCAGGACGTACTCAGAAGAGTGAGCTATAACAAAAACAAGAAAGAATTCATGTCTGGAGCGCTCATTGGAACACATATGAGGGTAGAGGAAGAGGTTAAGCTGACAGTGTTCTTAAGAAGACATTTAAAATATTCCATCTGGATAAATGGATGCGGGTAAAGCTTTATGGTGCTAAATGTAACTAACTTTCCTAATTGACTGCAACGGCCTGATCGCATTTTATTTTACAATAAGAGGCATGTGTTTTTTGGGGGAATTTCACATTGTAACAGCAACAATAGAGTATGTTTATGAAAAGTGGTGCAAATTAAAAAAGGTGGTGTTGCTTATAGCAACCAATAGCTGTAAGTTTTCTAGTACAAGTTAGAAAATGAAATTAAACCTCTGATTGGTTGCTATGAGCAGCAGTTCCACCTTTTCATGTCGTTTTCATAAATGTCCTCAAATGCCACTTGTGGGATTATCCTTCCATAGACTTTTCAAGACTAGCTTACAATTGAGCAGCTGGATATCCACACACAAATACAAACGGAGATATGATCACTACTGGTGCCATTGGGGGGGGGGGTGTCATCTGAGTAGGGTGGGCTGCAAATTCAACTACTGGGGAAGATGGAGGACCATTGAAAAATTATGTCTCTACGGTGGCGTTCTTCAGCCACTGGCAAAATTGCAAAAGTGTACATATATAAGTTTTGTACGTCTGGTGCAGTAATGTCTAATTGACTGTCTTGGAAAATATATACAAGAATATAATTACTAAGCTTTAAACAGACTATTTGTCCAAAATTATTATTTAATAAAATTCAGTTATTTCTGCTGCTATAAGTGTGGGCTATGTAGGTCAACCCCTTGTCTTACCACAAACTAGACTGTAAGTATTCTAGACCTAGACAGTAAGTATTCTAGACCTATACTGCTCATCATAATTTCTATACAACTACAAATAATCACTGGGTTTAATACAAGCCGACATGCTGTCTTGATGCGACTGATGATCATTTCCTTACCCAGTCATGCATCTCCTGTTCAGTAGCAGCAGCCAGGCGAATCGGCCACCTCTGCTTTGTCTTCTCCGCGGTATAAATAGCAAATGTGTGTTTACAATCGTTTAAAACTGGCACCAATATAGTGACTTCATTAAGGAATAAATGTATATACTGAAAAAAAAAAAAACACAGGAGTTCCTTAGTAAGAAATAGACAATGAACCAAGATGCTACAAATAATAGATACAAAATAGTTTAAGTATAAGCATGATAAATGCAACACGTAAAACAAACACATACAAATAAAATAAACCTTTATTTCATACACATTATACGTTTGGGGAGGAGGACTATTTATTAAATGTGAATATCAATTATGTAATGCCAGGGATGGCTGTGGGAAAGAATTATATTTATTGAACGTAAATGCTATTCATTTATTTGAAGGTGGGAAATAGGTTTCTTTATTAAATTGGAATACTATTAATTAAATTTTAGGGCTGGTTGGAGGGAAATAGATCTATTTGTCAAATGTGAGTACTATTATTTTAATGTTCGGGCTGTAGGGAGGCCTCATTATTAAATGTGGGTGCTATTGATTTAATGCCGGGGCTGGTTGGAGTTTTCTAAATTTCATGTACCCATTTTATTTTCCAATTAGGGCCTCCAACATGCCAGGATCCAGACAAGAAACAACTGATCTAAAAAAAAACACGCAGCCACAGGTTGTGAAAGTGACAAGAACAGGTAGAAGAGAGCAGGACAGTCTGCCACCTGTCCTGAATCTGGTGGGGCAGTCCCACATTTGGGTGACTGTCTCTCTTAGTCAGCATTTGGTCCGACTACAAGGACAGTTAGGAGGTATGTCCCACTTCACACTGTACTGCTTGTGAAGGCAGAGCTGCATGTACCTAACAGTACTGCACACAGTATTGCCCGTGTGCTTATCTAAAATTATAACCATGTTACATCATAGGACCTCCATTGTCTTAAGTGCCCCGGGCTCCCCGAGCCTTAATCCAGCTCTGCAGACGACGCAGTGTGGAGTATCTAGGATAGATAACATAACATACCCCTGTTAGAGAGCGTATCTAACCAACAGCTAAAGACAGGCAGAACTTGCATCTGTAGATGGCCTATTGGCCTATTATGTCTATTGCAATTGACAACAAAAAAGTCCACCAAGATGTACATCTCCTTTAATCCATTGAGGCCGATACGTTTTTAAATTTGTGTAATGAATCAAAATTCAAGAGAATGGAGCTTATCTAATCGCAAGCAACTAGTGACATCACCGAGGTCTAGTGAAATCACAGGTTGTCTTCTCCTAAATATTGATTCAGCTCGCAAAATTGCCGCCTTCATTGTGTGTAGGTGAAAGGTGCGCTTCAATGTACAATTATTATTTCACGCTGTCCTTTCAACTATTTTTATGATTGTTTATGATTTTATTGTATGTATTTTGTTTCTATTTTATAAAACAATGTGTGGTTACATTTGAAGCATGTAACATTTGAATTAGAATATTTAATAGACTGACAAGCACTGGGGGTATTATTTATCAATTCACATAATTGTTATTATCTTTCTAGGTCGGCCAGTCTACCTTTTTTTCCTCATAGTGGGTGTAGTAAATAAAGAAGATACTGTCTCTGGAGCCGTCACAAGCTGTCACCTGCTCAAGGGCCACACGGACATCAATCCACTTGTAGGGTTTACAGTCTCTCCACCACTGCAAAGATCCTGTTTTAACCCACACGGACTAGAAGTAAGTCAGAAAACACAATTATTTACAAAAGGTTACGAACGAGGAACAGAAAACTGCAGAGCAGACAGATATCAGTTAGATTATAGAGGACAGAATGTAAAAACACAAAGAGGTGGAAGACAAAACAGATACTGTAATAACATGTAGCTGCTGGAGGCACTGAGATACTAGTGTATTATGTTTCCTTCTCCCAGCACAAGTAATGTTCCCTGTTGTAGATGATGTAGCATTGCCCAGTACCTGCTCTATGGCCTGTTCGTAGTGTCGGAAACTGTCCAGTTCTCTCTTGGTGCGTTCACCAAACTGCTCGAGTATCTGCTTCCTCCAGACTGCTGTATGGGCCGGGGTGATAGACAGCGACATGGACTGTACACTGGCCAACAATCCTAGAGCATCACCAGAACAAAAATGGTAAATGGATTGAAAAGTTATGTGTAACTCTGTAGATCAAAACTAATTCAAATATAAGGTAAGAGTTACTGTACACCAGGCAGGTGAAGATCTAGGAGCCAGGGCCAGAATTTAGGAGCTAATTATTTCATCTCCGGCTCCCACTGCACCAAGCCACATTGTTATCTGTGTGTAGATGTACATTAAAAGGAAACGGCTTCAAACAATCTAATAAGGGCCAGCATAAAATCACCCAATACTGTAAACATTATGCTGCTTAATTGTAACAGCATGTGTCCCCCATAGCATTACTGCAGCAGCTTGTAGACCCCTATAGCATAATGCAACATTATGTGGCTCTCATAGCACACTGTATAACACTATGGCCCCTGACGGCATATAGCACACAGTAACCGCTTATGGCCCCCATAGCACACTGAACCGTCCTGTGTCCCCCATTAGTACATTGCACCTACTTGTGGCCCCCTGTAGCATACTGCACCCCTATGGCATACTGCAACATTACGTGGCTCTCACAGCACACTATACAATACTATGGCCCCTGACGGCACACCGCACGAGCCTGTGCTCCCCAATAGCACACAGTAACCGTTCGTGGCCCCCATAACACACTGAACCATCCTGTGTCCCCCATTAGTACATTGTACCTGCCTGTGGCCCTCTATAGCATACTGCACCCCTATAGCATAATGCAACATTATGTGGCTCTCACAGCACACTGTACAATACTATGGCCCCTGACGACACCCGGCACCAGCCTGTGCTCCCCAATAGCACACAGTAAACTCCATAGCACACTGAACCGTCCTGTGTCCCCCATTAGTACATTGTACTTACTTGTGGCCCTCTATAGCATACTGCACCCCTATAGCATAATGCAACACCATGTGGCTCTAACTGCACACTGTACAATACTATGGCCCCTGACGACACACGGCACCAGCCTGTGCTCCCCAATAGCACACAGTAAACTCCATAGCACACTGAACCGTCCTGTGTCCCCCATTAGTACATTGCACCTACTTGTGGCCCTCTATAGCATACTGCACCCCTATAGCATAATGCAACATCATGTGGCTCTCACAGCACACTGTACAATACTATGGCCCCTAACGGCACACGGCACCAGCATGTGCTCCCCAATAGCACACAGTAACCGCTTATGGCCCCCATAGCACACTGAACCGTCCTGTGTCCCCCATTAGTACATTGTACCTGCCTGTGGTCCCCATAGCATACTGCACCAGTGTTTGACATCCAAATGGCCATCTGGCTTCCCCATCTGCAATACATTTGTTGGGAGCCAGTACAACTGGTTTCCAGCAACTAGAATATACTCGCAGCTCCAGTCATGCCGTCACTGGACTTTCCAGCAAATAAAAGACCTCAGCTGTGACTGCTGTAATAGTGCGTTATGTCAGAACTGGGCACATTGTGTTGTATCTGTGCCTCCAAACTTTAAACACTAAGAACCATTTAAAGCAGTTCCTATAAAACACAATGCAGAGTGGCCTCTCTAACAGATGGCTAAAGGGGGGGATGATACGGTCACCATGGCGACTGTTCATTGTGCAGCCCTGCAATAAACCCTATTATAATACTTTCCTTTTATGAAACAACTCTATAATAAAGCAGAAGGAATACTAGAGGTTAAGTATTTGTCACAAGCAATGACATAGCAAAGCATGAAAGATATGCAATGAAGTGCAAGATACTGCATTTTCAACAATTCACATTCTTCGTTATTATGAACAAGAGATTGAAGCAGGTATGACTGGCTCAATGACATTCCAGTGTATAAGTGCATTACACAGTCTGTATAAGAAATTATTTATTTTGTGGCCAGACAGAAAAACCACTAAGGTTCGGGTGACGTGGGCTACAAGGAACCAAGAAACCCTTCACTGTAATAAGAGACAGTAATAGCCTTCATAAAACAGAAAATACTAATATATCTCTACTACAACATAGCACAAACGCAACAAAGTAAGGAAGACATCGTCCAACCGATCGACATCTGATAAAATCCTGATCATAGATAGATCAGGATCAGCAGTCTATATGGGCCCATACATGCTGCATTATGTGGACAAGTATAGAAGATGCTCCCGAGGGGATGTTAAATATGATCTAAAGGATATTTTTTTATTTTATGCATTTGATATCTGGAATCCTTCCTTTGTATAATGTGTGGCTCTCCACCGGTCACATTTTCAGACCTCCAAGCTCTGGCAATGCCCACAATGATTCCACAACCTCCCCTTGCCACTCAGTCATACTCCCAAACCATTGAACTGTGAGATGAGGATTGCACTCCCAGAGATTTCAGAAGTGTATTACACTGTTTGTTTGGAGGTTAATGTAATGAAAAACACGCTTGCTGCTGGGTGTATTATTGTGGCAATTACTGAATCATTTAACACCTGTCACAACAAGATTTGCCCCCCACCAAATGCTATTAATTGCATTGATATCAATCAGTGTAATACACTTCTGAAATTGCTTGGAGAGAAGCGTGTGGTTATCATACATGAACATGACTGAGGAGGGGTTTGTAAGGTATACAAGAATTATCAGTCAGAGAGAAAAAGAATGGTAGTCTACTGAATTGTGAGCTCTGTGAGCAGACTCCATGACACGGTCATATTCATCCATAAGTATTTTCATCAGATAAATGCAAAGGAAAGATAACAAAATAAACTTAGAGTGCCTTTAAAAATAAATATGTACCGGTTTCCCGAGTGAACCACCTTAGAGGGCTTTGAAAATCAACAAGGCAGCCCATTCCGGACACCCAGTTCCATAAGGGATATGTATTACTTCCAAAAGTTTCCTCTGTACCCGCTGGGAATGTCTCAAGTATGGACAGGCTGGTAGTGTCCTCTGAGGCTTGGAGTGAATTAATACGTGCCTCCACCAGATCAATGCTGCTCCACTGGGGAGCCCTTGTCATCCCAGAGTTTGTAGGCATCTCAGCAGCGGCCTGCTCGGAGTTGAGGTTAGTTATTTGTTGGGAGACAAGAGGAAGAACTGCACTTGGACCCCCAGTTTGCTCATCAGACTTTGGACTAGTAACTGCCTTTATTTCTGATGTGGGGAGACACAGCTCCTGTATCTGTTCAGCATCTGAGTCTACATCTGACGGAAGGGTGGAATCAGACCGATCTTTGACTTCATCACCGAAGAAGCAGCCAGCACTAAAATAAACAAGAAACCGATGACATGTCTGTGTACTATAAAATTACTTTATTTGAGGCTTTTCTTACAAAGAACAATTATATTGCCCATCTGTTAGAGGCAGGCCCGGTGCTCCCATTAGGCAAGGTTAGGCAGTTGCCTAGGGCGCCGGGCTCTGGAGGGCGCCACAGAATAAAAATTACTTTAAAACTGTGCGACGACCGCTGACCATACCTTCCACGGCCTCCGCACAGCTTCCGATAAATCCACGGGGAGGGGGGAAGGGGCTATGGATCACCACTGCCGCCTCTCTGCTCCGTCTCCTCCCCTCCACTCACTGACTGTCGGGCGTGACATCATCATCACGGCCCGACAGTGTCAGTGAGTGGAGGGGCGGAGATGGAGCAGAGAGGAGCAGCTTTATGGCGGCAAGTTAAGACGTGGGGAGGGTGGGGCGCGGATTGTGAAAGTGTGCCTGGGGGGGGGGGGCGCAGATTGTGAAAGTGTGCCTGGGGGTGGGGGGGCGCGGATTGTGAAAGTGTGCCTGGGGGTGGGGGGGCGCGGATTGTGAAAGTGTGCCTGGGGGGAGGGGGGCGCGGATTGTGAAAGTGTGCCTGGGGGTGGGGACGCGGATTGTGAAAGTGTGCCTGGGAGGGGGGCGCGGATGTGAAAGTGTGCCTGGGGGGGAGGGGGGCGCGGATGTGAAAGTGTGCCTGGGGGGGGGGGGGGCGCGGATTGTGAAAGTGTGCCTGAGGGTGGGGGGCGCGGATTTTGAAAGTGTGCCTGGGAGGGGGGCGCGGATGTGAAAGTGTGCCTGGGGGGAGGGGGGTGCGGATGTGAAAGTGTGCCTGGGAGGGGGGCGCGGATGTGAAATGTGAAAGTGTGCCTGGGAGGGGGGCGCGGATGTGAAAGTGTGCCTGGGGGGGAGGGGGGCGCGGATGTGAAAGTGTGCCTGGGGGGGGGGGGGGCGCGGATTGTGAAAGTGTGCCTGAGGGTGGGGGGCGCGGATTTTGAAAGTGTGCCTGGGAGGGGGGCGCGGATGTGAAAGTGTGCCTGGGGGGAGGGGGGTGCGGATGTGAAAGTGTGCCTGGGAGGGGGGCGCGGATGTGAAAGTGTGCCTGGGAGGGGGGCGCGGATGTGAAAGTGTGCCTGGGAGGGGGCCGCGGATGTGAAAGTGTGCCTGGGAGGGGGGCGCGGATGTGAAAGTGTGCCTGGGAGGGGGGCGCGGATGTGAAAGTGTGCCTGGGGGGGAGGGGGGCACGGATGTGAAAGTGTGCCTGGGGAAGGGGGGGGGGGCCCGGATTGTGAAAGTGTGCCTGAGGGTGGGGGGCGCGGATTTTGAAAGTGTGCCTGGGAGGGGGGCGCGGATGTGAAAGTGTGCCTGGGGGGAGGGGGGTGCGGATGTGAAAGTGTGCCTGGGAGGGGGGCGCGGATGTGAAAGTGTGCCTGGGAGGGGGACGCGGATGTGAAAGTGTGCCTGGGAGGGGGCCGCGGATGTGAAAGTGTGCCTGGGAGGGGGCCGCGGATGTGAAAGTGTGCCTGGGAGGGGGACGCGGATGTGAAAGTGTGCCTGGGAGGGGGCCGCGGATGTGAAAGTGTGCCTGGGAGGGGGACGCGGATGTGAAAGTGTGCCTGGGAGGGGGACGCGGATGTGAAAGTGTGCCTGGGAGGGGGACGCGGATGTGAAAGTGTGCCTAGGGCGCCAAGGACCCTAGCACCGGCCCTGGTTAGAGGCTTAACATGTAAGTTATTGTTTGACAATACAGTGTCTAGCAGATATCTTACTATTGTCTCATGGTAATTTAACCTATTAGCACTGTTCTACTGAAAACTATTATGGTTATGTCCTTTACCAAAGCCAAGCACCGCAAATTAATATATGAAAATATGCATGTGATTCTTTAATATTAGCGACTGTATAAGAAATAGAGCCTTTTTATACTTCAGTTAAATACATTTCTACAAACCCTCCTGGGGCACTGCTCACATGGGATTGAGGTGACGACACAGGAGCTGGCCACTTAATAGCTATCTTCTGAAGACTGAAGCTCTTCCCCTCTCCCAACCCTGCTCATCTTCAGTTCATATATTGCAAAGCCCTAAAGGATAGAGTAAACACAAGAATACTAACCAAACCCACAGTCCAAACAAACAACATAATTGAACATTGACCATAAAGGGTGGGAGCGCAGTGTCCCTCTGATAGATTTAGATAAATTTATTTATTGTAAGTATAAAATTCCAATTTTCTACCTTATCCTATCTGTAGGACATAGCTACCACAGGAACATTCCAAACCCACACCACATAAGGGGTGGGTAAGCTCAGACACAACTAAATGCAACACTTTCCATCCAAAGCTAGCAAGTGAGGTGAAAATATGAAAAAGGTAAAATTTGGTAAACGTGTGGACAGAGGACCATGAGGCCGCCCATCACAGCTGCTTAGCCGAATCCCCATGACGCGGTGCCTAAGAAGCACTCACTAATATAGTGGAGTAAGCAGAAACACTTTCTGGAAACAGTTGACCAGGACTTATAAGCGCCCTGCCCATATCCAAGAGAGTCAGCTGTTACTGACCCCATTAAAGAGGGAAAAAGATCTCCTGATTAAGGTGAATACTAGACACCACCTTGAGTTGGAATGATGGAGCTCTGCGCAAGACTGCTTTGCCCTCGTGAAAAATCAAAAAGGGAGACTTCAATAGCAAGGCCCCCAATTCTGAAACTCATCTAGCTGAAGAAATGGCTAGAAGGAAGGTCATTTTCTTAAGTCAAATACTTTAACTCAATCATCTAAAAAGGTTCAATGGAGAAGCTGAAGAGTTAATAAAAACAAGTCAAGATCCCATGACGTTGTCGGAGAGACATAGGGAGGCTTGATGCGTTAACACCCTCAAGAAGGTCTGACCCTCCGGAATCCGGGCCAACTTCTGCTGAAAGTATACTGACAGAGACAAAACCTGAACTCTAAAGGGAACTTAGCTTAAGGCCACTGTCCAGTCCGTCCTGGGAAAAGGAAAGAAGACATGAAAGCCTAAATAAAGAAGTGTGGAATCCCCTGCATTTGCACCAAACCACATAAGTCTTCTACCTCGTATGATAGTTTCTCACAGAATCTTGCTTTCTGACTTTCAAAATAGGCTGTATAACTTCTTTGGACAAAGGCTTGGCTCTCAAGATCCTGTTTTCAGCAGCCATGGCATTGTTTAACGGAATAAGGACAGGCCTGCCTTTCAGTACATACTTGGCCCCTGTCAGAGAATTCATCACAGCGCTGTGCTCCAGAAGGTTGATAGGGAGCTTCAGTTCATCCTTGGACCAAAGACTGTGTAAGCAAAGGTGCAACATCAGAGCTCCCCATCCTATGCTGCTATGGTCCTGTCAAAGATGGAAAATGGGCGGCCCTTGTTCAAGTTCTCAATCACCACCTCAGAGACAGACGCAGCTCTAGGGACAGTGATGAGATATGATGTGCTGAGAAGTCAACCAAAGACACCAATGCTCAGCGCCAGTTCTTCCAGGGAATGATCTTCTGGCGGGCTCTAACCAGGTGTCCTGCTTCACTTACACCGAAATGAGGATGAGTGTGGTTGGTAGAGGGAAGTAGGTTCAGTCTTCAGAATAAGTACCCAGCTCCTGCACCCATACCTCAATCCCATGATAGTAACATAACACTACACAGGCATAAAATATTCATTCCTTTTGTCAAGGACAGCTGGTGTCATTTTGGATACTGTTTTGAGCCATTTCAAAGTAATTTACTAATGATGAGTTAAATGAGAACTCAATCCAATATTTAAAATTAAGTACTACTAGGAGTTCACCAAGTTACAATAAACTGCACAGATAGACTTACCTGTGGTGCATTGATCCAGCTGATCTCCGCCCCTTACACCCCAAGGTTCCACAGGCCTAACACTGACTTGTATAATGCAGGCCTGCTTTACTTTTTATAAACCGAGTGGTGTTGTCAATGCCTGTCCCCTGTCAACTTTCCAGACATAAGTTCAGAATGAGACATAAAAAATACCTCTTGCTGTTTAAAAAGACCTGCCCCTGAAACAGAGAGGAGAGCAATGCTATAGCCATGGAGTCCTCAAGGCACCTGCTGGATTAGGATCGACTCACAACAGGTAAGTCTAACTTTGCATTTTATTGTAACTTCATGAACTCTTCCCAAAACTAAATTTTACATTTTGGATGTAGTTTAATATGTTTACAGAGCAACAAAAGCATAAAATGCAACAAAATCAAATAAACTGAAATGAAACGCACACAGATATACATAGACACACACATTCACATCCTTCTTGGCTTCTGTAAAGAAGCTGTTATTACCTAGCGATGCTGGAGACACTGCCAGAGTTTGACCTTTCATTTTCTTGGGGTACCACAATGGCTTTCCACATTTTTCCACTGAGCTCACTTGGGGTGACACCTTGCCGAAAATAAACAGCTCTGTCCTCATATCCTATTCCCCAGACCTATATGAGATGATTCAAGACATATTGCCAGCAGTTAGAAAGCCATGTTATGTCTGGTGTCACAGAAACACAACTTTATTTAGCCACATTATCAGCAAAAGAAGCAACACACAAGTAAAATTGCTGTTATATTATGTGTTTTTTTAAAAAAATTAATACAGGAAAAAAAAAAGAAAAAAAAACTTGGCAGCTCGGCATTTTGAACTAGAACAGCTGACTTTGGGAGATGGAAATATACTACTCCCTGGCTGTTCCCAACAGTGATTTTGCAAATCATTTGATTACATACAGGTTGGTAAGCCACGTCCAGAGGAGCTTCAACATGAATTGTTTTAATGCGCGGCAGAAGTTTTGAGAACCTTTCAGCACAGTGCAGATATGCCGATCAGAACATACAAAGAGGTTTTCACACTAATACCTGATATGAATATGTATGTAATAATATAAGCATTGTCATTAAAGTCTTTTATGCACTATGGGACACCCCCTTTTTTGTTACATAAAAGTAGGGATAGTCTGAAGGAAGGAGTCCCTCGCCGTACAATCCCTACTCACGCGGAAGCCATTCTGTTTTGGCCTTAAGATTCAGTTGTCAACAGGGCTTGTGCACTGACACCGGACAGTTGCCACATCAATACCATCAGGTGTCACCCTTATAATTTTACCCAGCAGCTCCACTTCTCCATGATGATGGCTCCTGCATCTGTTCAAGTGCTGATTGTAAAGTAAGGGAAGAGATTCAAGGGGAGGACTTGACAATCGTACACTCTCTATCTGTGGCTTGCTCACTGTTCTAAACATACACTTTGCATTTTACAACACTCTCCTATGACATTGTGAATTGTAGTGATCATGGTCTTATCTCCGTCACGTTCCTGCATGTGGCCAATGTACGTTATTGATAACTCCCCCAATGAACATCGCTGTGGAATATGATATTAGTACCAAAATGTATATAATGAGTTCAATAACCAAGAGAACAGTGTAAGTGTTATGATCATTCTCTTTGAGGCTTAATTTTATCTAACACAGAGTGAAATACTTCAAACATGAACCAGCAACATGGATTGTAAAGGAATAATGAGTGAATAACAACATAAAACAACAACCTGTCAGGTCAATATTATGATATAAATGTAGATTTTTCTTATATTACCTGGTCATTGAGTCCTACGCTTAGCATCGACATTTCTCCCACCATTTCAATCCAACTAGTGCCACATGGGTTGTGTGAGTTTACCCCTCTTCTAAACCACACCTGATAGGAAACAATACAGAACTCAGAATATTGTGTAATAGGAGGTGACTAAGTGTAGGATAACTCTACTGAAAGGAAGGTTGGATGATCTAGGAGATAAAATAAAGCCTACAACATTTGGAAAAATCCTGTGAGTGCCTCATGATTACATATATTTTCCTATATGCAGCAAACACTCTAAAGAACAATGCCTCCTTTAGTTGTTTTGCAACAACAACAAAAAGAAGTTCCGATAACAGAAGAACAATAGTATCAAACAGTATGTGGAAATCTACATATTTATATGTGAAAGTTCTTAGTAAAATTTTCATATAAGTCAACATCTATTTTAGGTTTAGAGTTCCTTTAAGAAGTTCGGACTAACCGCTGCTCTGAGATGATGCACATTAGAGCTCTGAGTCTTACTTTACGTTCCTTAGTGACAGCCCAAACCACGTTAACACCAGCTGCCACATGCATGATTCCATCCCCGGCCGTTGGAGCTTCCACAATGGTCCAGGAACTGCCTGTCATGAGAAATGCGTCGTATATATCAGAGGCCTCACTAATTTATTATAGGTAACAACACGCTATAAGTAATTTCACAAGTAATAAGCACAGTTCATTATTTCCATTGAACCTGCTATAATATTCTGATTGACCACCTTTGAAAAATGATCTGGTTTTCTTCCTTTACTCCATGCTCACTGCAGTTACAGATAGTGACAGAAGAATGCAGATACAGAAGAATGAGCCCTTTTCTTTATTCAAACTGGTAAATGAATGGTTTTTATATTGCAGACACCTGACAGGTGAGTTCAGTTCCAGAATGAAGGAGAATCACCTTTCTGAAATGTAATTATTTCTAAATACTAAAAAAGTGCCATCTTACCTCATCCACCATATATAAAATACTGATCGAACAGTCCTTTAAGGAATTACCTAAATTCACTAGCGACTGGGAAAGTGAGCTGGGATCTGCTATACCTGAACAAGATTGGAATGACATATTCTGACACACCCAAGCCAGCTTAATCAGTGTGCGAGTGGTCGAAACAGTGCTGTCTCAGTGGTAGCGGCGTCCCAGCCTACTAGCCAAAATGTTCCCGGGAATACCAAATCTCTGCTGGAGATGTCAAATAGTGTCGGGTACCCCTCTACATATCTGGTGGGAATGCTCCTCTCTCAACCCCTTCTGGGACACAGTTTTACTTATCTCCAAAGCAATAGTGGGAACTGAACTACTAAATTGCCCAAAATACTGGCTACTTAATGATACTAAACTGCCTATTTCTCAATATAAAACATCTACTGTGAGATATCTCAGCAACACAGCAAAGGCTGCGCTACCGGTCCACTGGAGATCCTCAACAGCACCCTCTATTAAAGAATGGTTTGAACTTTTAGACTTCTATATGTCTATGGATGACATCATCTACTCCTCGGGTGATAAATACAGAGTTTCTATCTGCTATGGATCAAGTGGATGGAATTCAAAGAAACTACATTGTACGCTCAATGGAATATTTGAAGTCCAAATTCTCCCCCTCTAGTTCCCTACCTCTCCTTTGCCCCCTCTTTTTCTATCCCCTATCCAACAAAGTAGATGAGCAATTATACATCTCTTGGTATGTTCTACGGCTCTGTCTGCGGAACCTGTTGTTAATTGTTTTAGTCCAGGTGAATGGACCGCCTCACAGGGGTTGTAAACTGTTTACATTTTGTCACTTAACAAACGGTGAAAAGATAATATTTTATTGTATTAATATTGTTGTATGCATATGTAAACGTTGTTATGTTTTCAATAAAAACAGATTTTATTTATATATATATATATATATATATATATATATATATATATATATATATATATATATAGTGCCATCTTTTTTTTAAAGGCCATTTAAGAATTTCTGTGTGGAGTAAATGAGTAGTTTTTTCTGCTTTTTGTGTTTTATTCCACTACAAAAAAAGAAATCCATAAGTGGATTCCAAAATATTTGAAATTTCAATAAGTTCTGGAAGGAGCGGTGGATTATTAGACAAACTGCAAGGGCTCCAATATTTTTGACCACGACTGTAGACCGTTTAGTAACTAATGAGAATCACAGCATCCTTCCTCCCCATCTCCCTTTCATTGCACTGTGCTTCTTCTTACACACAGATTGGCTTGCACTAACTTTCACATTTGAACAAAATGCAAGTAGCAAATTACAGGTTCTTATAAATAGAGGTTTAAACATGTTATGAAATGATACCAATAACACATGCATTGAAAACTACTATAACCAATTAGAACATTGTTATTATTTTAACATGAAATAATCTTGGTCAACATCTGACAGCTAAACCTAAAACTGCATCAATGTAAATATAGCCCCATGCAAAGTGGTGGTCTGACTATTCAAGTCATTCACCCACTGACTAAAAATCCATGGCTACTTTGTACACACACGCGGAGGCGGAAGCTCAGATAGTACAAATCTGTATGTTCGGTGATTGTATAGATCTGGTTGTTCAGAAATTGTGTGGACAACAAGACTGCAAAGTGATGGGGTAGGCTTACACGGACTGGGGGGGGGGGGGCAGGTTTTACAGATTTGTCTTGGCCGTTCTATACAGCATAAGGAAACTGCCGTTAATGAACACACCTACTGATGTTTTTTGCCAACCAGACGCTCTCCTCCTGTGTCAACTTTGCACCACTGTAGTGCCCTCAGTTGTAGGAGAGTAGTCGCTGCTAATACCAGGTTCCTTTATTGGAACTGCTTACATTTGGGTGGAGTGTGTAGCTGCTGCAGCACCTCTTTACTGCTGACTGCTTACTAAGCATCAGGTCTTATAGGTAGCAGGACTCAGAGCACTGGGTTTAACACAGGACAGCTGGGGGATGGACGAGAGTGGGAGCTCTTATCGGTAGGTCGCAGGATTTCAGCAGATAATAGGTGTCTTGCGCAATGCCTGAGCATGTACAGGGCTCAGTGTGGGAAGGACCCATCCACAGGAACAGTGAACTGTGATCTACCCATGTCACACACTTGCCAATGAAATCATCTCCCAGATCAAAATGCAGAATCCTAGTGTAAGGACCCAAGAAGAGCCTGCATACAGTGAGCTTTACCTTTAGGGTTATTCCTGCTGATCCCTTCTCTTACAATGGCCTGGCCTTCCCAGAGAGCAGCCCACAAGAGGTCATAGGGGCCGCAGCTGATCTGTATGACCTCACTGGGGGTTTCCATTTCCGACCAGGACAATCCCTCAGGATTGTCATGACAAACATTCTCTCTGTACCAAACCTAAAGGAAAAATAAATATTACTGGTCAAAACAGTATATCCAAAGTATGCCTCACTCAACAATGATTATTACAGAATATTTCAGGAACCTGTTCACTGAACAACAAAGGTTATTGGACTAATATGCTTTCTAATATATCCCAAGTGGCAATTTGTTACAAATTATGAACAATAGGGGGCATATTCAATTCTTTATTTTTCCCGCCACGTTAAAACTATTACCGTTATTATGGTAATAGTTACCTGGATTTCAGCTCGCGGCTCAGGGAGCTGCGAGCTGAAATCCAGCGAGAAAACTAGCGCAATAACGTTTTTTCTGCACACTATTACCCGAATAACGGTAATAATGCGCGGAGCGCGAGATTTTCGGCGTTTCCGCCGACAATTGAATATGCCCCTAAGTCTGATATATCTTCTATTTCAATCTCTAAAACATTTGGAGAACCAAAATGTGTTTACTTTTGCTTACTAGTTTGCTTAAGATGGATAATTAAAGGAGAACAAAAAAGACTTTTTGTTTTTTACTTTAAAATGGATAGACCACTTTGGAGCTACGTCCCATTTCACAACTATACCCCGAAGTGTAACTTTGGTTGGGGTCCCTCCCCTGGAATCCTCTCCACCAGACTGTAATTATTCAGAGTAGCGAGAACATGGTTTCCAGCTTTGGAGGACTTGATTGCGCAGGTAATTCAAATCTTCTATGGATTGGGTGTGTGCAATGAATGAACACTAGACTGGACAGGAGCTGTGGACATCCAATCAACTCTGAGATTCACTTACACATTCCTAACAATAGAAGTCTCCTCTCCATGCTCTGAATGATGCTAGAAGTGGGATACCCATGATGAAATGGGTCATATACCCAAGCCCTTACCAGCTTCCTGTAAATCTGACACATGACATTATCCAGTTCTCCTTCCATAATAAGATGTGTAATGTGTGAAATTAGCTCATACCTTTCCTTGCAATGAAACCGTCCACACTGACAGGCGCCCTACAGGTTCATCTGTGATTTCCCATCCTCCAACTGAGATGTCATTAAAAGGGTCTGGTAACTGATTGTTGTTAATGTGAGATAGGATCTAAGAGATGAAAAAATCAGTCAAACACTATATAGTGCCAGCCATTAAATGTTTCAAAAATATACACAAAGTATAAAAAAAATACAATGATACAGAAATGCCATGGGGGGGGGGGGGCATAGAGAGAAACAGATTACTGTATTTGGTCCTCTTCCATGAGGCTCACCAGCTTCAACTGCCTTGTGTTTGTTCTATTGTACTCTGTACCATGTCAATGTTCCTGTACACAATGATTTCTACTTGGAAGGACAGATGATTTCATTTGTAGGCATCTTTTGGCCATATTAGGCTCTAATGTGGTTCTCTGCTATCTTCAATAATATTCAAGTCTAGAAAAATTGTTTCACTTATGAATCAAAGCTTTATCTTAATATTATTATTATCCTTTTTTTATATAGTGCCAACAAACAACACAGCACTTTACAGACAATGTCCGTTCCTGCCAGAGTGGTGTCTACAGTCTAAGGGCCTGCTTCAGAGTGAGATATACCTCTGTTTACATAGCGCTTCTTTCAGAAAGTGAAAGTACATAACTACGGTTATGCAGACCTGTGGCTTTTATTCACTGAAAACTGAAGAGACATGACAGGGGAGGGAAGGAGTGATCTAACGTATGCAACGTACAGTAAGGGCGTGTTCGAGTAATATCGTACGGACTGGAACGTAGGAGTAGGTACAACTGAAAAAGTTTGTTTGCGGGGGTCAGAGGCAGGTATAAGTAGCGGATGATGACGAGGAACACCTGAACCAGCAAACCACTTGTAATTAGAGGTTTGCAAATAATTATATCTAGACTTGAGTAGTCGCTCAACCATAGATTAGGAATTGCAGAGCGTGTTGTAGCATAGATACTTTTTTTTTTTTGTATGCATGTAGGGAAGTTAATTCTGCTGTATTAGATAGGTTATTCAAGCCTAAATGATGCTTCATAACAACTGCATACGTAACATGTAAAGTAAAGGTTTCAGTACATATTCGCAAGTTGCATGTGTCTGAGGGGCATCTGCTACTCATTGAGACCTGGATGTGTGTGCTATACTATATATCGTATATTTAGTTCTAACACATTACTGGATCTCTCATACAGGCTATCTGGTCAATTTATTCATGGTTGGACAACAAAAACTACTAATCCTTGGAGGAAAACTTCTCCCTATCCTCCTACAGAAATCCTTAGCTGTTACCAAATTCGAGAAAGGGTCCGGAGACCTCCCTAGCAGTGGGGACCCATCTCCATCATGAAACCAATAGTGGGAAAAGTCAAAGAGTAGTCGTGGATCGATGTGTAACTGAGAGATTCTGGGTCTACTTTGGAGCCCTCTATGGCTATACACTTCTGCGTGTCACTTTAGATGGAAAGAGTTGTCCTAAGCAGAAAAGAAAGTGACACAACTCAGGGCTGCTGATGGAGTGCGCTGATCTACAAAGCTCTTAGATGGAGCAGATGAATCAGAGCATGGGATTGTGGTCTTGAAAGATACCTGAAGAGCTGTCTCCACCTAGCTGAATGTCATCAACAAGCAGTCAGAGCAATGCCTACCAAAGCTGGATAAGTTGGAAAACAGGATGCCTTTGCTGAAAAATTGTTGGTAGATACCTTCTGGTATTTAAGCCTTCATCTCGATGCTGTGACACAACAAATCCTCCACCCCTTCCCAACAGTGTCACCCATGAGCGATCACACTGACGTTCCTTAATTACAGAGACGCTCTTCTTAATCTGGCTTGCAAAAGAAGGCCCTGATAAAACGTGACAGTCATCCTTTGTGTTTGTCTATGCAGATTTTGCCCTAGACACAATGAACATGAATGATTTCAATAAGTAAATGAGCTCATCACAAATAAGAATATTATTCTGTGATATTTCCACCAATCTTGAGAGTTGAATATGTAGTGTATCCAGTTTAGGCAAGAAACCCTTAAAATGTCATAATGTGCACACTCAGATGGATCCCAAGGGGTGATATAAATCTACACTGTATAGTCCAACATAAAAGAATGTTGTTACTTGGAATATATGTGCCACCACCATAATGACTATAGGACATAGCGGAATGCTCAAAGTTTGCTGTCTTCTTTCCAAACCCCCTAATACGGAAGAATGTAATGTTGTTTCCAGTAGACTGACTTTTTGTGGCACCCTTCAGGGCCGAACATATGAACAATAGATTCCTGAAAGTAATAACAGGTCTCCAACTTAGTTGGCAAAGTAGGCATCAGATGAAGAACTTCTCATGTTACTCGTAGACCAATAATGCCTTCTGTAAACTCGATTTAACACTTGGTGGGCCTGATTTATCAAGGCACGCATACTGAGTGCAACATGCGCTTGCTCTGCACACTCCCGAATTCATCAGAGAACGTATCTCAAGATATGTGCGCTGATGAATTCAGGTGTAGGTCTGCTGTGCTCTACTACGCAAGACACTGCAGGATATGTCCAATACCTATGTGGAATATAAACAAAACAAAAGAACGCACAGAAAAACAAAAAATAGAAATAATGTCACCAGTTAATAATAAAGGCATTAATGATAAAATAGTTAAAAAGGATTTTTTTATTTTATTTTATTCCCCCCATGACAAACATTTGTCTACTGCATATAAAATACAGTTTTACAGTTGCTCCCGATTGCAAACACATGTTAGAGCATGCTTGTCATCACTAGCACTCAGGACTTAGACTAGCCATGGAACAAGAGATATGGCAGAAAATCAAGTAACTTTGTGATGCCCAGAGCTTGATTCGGACGTGGCTGCGTGCGCCTGACTATGGCAATACGCTCCTTCCCCGTCCGGTTGACTCCCCAAAATTGTAGGCTGTAGTCCTTTGCGTTTCGAAGATGGAGCCTACAGGGCTGCGTTTACTAATATATGGTCCATTTCTGGGCATGCACAGTGATTGTGCGTAAGATACGTTCAACATCGGCAGATACGTGCCTAGTTGAATCAGGCCCCGTATGTTTAGTCTGCTACCGTCTGTATATCCTGTTGCTCTTCCTCGAGGTATATCTGATCCCATTCCATTAATGTTTACTTTAAAATTCAGAACTATTACTCCAGCTTCCCGAGGTTGAATCAATTAATTCTGGTTTAAATTTACATCCACTGATAAGCATTTCATATGGATCTGCAAGAGATTTTTCAATATATTCATCATCATCATCACCATTTATTTATATAGCGCCACTAATTCCGCAGCGCTGTACAGAGAACTCATTCACATCAGTCCCTGCCCCATTGGAGCTTACAGTCTAAATTCCCTAATATAGACACACACTCACACAAAGACAGACAGAGAGGGAGATAGACAGACAGACAGCGAGGGAGAGACTAGGGTCAATTTTGATAGCAGCCAATTAACCTACAAGTATGTTTTTTTTGGAGTGTGGGAGGAAACAGGAGCACCCGGAGGAAACCCACGCAAACACAGATTACAAACTCCACACAGATAAGGCCATGATTGGGAATCGAACTCATGACCCCAGTGCTGTGAGTCAGAAGTGCTAACCACTAGGCCACTGTGCTGCCCATATTGAGGACTACACTCCACCATATGATTTGTGATGCAGCTTATGCCTATACGAAAAGGTTTGGTAATAAAAAAAAAAAATCTCTTCACATACTACAAAAAACAACAAGGTATGGGGCATTACCCTGCAAAAGCTGTGGAAAAGGCAGAGGCCATGCCCATGGACAATAAAACTCCAAAAACAAGAAGGGACTGGCGTCAGGCTGAGCGTCAACAGCACAGTGGTGCAATACAGCACCGTCTTCATGAGTTCGCACTATCTGTATGTTCTCTCCATGTTTGTGTGGGTTTCCTCCCAAACTCCAAAGACAAAGCTCTCAATGGTAGCTATAGAAAACTCAGTAGTGTCCTACGCACACCACTGAAGATATGCAGGCAATCTGTGCTGTTAAGCCAAGTGATATAAATTAATATTTAAGGAACTTTTATGAGACATTATACACTTCTACTAAGGCTGATTTTATACCAGATAATGGTGTCTGGATCCCCATAGAAATCTACAAGAAGAAGTATGTGATGGAACTAACTGCTCAACTCTTGAGTTGAGTTTTCATGCTGCATTTAAAAAGGAATCTCTGCCAACCCCTAAGACTGAGGCCCCCATAGCGGTTTTCTCCAAGCTGGATAAGGATGCTACAAGAGATGGATCATATAGAGCCATATCACTAATTAAATAATTATTAAGATTATTCATACAGATCAAACATGTTTTATGCATTAAATGGTTAAAACTGTTATATAACTGCCCATTAGCTATATTTTTGCCGGTGGACTTCCCTCCGTGGCCTTGGAGACAAAGATGTCCCCTCTCCCCAGCCCTATTGCTTTAACCACTGGCTTCTATCATCCATAATAATGTTGATATACAAGATTTACAGATTGGTTGTCTCACTGAAAATGTTACACTATATGCTTATTATAGTCTTCTCCTGGATGACCTCCATTCCTCTCTTCTTAAAGCATTTAAAGTCATAGATGAGTTTGGCTTGAGGATACATTTATATTCCAGATTGATTTGGAGCCGTGTAGAGATATGGTCTCTGAATACTCCTTAATGTGGCCAGCTACAGTCAAATACCTTGGATTTATAGTCACTAGAAGATGGCAGGATTATACTGGGTTTAACATAATTCTGGTAAAGCTACAATACAATAATACATCTACCTTATGGTGGACAGGAGATAAGTCAAACTCATCCTATTGTCAGATAAGGCTTACTGCAGAGTTTGGAAAGATCTTAAGCATGCCATTGTAAGGGCCCAATGTATTAGCTACATTCAGTAACTCTTGTCTATGGGCTTAATTCCAAAGATTATCGCAATGTCCCCAGGTCTCCCCTCACACACCATTATGGTGCAATATTAAAATGAGAACATTTTTATGTTTAGAGGGGTGGGAATGTGAAGTTCAAATGGTAATTTTGAAACCTTTATTTGGATACATTTCCCTCCCTCTTTTTCTGATCTTGATCAGCAACATGATATACCTCACAAGCGGTTCTATTGATATTAACAACTCAGATGTTAAATGCCAAATGGGACACTGGGGGGGAAACCAGATATCCCCATGTCCGCTTTGGAACCATAACAATCTAGAGGTGCAAATGTTGTACCCCATAAGGGATGTGGCCTCGTTCCGTCTCTTAGATGCTTGGGCCAGGGACGTGAGTGACATCTCTAAGGAGGAGTGAGGGTGTAAGGAATTACCTTGACATTTGCACCTCTGACCACTAGAGGTCTCTGTATTTGCAAACTTGCCCTTATCCAAGATGGCCAGTTTGGAATCAGAGAGAAACCATCTTGGATCCTGTTTGGGCCTATAAATGGCACTTCCTGATTCAGACATATGCTTGAGTATTCTGCTTGCTCAGCTCCTGCTACTCTACCTTGCATCTGTCACTACCCTCTTGTGTACCGACCCGGCAAACGTCTGACTACTCTCTGGCTATCTACTCGGCTATTGGGCTCCAGATAATACCACCAGTATCGTTACAGAGTGAGAGTTCCAGCTCCTTCCTACATTATTGTCAGATGTGTTTGTTATAGCTTATAATACTTGTTTAAAATGCCTGCTAATGTTATTATAGATAGGTGTCTCTTTTTGTGTTAAAAGTATTGTTTTAACTTATTACGCATATTAAGGGTAATGTGTGGCCCCTTTGCACCATGCAGCTACTGAAGTGTATCACATTGCCCATCTCTGGCTTAGAGAGGAAAAGCAACAGTGTGTAGACCTGCTCTTGGGAATTCCACTCCAGAAACACAATTTATATGGTAAAAGAATAAAGCTGGAGGGAAGTTAGGCTATAACCGCAGCACAATGTATTGCAAAACACTGTTACAACATGTTTGGATGCCTTTGTAATGGACAGTGGTGGCAATATGATGCACGGGGCTAGTATCATGTGTAAATGGGCTGCAAGGTGGCATATATAACATGTTGGACAATTTGTTTTTTATTTTTATAAAACCTTTATTGAAAACAAATTTTTTGGGGGGAACAACTTTGTTTTAACATAACAACATTAGCCCAACTCCCCTTACCTCCCAAAACATTATCCCACGGTACATAAAACTGAAGTTACAAAACAGATACATAATGAGCATTAGAAATTAACAGCAAGGTGTTATGAAGATCCAACCAAATAAAATATTGTAGGACTTAACAAATATCCACGATAATATTAAAACAGCAATATAAAAGAAGATACATAATTTGCAGCATATTGTCAACAAACTATGATGTGTAAAATGTACAAAAATATTACATAGTTACATTGGATTGCATAACAAAATAGAACAAAACATGTCAGGTCAGGAGAAGGTGCCTATGATGAGTCATCGTCTGTATTGTCCGACAGGAAGAGCAGTGCGTATCTAGAAGTGGTACACCGAAACCAAATGTTATAGTATTTCTGCACAGCGTTCATACTCGTGGGTATAACTTTCATGCTGAACTGAATCATTCCCCAAAGCAATCCAGTTACACAAGGAAGGTTTCCCATTAGACATCCTTGTTCTAACTATTACTACCTTGGCCAGAAACAGCGGGTTGATCAAGTATTGAGACGATAGTTTATCTACAAGACGATCAAGAGAAATTCCAAAAATACAGGTCTTAGGATACAATAGAAGAATCTAAATACCTGGTGTTTGGATACCTGCCAGCACAACTACCCAAAAGCAGTGAATCTCCGGCCGAGAACACAGTAGGTGTCAAAAGGAGGTGGACCCCATCCCACACTTCGGGCAATTAGAGGTATGTCTTCTTCCAAATATCTGTAATCTTACAGGAGTATAGTAAACTCTGTGTAAATCTGGCGAAATCGGGTGCACGATGCGGCTTCCTTGGCACTGCCACATATGGAGCTCCATTCTTTCTCACTCAGCTGACCTGACCATTTTTATCATTTAGTTTTGAGATCCAAAAGCTCCCCAGGAATAATATTTGGGAAGATCAAAATCATTCTGTGAGATCCCATCCCATGCAGAATAGGAGTGTGACAAAATAGGAGAATACTATTGGGAACCTGTGTCTGAAGAACATGCCTTATTATTACCATTTATTTATATAGCGCCACGAATTCCGCAGCGCTGTACAGAGAACTCACTCACATCAGTCCCTGCCCGATTGGGGCTTACAGTCTAAATTCCCTAACACACACACAGACTAGGGTCAATCTAATAGCAGTCAATTTACCTACTAGTATGTTTTTGGAGAGCTGCTATAGAATAACTTAATTGGGACAGAAAATTCCACTTTCAATTGTTCGAAGGACTTCGGATAGGTATCAGAGTATAGTTGGCGAAAGAATGTGATACCGTTGAGTATACTAGTGTTTACTATTCCCCAGCTTCAATGCCTCTCCAAAGTTTTGATTGCCCCAAATAGATGCCTCAGGATCACAACCTGTAACATTTATGGACTTAAGCACGAAATTCCACGTAAGTATGGTTTCTCGAAGAAGTGGTGCTGTACCCCTTGAGAACTTGGCTCTCAAAGGAATCTGTACAGGAAACTGAGGATCTCGCCAGCCCACGCAGGAACCAGCATAAGGTATCACCCACATTATCCGCTACCCATTCGAGCAGATGTGTCAACTGTGCAGCCACATAGTAGGCTTTAAAATTAGGGAGGCCAGACCTCCTGCAGCCCTAGATCTAGAACGTGTCAAATTGTATCCGTGCCCATTTCCCCCAATACCAGAGGGGAAAGATAT